>NC_031993.1:14268152-14342329 GCF_001879085.1 Nicotiana attenuata
ACACCGGTGGGTGATTCTATAGTGGTCGACCGAGTGCATCGTTCCTGTGTGGTAGTGTTTGAGGGTCTGAGACCCGTGTTGATTTATTGCTCTTAGATATGGTGGATTTCAACGTTATATTAGGGATGGACTGGTTGTCCCTGTATCATGCTATCTTAGATTGTCACGCCAAGACCGTGACCCTAGCTTTGCCAGATTTGCCCTGTTTGGAGTGGAGAGGGACCCTAGGGCATACCACCCGCAGGGTTATTTCATATGTGAAGGCTCGACGCATGGTCGAGAAGGGGTGTTTAGCCTATCTGGCATATGTTCGCGATTCCAGCGCAGAGGTCCCTTCTATTGATTCTGTTCCTATCGTTCGGGAGTTCCCCGAGGTTTTCCCTTCAGACCTGCCGGGTATGCCGCCCGACAGGGATATTGATTTTTGCATTGATCTGGCTCCGGGCACTCAGCCCATTTCCGTTCTGCCGTATCGCATGGCCCCGCCAGCGTTAAAGGAGTTAAAGGACCAGTTGCAAGACTTGCTAGGGAAGGCTTTTATCAGACCTAGTGTTTCTCCTTGGGGTGCGCTGGTGTTATTTATGAAGAAAAAGGATGGACCGATGAGGATGTGCATTGATTACCGGCAATTGAACAAAGTGACGATTAAGAACAAGTATCCACTGCCGAGGATTGATGATTTGTTTGACCAGCTTCAGGGTGCAAAGGTGTTTTCAAAGATAGACTTGAGATCTGGCTACCATCAGCTGAGGATTAGGGTGTCTGATGTCCCTAAGACAGCATTTCGCACTTGGTATGGGCATTATGAGTTTTTGGTCATGTCATTTGGGTTGACCAATGCCCCAACAACATTTATGGAGTTGATGAACATAGTGTTCAGGCCTTACTTGGACTTGTTCGTGATAGTCTTTATTGATGATATTCTGGTGTACTCCCGCAGCCAGGAGGAGCACGAGCAGCACCTCAGAGTGGTTCTTCAGACTCTGAAGGATGTCAGTTATATGCTAAGTTCTCGAAGTGCGAGTTCTGGTTGAGTTTGGTTGCATTTCTGGGTCACGTCGTATCAGCAAAGGGTATTCAGGTGGACCCGAAGAAGATTGAGGCAGTCAAGAACTGGCCTCGACCAGCATCAGCTACTGAGATTCGGAGTTTCTTGGGGTTAGCAGGTTATTACCGTCGGTTCGTGGAGGGATTTTCATCTATAGCAGCCCCGATGACCAGATTGACCCAGAAGGGTGCCCAGTTCAGATGGTCAGATGAGTGTGAGGCGAGCCTTCAGAAGCTCAAGACAGCTCTGACTACGGCACCGATATTGGTTTTGCCCACAGGCTTAGGGCCTTATACAGTTTATTGTGATGCTTCCCGTATTGGGCTTGGTACGGTATTGATGCAGGATGGCAGAGTCATTGCGTATGCTTCGAGGCAGTTGAAGATCCACGAGAAGAATCATCCGGTTCATGATCTAGAGTTGGCAGCCATTGTTCATGCTTTGATGATTTGGAGGCATTACCTATATGGTGTGACGTGTGAGGTGTACCCTGATCACAAGAGTCTCCAGTACCTGTTCAAGCAGAAGGAGTTGAATGTGAGGCAGAGGAGATGGTTGGAGTTGTTGAAAGATTATGATGTTACTATCTTGTATTACCCGGGTAAGGCCAATGTGGTGGCCGATGCATTGAGTAGGAAGTCCGCTAGCATGGGTAGTCTTGCTTATATTCCGGTCAGCCAGAGACCGCTTGCTTTGGATATTCAGGCCTTGGCCAATCGATTTGTGAGGTTGGACATTTCTGACCCTAGCAGGGTGTTAGCTTGCACGGTCGCTCGTTCTTCATTATTCGAGCGCATCCGTGATCGGCAGTTTGATGATCCCCATTTGTGTGTCCTGAGAGACACGGTGCAGCGTGGAGGTGCCACGAAGGTGACCTTAGATGATGATGGTGTTTTAAGATTGCAGGGGCGAGTTTGTGCCCAATGTCGATGGGATTCGAGAGTTGATCTTAGCCGAGGCCCATAGTTCTCGGTATTCCATTCACCCGGGCGCCGCGAAGATGTATCAGGACTTGCGGCAGCATTATTGGTGGCGTAGGATAAAGAAAGATATTGTTGCATATGTGGCTCGATGCTTGAACTGTCAGCAGGTTAAGTATGAGCACCAGAGGCCTGGTGGGTTGTTTCAGAGGATTGAGATTGCCGAGTGGAAATGGGAGAGGATTATCGTGGATTTCGTTACTGGACTTCCGTTGACTCGGAAGAAGTTCGACTCGATATGGGTTATTGTTGATAGGCTGACCAAGTCAGCGCATTTCATTCCTGTAGCAGTCTCCTATTCATCCGAGAGATTAGCTGAGATTTATATCCGGGAGATTGTTCGCCTTCATGGTGTGCCGGCATCTATCATTTCGGATCGGGGGACGCAGTTTACCTCGCGTTTCTGGGGTGCAGTTCAACGAGAGTTGGGCACACGGGTTGAGTTGAGCACAGCGTTCCATCCTCAGACGGACGGCCAGTCTGAGAGGACTATTCAGATATTGGAGGACATGCTCCGAGCTTGTGTCATTGATTTTGGAGGCTCGTGGGACCAGTTTTTGCCCTTAGCAGAGTTCGCCTACAACAACAGCTACCAGTCCAGCATTCAGATGGCTCCATATGAGGCGTTGTATGGTAGGCGATGTCGGTCTCCAGTCGGATGGTTCGAGCCGGGAGAGGCTTGGTTATTGGGTACAGATTTAGTTCAGGAGGCCTTGGATAAGGTCAAGATCATTCAGGACAGGCTTCGTTCGGCTCAGTCGCGGCAAAAGAGTTATGCGGATCGTAAGGTTCGAGATGTAGCTTTCATGGTTGGTGAGCTGGTCTTGCTCCGAGTGTCGCCTATGAAGGGCGTGATGAGATTTGGGAAGAAGGGCAAGCTTAGCCCTAGGTTCATTGGCCCATTTGAGATTCTCGATCGTGTGGGAGAGGTGGCTTACAGACTTGCCTTGCCGCCCAGCTTGTCAGCCGTGCATCCAGTGTTTCATGTGTCCATGCTTCGGAGGTATCATGGCGATCCAGCCCACGTGTTAGATTTCAGCACTGTCCAGTTGGACAAGGATCTGTCTTACGAGGAGGAGCCGGTAGCTATTCTAGACCGGCAGGTTCGACAGTTGAGGTCGAAGAGTTTTCCTTCAGTGCGTGTCCAGTGGAGAGGTCAGCCTCCTGAGGCATCGACCTGGGAGTCCGAGTCTGATATGCGGAGCCGTTATCCTCACCTATTTCCCGACTCAGGTACTTCCTTCTTTTGTCCGCTCAAGGACGAACGGTTGCTTTAGAGGTGGAGAATGTGACGACCCAAAGAGTCATCACTGGATTTCTTCCTATTTCCGTGCTTCCCAGGCCTTGAAAACCTCGCTTTTAGTTGCCTCGATTTGCGTGCGCAGTCCGGGCGCGAAGCCGAAAAGCTTATATGTTAAATTCTGTGAAAAATTTCAAAATGTGGCTTTAAAATGATTAAAGTTGACTTCGGTCAATATTTTTGGTAAACGGACCCGGACCCGTGATTTGAAGGTCCCGCAGGGTCCGTAGAATAATATGACACTCGGGCATATGCCCGGAGTCGAATTTCGAGGTCGAGAGCCCGAGAAATAAATTTTTCTGTGAAATTGTTTTTCTGAAATTATTAAGGAAAATTGAAATGAAAATTGATTAAAAGACTGTGGTATCGGGCTCGTATTTCGGTTCCGACGCCCGGTACAAGTCTTATATATGGTTTAAGCGCTTTCTGTGAAATTTGGTCGAAATCGGACGTCATTTGACATGTTTCGGACCTAAATATCTAAAATTTGAAGCTTATGAGGTTAGAATGAAAAATGATGATTTTGAGGTTTGATTCCTCGTTTATGATGTTATTTTAACGATTTGATCGCTCGGTTAAGTTCGTATGAGGTTGTTTAGTTAGTGTGTGTGTTTGGTTAGGAGCCCCGAGGGCTCGGGAGTGATTCGGAGGTGGTTCGGGGTGTTTTGAACTTAGTAAAAAGTTGCAGAAAATCTGGTGTTTATGCACAGGGATTTCCTTCTTCGCGTTCGCATTCTTCCCCACGCGTTCGCGTAGCTCTGTGCCTTCCTCCTTCGCGTTCGCGTCTTGAACCTCGCGAACGCGTAAGCCAAATTCAGGGTCCCAGTAATTCCTTCTTCGCGTTCGCATTTCACAGTTCGCGAACGCGTAGCTTTGCCATTTCCCCAATCGCGTTCGCGTGGTCCTTCTCGCGTTCGCGTAGAGCAATGCCTAGACCCCCCTCAGTTTTCCCCTTCGCGTTTGCATTCCCCAAATCGCGAACGCGATGCCCTGCCCTGTTGCCCATCGCGAACGCGATTCCCTCTCGCGAACGCGTAGGGCAAATTCGCCCAGTTATTTTTAAAGCCTAAAAACAGACCANTGCTATTCTTTGGACCGAGGCAAGTGTTTAATCTAACTTTGGCTTGAGGGAATAGGATTAGAGTATTGTTTTGCTAATTGCTAAATGTTGAGTACTGTGTATAGGCATGGTGACGAGTATCTATACACTGGTGTCTAGCATGACCGTGAGTCCTTACTTGTACGTAATCTGATTTTGTTGCGACTCTTCCATGCTTAATTGATGAATTCTATGTAATGTGAAGAGTAAGGAGACTAATTATGAATTGTAAATTCTTTGGAGCGTTGGCTCGAACGATAAAAAGACTATTGAGTAAGAAATGAAAGAAATAGAAAGAGATATGATTAATCCCTTGCCAGGATGGTTTGAGTATATTGATTATCTCCCTTGCCGGGATGTGAAAGTTATTATTGTTGCTCCCTTGCCGGGATTTAGCTGTTTACTTGTGTTTTCCCTTACCGGGACGTTTCTTATTATTTGTCTATCCCCTCGCCCCGTTTGGTTGTGATTGTTGATTGGGTGAGGAAGAGTGATTATGCACGAAGGGTCATTCCGTGCCATGTTTTGATTATATTTGCACGAAGGGTCATTCAGTGTCATGCTTTGATTATTTATGCACGAAGGAACATTCCGTGCCATGTTTTGATTATATTTGCACTACACTAAAGAAAAAAAACCCAAAAATGACAAGTTTTGATAGAATGAAGAAGTTTAAGGTCGTGGAAACATATTGTAGGAATATAAGAAATCAGGACTCCTCAAGAATTATATGCAATGAGAATCAGAAATGCATATTTTGGGAAAGTGCAGGAGTATTGGAAGTCAAGAGTTGGAATGCATAGGTTAGCGGAGTCGACATCGGTAGAGTCAGAATTGTTAATGTCGTCTTCACGCTCACTTTCAAGCTCTTCAATGTTACTGTCTTCTTCACTCTCTACTTCTTTCTTACTCTTCATAATCAGAATTAGCGGCTAAGCATTTCTTCAAGATATTCAGCATATTCCATCAATTCAGTGGATAAGCCATTATTCTGATCAATTATCTCTCCCTCATCGCCTAGTATCATCTCATCAAGATTGTACTCTCCTTCTCCGCCAACATCTTAATCATCAACATTCATGATATCAACTTCATCATCGTTTATGAAGGCATCTAGGATGGTAGTGTTGCTTGCAACGCTTGATTTATCGTTACTTGAACTGGAGGAAGAACCACTTTCGCTACTAATATCACTGTAAGGCCCCGAAAAATTTTGCTAAGTAATTTAAGTTTTCGTGGTGCCAAGGTAGGCTAATTATTTTATTTTGTGTGCAAACGATGATTATAAATATGATGGATATCAATTGAATATTATAAATTATAAGTGATTTGAGGTCCAAGGAGAGGCCTATGTCTAATTCAAGTTGAAAAATTACATGATGGACTAAAATTTAAAATGAGTACGCAGTAGACCAAACTTTGGGCAAGCATATCTACATATATATAAGGTGTCATGTGATGAAAAACCTATCAAATGAAAGATTTTCGAGTCTAGTTTTTAAGGCTTCAAACTGTTTTTCATTTGGACATTCCTACATAAAGTTATGACCAAATTACCAAAGGCGGGCATAATGCAATTCTGCGGCCAATTCTGCGACCGCAGAAGTGGTTATGCGACCGCAAAATGGTCGCAGACCTGTCCAGTGAAGCTCATTTCTGGGCATCAGTTTTGCGGTACATTGTGCGACCCGCATACAAATTGTGCGGTCCATTATGCAACCGCAGACCCGAGTTCGGAGGGTTAATTTTTCTATTTTCATAACCCGACCCCATTTTGATAAATAGGCTTTGGGGCTTCATTTGGGGCGATATTTTGATGATTTTAGAGAGAGGTAAGCGCAATATAGAGAGGGAAAGAGGTAACCTAGCAACTTAATCATCTAATCTTTCCCAAGTCTTCAAGAATCAAGGAAGCTAGCCACTAGATTATCATCCATCCGGGTAAGTCCTACTTCTAAAGCTTTCAGCAAGAGGATAAAAGTTCAAATATATGGTAGGGTTAGAAATAAGCCATGCATGTACAGTAGGTTGTATTATGTGGGATTAATGAACTATTTTGAGTAGTTTCTTGTTGAAATTGGTTGAGAAAAGAAGGAGTTTCCATTATAGAACCTTGTAGTCTATTTCACATGTTAGGTGTTTGATGAAACCCCTGAGAGAGCTGCATCATGGGGGTCTTTCTAATTATTAATCAATTTTCGCTATCTTCCTATAGATTATTATTGCTAGAGGTGTTGGTGCGTTGTAGTAACTTAAGGAAAGCTCAAACAAGGTATGTTGGCTAAACTCTCTCTCGGAATTGAATTCCATAATGTTTCCGTAAAGTTTAAGTATGGTCGGCTCAAAATCCCGAATTTCGACATTCCGGTTTATCCCCTATAAAATTATAAACTTGATTATTCCGAATGAGCTTTATATGAAAAGTTAGATGTTTAAAGTATGGTTTGTTTATTAAGTTGGTATGGCTTTGAGTCGTATGGTAAATGAAAACTAGTATACCAATTGGGTTAGGAAAACTCGATATGCTTAATACTCTTAATTTCTACTAGATGTACCTAATGTCTTGATTGAGTATGTCTCGTTGTTGATAATATATAAAGATATTTGAAAATAAATTAAATGAATTGGGAAAAATGAGTGTGGATAACGTGCCAAGAACTTAAGTTATAATTGTGCCTAGTGATGCCTATGAAATGAGAAAATATGAAACAAATTATGAAATGAGCCTTGATTTTACTGTTCATAAATGACTTCAAAAATAGAATGGCCTACAGGCTTTTGTACTCAATTTATTCCCATAAGTGGCTGTTTTAGATAATTCTTTGCCTTATAAATACATCCAATGTGATCCAAATTCTTACACTACTCCGGTGTTGAAATTGTACATTGTCTTGATTGGAGAAGAGTAATTCAAAGATAATTGGTATACTGCTTGTTTATGACTTTGATGTGTATTCCTATTGTTGGTTGGTATATCTCCTTCTTTGGAAAGAACCCTTTGTGTTAAAAGTTCCATTACTAACGCACTTGAGGTATATGATTTCTGGAATGTTCTATATGAATAATGAAAGCATGGAATATAAATAAAATGCGGTCATCGTGCCATGAATAATGAAACTTGTGAAAGGCCCAAAGAGCCAAGGAAATATTGCTATTGTGAGAGGTTGAAAATGCTAATAAAGATTTATACAATGTGAAAGATTATGAGATGAATACATTTCTATATATGTGTTACCTTTGTGTGCAAACTAAACTAAAAATAATTTTGGGAGCATCATTAGCAAAACCGAGGAAGGGTGGGTCATAAGGCCCACACCTGAAACTACACGTGCCGGTGTAGGGGTGGATTGTGATTTGGGATGGAATTGAAATATTGGAGAAATTGTGATTATTCCCCTAAATTGGGATGAAATTGGTACCTGTGAAAAAAAACCAACCCACACGGCATATGTGGGAAGACGGCCTAGCTGATCGGGTGGAGATCAGACTCCATGTTGCGCACATGGGGGTACTACTCTTGTAACAACTTTCTTTCGCATCATCATGTCAAACCACATTGTCCGTGGGGAGATGTCCTAGCCGATCGGGCGTGATCGGACTCCGTGCTAACAAAGATGGTAGAATATCGGTGCTAATGATCTCCCAACCAAATATATATATATATATATATATATATATATATATATATATATATATATATATATATATATATATATTCGTACTTTGAAAATCATTATGTTTCAATTGTTTATTTGGACATTGTTGATTGTGACTTGCTGACTCTATGTGTTGTCTTTGCTTATATGGACATTCAGTTTTGAAAGAGGACCTTTAGCTATTCACACCAGTGTTATACGACGGCACTAACGTCCCTTTTGCCGGGGGCGCTGTATCTTTAATTGATACAAGTAGTCCCACAGCAGGCGGCATCGATTAGTGATAGCAGTATTCTCTCCTCAGCATACTTGGTGAGCCCAACTTCATCCCGGGGTCATGTCATGTATCTTTTGTTCATTTTCTTATCATGTTTTGAGGTATAGCCAGAGCCTTGTTGCCTGCATTTCCATATTATTCTTCGGTTGTACTTAGAGGGTCCGTAGACAGTTTATGGTGGTATTTGATGTTGGGAGTGGAACTAGGAATGTTGGTATTTGGCAAAAATATGTTTTCCATTAAATCTATAAACTTGTAATATTTGTTAATATGAATGAAGTTGTTAATGGAAATGAAATGGAAGTCGTAATGAAATACTTTCAGAATTTGATTAATGGAGTCCATCTCCTCTTTATTCGTGAATTAGTTGGGTAGAATGACTAGCATGCTTGCTCGGTCGGGTTTACTCGGTTGAGCGCCGGTCGCGCTCCTCGGTTTTTAGGGCGTGACAAACTTGGTATCAGAGCCTAAGGTTTTAAAGTGTCCTAGGATGTCTTGGAGCCGTGTCTAGTAGAGTCCTTCTTATCGGTGTGTTGTTGACCACATCTATAAGGTGGAGGCTACTTGGGCATTTAGGAATAATACCATTCTTTGATATTCTATATCGTGCGGTAGAGCGCAAGATAGGTACCTAATTTCCTTGTCATGTCTCGTTTTCCATATGCGTAACCCACGGGTTCGAGTCCGCGAGGGAATGAAAGAATCAGTTCCTAAGGGAAGTGTCTTTGTCCCTATTAATGTTATCGTGCCACTGGATCATGTGGTAAGAACCTCTAAGAAATGAAAGAGGGTTGCTTGTACCAATAAGCCAGAATGTTTGATGTGTAGGAAATGCCACTTGAGGACGTGTTGAATGACTCTTGAAATACGTTATGGTTGTGGAGTCGAGGGGCATCAAGTAAGTTATTGCCCTGTCAACCTAAAGTCACCAAATAAGCACCTCCATAGTACATCGTTATGAACAACGTAAAATTTTCCTTTTTGTACATGTACATCCATATTGAAGAGCCTTCATGAACATGGTCTTAACCAAAACGTTGAATCACAAAACATTGCATGTATCAACTCTTTGAACGAGATGTATTATTCGTGAGGCATCTTGATCACAATTATCTTATTTACGGCCACTTAAGGAATTGAGTTCTATCATTATGTCCTTGACTTGAGTTATAACTCTAGGGTTAATACTTCCCACTTGCTTTTCTAAATTCTCGACAAGGGACTAAACCTGATTAATTTCTCACAGAACCTTTTTAATCAAATGGATAACATCTGCTAACTTGTGACTATGCATGCACCGTCGTAAAGTTTACCTATGTGGTGTCAAATTCAATGTAAAGAAGCCCAATGTGGAGATCCTTCTCAAGTCACCCTTTTACCCCGGTGGACTTTATGACAGCACCGGGTTTCCAGGAGGTCATGGGCCGCATGTTGCGGTTCATGGATACCATGACTCAGGCTGGTTTATTCCAGCAAATCCAGCTACATCTCAGGCGGGAGGGGGAGCACAGACCCCACTGCTCAGGCTCCTGGTCATGCAGCTGCGGTGTATCAGACTCCGGGTGCACTACCCGCGGATGGGGCTCAGCCAGTTGCTGCAGTGGTACCCGAGCCCAGACCAGCTGCGAACCGCTATCCGCAGAAGCTATTGGACAGATGGACTAGGCTATGTCCTCCTATCTTCGGAGGCGAGTGTCATGAGGATGCCCAGGATTTCATTGATAGGTGCAGGGACAGACTACACAACATGAGGATATTGGAGTCTCATAGGGTTGACTTTACTACTTTCCAGCTGGAGGGCAGGGCTCGAAGATGGTGGGAGTCCTATGTTCTTTGCAGGCTAGCGAGTTCTCCTCCCATTACTTAGGGACAGTTCACACAGTAATTCCTGGATAGGTATATACCACCCTCTGAGAGGGAAGAGCTTCGGTATCAGTTCGAGCAGCTTGAGCAGGGTCAGATGTCGGTGACCGACTATGAGGCGAGGTTTTCTGAGTTGTCCCGCCATGCACTGATGATACTTCCGGATGCAGAGAGGGTGCGGAGGTTCGTTGCAGGGTTGCATTTTGGTATTAGGGCCAACATGGCCCGAGAGAAGGAGATGGGGACTCCTTATCAGCTAGTGGTGGAGATTGCTCAGAGGATTGAGGGCTACCGTCTGAGAGGTAGGGAGCAGATGCAGCAGGACAAGAGGTCTAGATTCTCTGGAAAGTTCAGAGGTGTCCCGGCTAAGAGCAGAGGTCAATTTGGGAGGGGTCAGCCAAGTAGGCCCCCGTATTCAGCACCACCACCTCCTCGAGGTGCTCCAGCGCGCCCCTATTTCAGCGCCATTCCAGAGAGTTCTTATCGCCTGCCAGCTACCCAGGGTTCTTCCAGCTCCTACTTTAGTGCTACACCGGAGAGTTCATACTGCCCACCAGCCATTCAAGGTCCTCTAGTGGGTATTCAGGCCATCAAGGCAAATCATCAGGGCAATAGTCTACGGTGCCGAGAGGGTGTTATGAGTGTGGAGATCCGGGCCACATGAAGAGGACCTGCCCCAGACTTCGGGGCAAGGCAGTGCAGCAGGGCCAGCAGCCCATGATTACAACACCAGCTACCCAGCCGCCTAGAGGCGGGAGACAGACTGGTAGGGGCCGTCCTAGAGGTGGAGGCCAGGCAGGGAGAGGTCAGCCAGCTACTGCTCAGTCAGGTGGAGGCCATCCAGCCGGCGCTCCAGCCAGATCCTATGCTATTCTGGCCAGATCAGATGCATTGGCCTCAGACGCCGTTATCACATGTATTATTTCCGTCTGCGGTAGGGATGCATCAGTGCTATTTGATTCAGGGTCTACCTATTCATATGTGTCATCTCTATTTGCTCATTTCCTAGATATTCCTCGTGAGTCCTTGGGTAATCATGTTCATGTGTCCACTCCTATGGGCGATTCTATAGTTGTGGATCGGATCTACCGGTCCTGTGTGGTGACATTCGGTGCTTTCGAGACTAGAGCAGACCTCATGTTGCTTGATATGATTGACTTTGAGGTCATCTTGGGCATGGACTATTATCCCCATACCACACCGTCCTAGATTGCCATGCCAAGATTGTTACTTTAGCGATGCTAGAGTTGCCAAGATTGGAGTGGAAGGGTTCCTCAGTTAGTACATCTAGTCGGGTTATCTCTAGCCTGAAGGCTCGACATATGGTCGAGAACGGTTGTTTGGCTTATCTAGCTTATGTTCGGGACACCACAGCAGAGTCCTCGATGATTGATTCGATGCCAGTAGTTCGGGAGTTCACCGACGTGTTTCCTTCTGACTTTCCAAGCATGCCGGCGGATCCTGACATTGATTTCTGCATTGATTTGGCTCCGGATACCCAACCTATATCTATCCCACCGTACCGTGTGTCTCCGAAAGAGTTGAAAGAATTGAAGGAGCATCTTGACGAGTTATTAGCAAAGGTGTTTGTGAGACCCGGTGTATCACCTTGGGGTGCACTAGTGTTATTTGTGAAGAAGAAGGATTGAACCATGCGGATGTGCATTGATTACCGCTAGTTGAACAAGGTTACTATCAAGAACAAGTACCCGTTGCCGCGCATTAATGATTAGTTTGACCAGTTGCAAGGTGCTAGGGTGTTTTCTAAGGTTCACTTGAGATCAGGGTGATGTCCTTCGGCTTGACTAATGCCACAGCGGCGTTTATGGAGTTCAGGCCTTATAATGATTCCTTTGTTATTGTCTTCATTGATGACATATTGATATACTCACGTAGCCTGGGGGAGCACGAGCAACATTTGAGAGTAGTGCTTCAGACATTGCGAGAGCAGAAGCTATATGCTAAGTTCTCCAAGTGTGAGTTTGGCTTGAGTCAGTGGCATCTTGGGGCATGTTGTATCAGGAGAGGGTATTAATGTGGATCCCAAAAGGATTGAGGCGGTTTAGAGTTGGCCACGCCCTACTTCAGTGACTGATATCCGGAGTTTCTTGGGGTTGGCAGGTTATTATTGCCGATTCGTACAGGGCCTTTCATCCATTGCAGCACCTTTGACTAGATTGACCTAGAAGGGTGCTCCTTTCCGATGGTCCGATGATTGTGAGGCGAGCTTTCAGAAGCTCAAGACGGCTTTGACTACGGAATCAGTCCCAGTGTTGCCTTCCAGTTTAGGGATGTATACTGTGTATTGCGACGCTTCACACGTTGCCTTGGGTTATGTATTAATGCAGGAGAGGCGAGTTATTGCATATGCTTCGCGTCAGCTGAAGATTTTTGAGAAGAATTATCCTGTGCACGATCTAGAGTTGGATGCAATTATTCATGCTCTTAAGATATTGAGGCAGTATCTGTATGGGGTGTCCTGTGAGGTTTATACTGATCATCGCAGCTTACAACATTTGTTCAAGCAGAGGGATCTCAATTTGAGGCAGCGTAGATGGTTGAGTTACTGCACCATTCTTTATCATCCGGGCAAGGCAAATGTGGTTGCAGATGCCTTAAGCAGGAAAACAGAGAGTATGGGTAGTTTGGCATTCATTCCAGCAGAGGAGAGGCCACTAGCTTTTGACATTCAGTCCTTGGCTAACAGACTCGTGAAGTTGGATATTTAGAGCCCAACCGAGTCCTTGCGTGTGTTGTTGCTCAGTCTTTATTATTGGGGCAGATCAACGCTCGGCATTTCGATGATCTACATTTGGCAGTCCTTCGCGAGATGGTGCTACAAGGTGGTGCCAAAGACTTTTCTATTGGCGAGGATGGTGTACTGCGACTCCAGGGCCGCCTATGTGTTCCTAATGTCGATGGCTTGAGGGAGAGGTTCTAGAGGAGGCTCACAGTTCGTGGTATTCTATTCATCCAGGTGCTACGAAGATGTATCGTGGCCTTTGGCAGCATTATCGGTAGCGGCGAATGAAGAAAGACATAGTTGAGTACTTGGCTAGGTGCTTGAATTGCCAGCAGGTTAAGTATGCACCAGAGGCCAGGTGGCCTACTTCAGCAAATGCCTATACCTGAGTGGAAATGGGAGCTCTTTACTATGGACTTCATAGTTGGGTTGCTGCGGACATTGCGGAAGTTTGATGCAGTTTGGGTCATTGTCGACAGGTTGACCAAATCGGCACACTTCATTCTAGTGGTGACTACTAATACTTTAGAGAGGTTGGCTCAGACCTACATTCGGGAGATAGTTTTGTTACTCGGCGTGCCTGTTTCCAACATATCATATAGAGGCCCTCAGTTCACTTCGCACTTCTAGAGAGCTGTTTAGAGTGAGTTGGGGACCCGTGTGGAGCTCAGCACTGCATTCCATCCTCAGATTGATAGACAGTCGGAGCGGACAGTTCAGATATTTTAGGACATGCTTAGAGCATGTGTGATTGACTTTGGAGGACAGTGGGATTAGTTCTTGCCTTTGGCCCAATTTGCTTACAACAACAACTATCATTCCAGCATCGAGATGGCTCCATTTAAGGCTTTATATGGTCGTCGATGTCGTTATCCTATCGCGTGGTTCGATCCTTGTGAGGCTAAGTTGTATGGTACATATTTGGTGAACGATGCCTTAGAGAAGGTAAAGTTGATTTAGGAGAGACTTCATACAGCTCAGTCCAGACAGAAGAGTTATGCGGATCAGAAGGCGCGGGACGTATCATTCATGATCGGCGAGAAAGTCCTCTTAAAAGCCTCGCCGATGAAGGGCATTGTGAGATTCGGGAAGAAGGGCAAGTTGAGCCCCAAGTTTATAGGCCCATTTGAGGTGTTGAGGCGAGTTGGGGAGGATGCTTATGAGCTTTCTTTACCTCCCAGCTTATTGGGAGTCCATCCAGTTTTTCACGTATCTATGCATCGGAGGTATCACGTCGACTTGTCTCATGTGTTAGACTTCAGTACTATTACGCTAGATGAGAGCTTGGGTTACGAGTAGGAACCAGTTGCCATTGTTGATAGACAGGATCGCCAGTTGAGATCCAAGAGGATTTCTGCGATGAAAGTCCATTGGAGGGGCCAACTAGTCAAGGAGGCGACCAGGGAGTCCGAGGAGGACATGCGGGATAGATATCTGCACTTATTCAGCACTTCAGATATAAATCTAAACTCGTTCGAGGATGAACGGTTGTTTGAGAGGTGGAGAATGTGACGACCCGACAGGTTGTTTTTCTTACTAGAACCCCGTTCCCCTAAATAAGACCTCCCGTACTTGCTTTAACTGATTTATTACTTGCGGGGATAGTTGGTTCGAGATTTGGAAGAGTTTGGGTTGAAATCGGAACACTTGGTTCCTTAAGGTTGGCTTAAAAGGCCAAGTTCGGTCAACATTTTGAGTGAATGACCTCGGAAGCGAGATTTGAAGGTTCCAACAGGTTTGTTGATGATTTCGTACTTGCGCGTATGTCCGGATCGGGTTTTGGATGACCCGGGAGCGTTTTAACGCCTAATAGTGAAAGTTGATTCCTTAAGGATTTTGAAGTTCTTAAATATTTGGATTGGAGCGGATTTTTGTGTTATCGAGGTCCGAATGGAATTCTGAGACTAGGAATAGTTCCATATTGTCATTTAAGACTTGCGCGCAAAAATTTGGTGTCAATTCAAGTAGTATAAGTGTGTTTCGTCGCATTGGATGCGAATTGAAGAACTCAAAGTTCATAAGTTTGATTCAATTGGTTTTAAGGGGTGATTCTAGATTTAGCGTTGTTTTGGGCGTTTCGAGGATTCGAGCTAGTCCGTTTCATGATTTCAAACTTGCCGATATGTTCGGGCGGGGCCCCAAGGGCCCCGAGCGTCAATCGGACGAGGCTCGATTTAAGTTGGGAAAATCGAAAAGAGCTGAAGCTCCAGGTTACTGTCATAACCGTACCTGCGGTTGGCCAGCCGTATGTGCGAGACAGCCGAAGCGGTCAGCCCTTCGGCCCAAGGGGGAGGAGCTAGGAACCGTAGATGCGGCTCCTCTTCCGCAGAAGCAGAACTACAGAAGCGTCCCTTGGTCCACAGATGCGGTCCTAGTCAAGCCGGTCCAATTCTGCAGATGCGGACCTTCCCTTGTAGAAGCGAGACCGCAGATGCGGTCCCGTAACTGCAGGTGCGCAAAATCGCTGAAGTGCCTTCATTTAATACGTGAGTGTGTCATTTTTGACCCATTACATTCATTGTTTGGGCGATTTGGGAGCTTCCAAAGAGGGGATTTCAACCTAGCAATTGTGAGGTAAGTTACTCCTACTTAATGTCAGTTTAATACTTGGTTTTGGGTAGATTAACACCTAAAGATTTGTAAAATCATGGGATTAGAGTAAAACCTAGGGTTTTTTGTGAAAATAAGATTTAACCACGAAATTTGTTATGAAATGGAATAAAAATCATATAATCTTTATCCTTAGGTGATGGGTAACAACTTCCCTCGAGAATTTTCGGAATTCGGGCACGTGGGCCTGGGGATGGATTTTAGGAAACTTGTATTTAGGGTTGGGAAATTACTTTAATAGTTAGAGTATGAACTCTTGAGCTTGTATTGACTAGTCCTTACCCAGTTTGATTAGTTTTGGATCGTTCGCCTCTGAATTGAGGGTTTGAGCGCTTTCTTGATGTTGGAAATAAGCTTTGGAGCAAGGTGAGTCTCCTTTCTAACCTTGTAAGAGGAAATTATCCTCATAGGTGAATTAATTGAATATGTGTTGCTATTTGTGGGGGATACGCACGCACGAGGTGACGGGAGTCCGTGCGTAGCTACTATTATGCTTAAGTTCGGGTAGTGTAGGACCCAAAAGTATGCTTTACTTGCCATAATTGTAACTTCATTGTTAAATTAGATTACGTGCATCATATCAAACTTGGCAAATGAATTTCTAAAAGGTTAAACATCATTTCCTTGACCGTTAAAGAGAAGTTTGACATTACTGTGGATAATTATTTTTTCCTGATAAATTATTGATTGATTGCCTGATATGTTTATCTGTGTTTGACCGCATCGCATGTATGATTCGCGAGAGGGGTAATAGATGCATCAATGGTTCGCGCCGTTCGACCCTCCGGCAGTGCACACTTTACTTTTATGTTGGATCGGGCCGACGACCTCGGCATTATTTGTGCATGCTATATGTGTGATAAATTTTGTGGTTTGAACTGTTTTAAATGCCTTAAATATGTATTGTTAACTGAATATTATCTATGAAAGAACCTGTCACTCGTTGTTACCCACTGCTATTTATTCATGACATCCATGCTTAGCGTAGCACTTACTTTACATTATTATTGACCCTAGTAAGTGTCAAATCGACCCCTTGTCACTACTTCTTTGAGGTTAGATTAGATACTTACTGGGTACATATTGTTTATGTACTCATACTACGCTTCTGTACTTAAATGTACAGGATCTTAGGCAGGTACATCTAGCTACCAATCCAGCGCGCGCTCCTGATTTGATCGAGATTCCACGGTGAGCTGCCCCTCCGAACCATTCAGCAGCATACCGGAGTCTCTTCCTTTGTTATTACTGTCTATTATGTTTCAGACAGTAGGATAATTACATTCTTTTATATATTCTACTAGTTGCCTTAGTACTTGTGACACAAGTTCCTGGCACACACATTAGTAGACTATCATTTTTGGGTTGTATTTCTATTGTTATGAAATCGTTATTTATCGCCTGTTTTAAGTATAAGTTAAGTAAAGGCTGGGAATGTTTAATAAAGTAGTTGAGAACTCACTAGTTGTTAAGGTTGGCTTGCCCAGCCATGGAGTTGGGCGCCATCACGACCTGTAACGGAATTTGGGTCGTGACAACATGGTATCAGAGCACTAGGTTCACGTAGTTCTCACAAGTCACGGGCAAACCTAATAGAGTCTTGCGGATCGGTACGGAGACGTCTGTATTTATCTTCGAGAGTCTATAGGGTGTTAGGAAACTACTCTTTATTCATCTTCTATCGTGCAGTTTATGGTATACTAAATTTCCTCCTTCTATTCTCTCACAAATGGTGAGGACGCACACGGCAGAAGTTCCAGACCCGGGAAGAGCTGCACCCCCGTTGCTAGAGGTCGAAGCAAAGGCCGAGGGAGGGCACTGGCTGAGGTAGGGGACGAGGGCGACTCAGAGCTGTCCCAGTTGCACCACCGGCGGATCCTGCGGGGGATCCTATCATTAAGGATCAAGGCGAGATGGCCGCAGCTGAGCCTACCCCGGTGGAATTTATGACAGCACCGGGTTTCCAGGAGGTCATGGGCCGCATGTTGCGGTTCATGGATACCATGACTTAGACTGGTTTATTTCTTGCAGATCCAGCTACATCTCAAGCGGGAGGGGGAGCACAGACCCCTACTGCTCAGACTACTGGTCATGCAGCTGTAGTGTATTAGACTCTGGGTGCACTACCCGCGGATAGGGCTCAGCCAGTTGATGCAGTGGTACCCGAGCCCAAAATGGCTTCGAACGGCTATCCACAGAAGCTATTGGACAGATGGACTAGGCTATATCCTCCTATCTTCGGAGGCGAGCAGCATGAGGATGCCCAGGATTTCATTGATAGGTGCAGGGACAGACTGCACAACATGAGGAGCCTGAGCAGGGTCAGATGTCGGTGACCGACTATGAGGCGAGGTTTTCTAAGTTGTCCGCCATGCACTGATGATACTTCCTACGAACACAGAGAGGGTGCGGAGGTTTGTTGCAGGGTTGCATTCTGGTATTAGGGCCAATATGGCCCGAGAGGTGGTGATGGGGACTCCTTATCAGCTAGTGGTGGAGATTGCTTAGAGGATTGAGGGCTACCGTCCGAGAGGTAGGGAGCAGATGCAGCAGGACAAGAGGGCTAGATTCTCTGTATAGTTCAGAGGTGCCCCGGCTAGGGGCAGAGGTGAGTTTAGGAGGGGTCAGCCTCGCTGGCCCCCGTATTCAGCACCACCACCTCCTCGAGGTGCTCCAGCGAGCCCCTATTCAACGTCATTCCATAGGGTTCTTACCACCCGCTAGCTACCCAGGGTTCTTCCAGCTCCTACTTTAGTGCTACACGAAGAGTTCATACCACCCACTAGCCATTTAGGGTCCCTCCAGTGGGTATTCAGGCCATCAGGGCCAATCGTCAGGGCAACAGTCTACGGTGCCGAGAGGTGTTATGAGTGTGGAGATTCGGGCCACATGAAGAGGACATGCCCCAGACTTTGGGGCAAGGCAGTGCAGCAGGGCCAACAGCCCATAATTACAGCACCGGCTGCCCAGCTGCCTAGAGGCGGGGGACAGACTGGTAGGGGCCGTCCTAGAGGTGGAGGCCAAGCAGGGAGAGTTCAGCCAGCTACTGCTCAGTCAGGTGGAGGCAAGCCTGCCGGCGCTCCAGCCAGATTCTATGCTATTCCGACCAGATCAGATGTCGTTATCACAGGTATTATTTCCGTCTGCGGTAGGGATGCTTCAGTGCTATTTGACCCAAGGTCTACCTATTCATATGTGTCATCTCTGTTTGCTCATTTCCTGAATATTCCTCGTGAGTCCTTGGGTACTTCTATTCATGTGTCCACTCCTATGGGCGATTCTGTGGTTATGGATCGGATCTACCAGTCCTGTGTGGTCACATTTCATGGTTTCGAGATTAGAGCAGTCCTCATGTTACTTGATATGATCGACTTTGAGGTCATCCTGTGCATGGAATGTTATCCCTGATAAGTTGGTATTTTACCAACTTATCTTGTCTTTAAGCCTATATTTTTGCTATGTTTGACTGATAAAATCACGTGTTTTAATGCCATTTACTTCTATATTACAGGTTCTATGTGATTTAGAGGTGATCTTGAGGAAACCAAGTGAAACGAGTCAAAAAGAGGCTAAAAAGAAGAAAATATGGAAAAGGGCTTCAGTTTTCGCAAATGCAACATAATCTTGGAATTGCAAAGAAATCGGTGATAGGAATTGCGAGAAGTGTATCGCAATTGCGACGGAAGGCAAATCAGGCAGTCTTGGGAAATGCAAAGAAGACTTCGCTAATGCGAAGTCAACCAGGGCAATCAACCTTTGCAAATTCGAAGTCCTCTTCGCAAATGCGAGAGTACACAGTGTAGCCATGGTTTGCAATTGTGAACTTCTGTTCGCAAATGCAAAAATCACAATTCAGTTCTGGGCAATTCTGGAATTTCATATGTTTTGGCCCCAAACCATTTAATACCCAAACAAGCTCATTTGTAAAATATCTTTGGCATATCTTTGGCTAATTTTCAGTCTCAAACACTAGAAAGAACAAGGTTGGAAGCTAGGGTTTGGACACACACTTGGGTCTTGAAGATTTGAAGCTTTTGGTTGAGAATTTCTTACCCATTTATGTTTATTTCTTCATTTCCTTGATTTGTATTGTATATCTAAGTGTGTAATATTTTATCCAACACTTGAATCTTGTTTATGGAAATAATCATATTTAAAGTGTGGATTAAATACCTTGTTGTGCTTATGTGTTGAATGATTTTTTTTCCTTTATGTAGTGAGTTATTGTTTCTTTAATTATTCTTGTTCTTTAATGTTTCCAAAGGGATTAGATAACCCTAGGACTCGCCCATTAACTCCGAATTAATTTTGAGAAAGATTATTTGGGGTTGGGAAAGATTAATTAACAAGAACTTGAGGCGTTAATCCTCATTTTATAGATTCTACCTAGGGATAGGATTGAACTACTTGTAGCAATATCCGGGTGTGCTTAATCTCCTAATTGTTTTAGGGATAATTCAATTAGGAAGTCTTGTTAATCTTTGGAAGAAGCTAATATAGAGTTATTGCTCGTGGCTAATTAACATAAACTCGGTCATATTTGTAAAATCATGAAATACATTGGATCGTTACTTAAGTGTAATTCCTGATGCATCCATACTTGTAGCCATTGATCATTTTACTTGCTTTCTAGGTTAGTTTATATTTCCGCATTTAGGTATAGATATTTTCTAAAATCAATTCTAAGTGTTTGGCATTGCATAACAAGTAATAATTCTCTTACATTCCTAATCGCCTACATATTGTTCTCTGTGGGATTTGACCCCGACTCATAGTTGGGTAAATTATATTGCATGCGACCGTGTCCATTTACTTTTAGTAGTGGATTTGGACGTCATCAAAATTGACACTGTTTCCGGGGAATAATTTGGCGTAATTTAGGTTGTTTGAGAAATAAGCGTAAGTGCTTTGGTCCAAACTTGTGAATATTTGTGTAATTATTTTTCTTATCTTGGTCTATTCTTCTTGTTTGTTTCTTGTTTATTTTCTTAGTTTTGAAAAATGGCATCATTTAATGAAAATTGATCGGATGGTAGTTGTTCATACTTTGATGACCCTTGTCCTTATTGTGGAGGACCACACCCGTGGCAAAATTGTTTAAAATTCTCCCGGGGGTGGATTGTGCGCACAATCTCAAACCCATGAGTGGAGTATTTGTGATAAGTGTGGTGGCCAAAAAGGTCATTGGGAGTATTGTGCTTATTTGTCCTTCCCTTCCCCAAACCCTCGCTATGATGATTCTACTTCTTGTGATGAAAATTCTAGGGACATGGAAGTGGAAGAAGTTGAGCATGGTCAAAATGGAGAGTTCAATCTCATGTTGGAATGCCTAATTGAAGGAGGAAACAAAGAACAAAGTGCCTTGGAGGAGCTTTTGGAAAATAGTCTCCAAAATGACTTGGTACTTGAAAGGTTGCACTCACAAATTAGAGAAATGTTTGAAGCTTTAGAGGTCCAAAAAGCCTCGGAAGTTAATGATAGCCAAGAATTTTTCTTAGATGTGGAAGCCGAAAATCCTTCATTGGCACTTGATCAAAACCAAGAAGAACTCTCAAATGCTCAAAATAAGAGGATGATGCTCATGTTGGAGACCATTCTTGCAAATGAGGAGAAGCACAACTTTGCACTCGAGTACTTGAAACAAAGCTTGACTCAAAATGATGAACATATCCGCACTTTGGAAGATCAAATGAAAATATTAGTTGAGGCTCACTATGCCCACCAACTTGAGAGTGTGGAAGAAAGTCAAGAAGAATCCAATTTCGAGGAAGAAAGCGAGCTTTACTTTGAGGAATCAAGATTTGAACATCCGCCAACCGACTCCATGAGTGTTTGTGATGCCAAGAAAAATATGGAATTAGAGTCAACCGGGGTGATTGAAAATGTTGTTGAAATTGACTCTAGTTCGGGGGGAAAAAGAGGATGTCAAAATCCGGGAAAAATTGCAAGTTGGAGGTTTGAAGTCACATTCCAAACATTTTTCAATATTGGAATTGTGTGGTGATATGGAAGTTGAACTACACGAATCAATGAAGGAGTGCAAGGAGGAAAAACTCATACCATACATCCTACAATTTGAGGGAACAAGAAGGCAAAATGACATTCCTCATATGAAATCCAAGAAATGCAAAATGAAGAATTTAAGGCTTGGCTTGATCATCGACTTACCACCCCCCATCGCTCGTGGTCACAAGCATGATTCCAAGCTAGGTGCCCGGTTCATATCATCCAAGTGGCGAGAAAAGTGATAAAGTTGACTTGCGTCGTGCCACGACGTTAAATGCGGCACTTGGTGGCAGGCAACCCATCGGTTTTTCAAAATTTTTGGTCATTTTTGAAATTTTCTTTTTTAGAATAGCTTATTATATTGTGTCTAACCAATCTGCCAAGTTTCATAATTTTTGGAGTTGATTTGAGTAGGTTGGGGAGACGGAGAGCATAAAAGACAGTAGCTGATGAAAATTGCATGGGCAGGCTTCGCATTTGCGAAAACTGGTTCGCATTTGCGGACCCTGGCCATCGCATTTCCCAACATTTTTTCGCAATTGCGACAACAATAGGATTCATTAACCTTTGCGTTTGTGAAGGTTGTGTCGCAATTGCGAGATTAGAGAGGTAAAAATAGGCGTTCACTCATTTTGAACAAAAATTGAAGAAAAAGTCTAAGGCTCTCAGAACCTTTGTCTCCCTCATTCTCATCACTGTAAAACTCCATTACCTCTCACTCCTAACTGCAGGAATCCAGGTATGAAAGCTTAATCACACTTCTCCTTCTTCGCCTTCCTCTTCTTAGTTTTTCTGAAACCCTAGTTTTCAAATGGGTAACATCCTCTGCCTGGATTTGTTTGAAATTTGTTCAAAAACTTATGTTGATTTCTGGGTGAGGCTGGTTGAGAGTGTGAGTTTTGGCCTTTGCTAAAAAATTAGGGAAGTCTGAGTACCCAAGGCTTGTCAGATAGAAGTGAATTTTTTGTGCTTCTTATGTGATCGATGAAAGGCCCGAATGAAATTCTTGGCCGAATCATCGATATTTTTGTTGATTAATGGTTGTCTATGAAGTCTATTGCATGAATATGTGTTTGAAAATTGCTTGGGCTCTCTTAAGTTAGCCTTTGGTTAAAATATTTGGGGATGGGTACCGTTGTCTGAAAAAAAATCTTGGCTGGGGACAATGGCTCACAATTGCGATGGCCTCTTCACATTTGCGACTTCGCATTTGCGAAGATTCCATCGCAATTGCGAAAATTGCCTGAATTTGAGACCTTCGCAATTGCGAAGATTTCTTCGCAATTTCCATACCTGGGCACCTCTGAAAACTTCGCAATTGCGAAGATCTCTTCGCAATTGCCATAACTGGGCACCTCTGATAACTTCGCAATTGCGAAGAAATTTTGGGAATTGCGACATCAGAGGGTAGACAGTTCAAAATCTCAAAATCCTGAAATTTTTTCTAAGGATGAGTTTCGACTTTCCGATCATTCTTTTGGCATATTTGATTCATTTTGCACTATTCTTCATAACCATACCATATTTTCACTCTTATCATTTGTTGACAGGTACCATAATTGGAAAATGAGCTCTAACTCTAAAGGATCCGCAAGTCACAACCCCTTGGAAGCTAAGCAGAACTATGACCAACACCGGTTCTTGTCATTGGAATACCAAGAGGGGTACTTTGCTGACCTGATATCAAAAAAGGTGCTCCCGGAAAGTGGTATACTGCTGGACAACGTCCAGGAACGTCTTCCCGAGTTCTATAAAAGGCTGATGGCCATGGGATGGAACTGTTTTGCCCCTCAACCTTGCCGAGCAAATGAGCAATGGGTGAGGGAGTTTTATGCCAACCTCCCAGCTATCAGGCTAAGGAAGCCCAAGATGAGAATTCGCGGCAAAATGGTGCACTTTGGGTCTGAAGCTATGAATCAATTGTATCATCTTCCAGACCACGACATGGCCCCATTCCGTGCAAAAAACTGTGCCTCAGGGGAGTGGTTGGTGTCTAAATTATGCCCGGGTGCGGAAGTTCCATGGGCAGCTGAGAAGAGAGGGATCACATCAAAAGAGTTCACTGCCAAAGCAAAGATATGGCTGGCCATCATATGCAGTCATATCTCGCCTGTGTCAAACATACCGGTTACAAGAGCTCAAATGATAACCTGCATCCTTGATGGTATTCAGCTGAATTTTGGTAAAGTCTTCATCAATGAATTAAGGGAGTATGTGATCCAGAATAGTGCATCATTGATATTCCCATCGCTTATCACCAAGCTGTGCCAACTTGCTGGTGTGGAAGAAGCTCCGGGAGACGACTGGATAGAGCCGGGAAAGCCTCTAAATCCATTGAAGAAAAGAGGAGAGGGCGGCGCTATGAAGAGCAAAAAGAGAAAGCTGGTGTCTTCTTCTCAGGTTGATCAGAGTAGGCAGCCATCATCTTCTGCAGGAGGACCATTTGCTGTGCTTAGTGAGGAGATGCGGGTAATTCGCGAGCTAGTAGCTGGCCTTCCACAGGGACCTGGGGAAACATCTGAGGGACCCGGATACATTTCAAAGAAAGAGTTTAAAAAATACCTTGAGGATCAGAGGAAGCAGAGGGATCACCTTAAGACGCTGGAGAAGGCATACACTGAGCTGGCCAAGGCACATGGTGAGTTGAGCACTTCTCATGGCACTCTAGAAAAGGCACACACCCAGATGAAGAAAAGAGAGAAGAAAAGAGACAAATTCTTTACCCGCATGTGGAAGGGTGTAAAGGGGCTATGGAAAGTCCTAAAGCCTCAAGACCCAATGCCATCGACCAGGCCGGTAGATGATGATGATGATCATGTTCATTGGTTCGAGAAAGAAGGAGAGGAGGATGCCTCTGAGTCAAACAACGAGGAGAGCACCTGATGCAGTATTCAGGGAGCACTTTCCACCATTTTACTCTGTCATGTTTAGTTGCATTGGGGACAATGCATGATCTTTAGTTGGGGGTGGCTTCTTGTATAACTGTTGTTCTTGTACAAATGGGATAACTATGGAGATTGGCACTTTGGTTGTTTTCATTTTATGGTTGTTGTTTTTTTCATGTGATGTGTGATATTATTATGTTTAGTAGCTTCTTAATTTTGGTTATTAGCTTCTATTTTATTTTCTTTCTTTTTTATATATATAGTATGTTTTATGTTAGTGGCGATATCCTTGGTTTTCTTTGTACCACGGTTCTTTTTCCAAGGATGCCAATTTTCTTCTTGAACCGGGTAATTATTAGTAAATTTTTGTCGACTTTTCCCGATGATGGATAGATAGACAACTTTCTTAAGGGAATTAGTCTTGTAGTTTAGATATAGTTTATGTTAATTTAGGAACAATAAATGGTTTGAGTTGGGGTTTATGCCCATTGACCAAGTTGTGGCTTGCTTGATATCAACATGATTTAAACCTCGGCATATGAATTTTTGGTTGTTGAAAAAGAAAAATAATTGAAGTAAGGATGTCATGACTTTTAGACTCAAATCTTGGCTCTTTGATTCACTAAATAGCTTCCTATGCTATATGTAACCTCTTTGAGTCATTGGTTTCAATTGGACTTTAGATTTGTATTCCACTTGAGTGTTCATGTGCCATGTGTGGTGAGATTTATTGTGAGTTCTTTTGCATTACTTGTAGTCTAGAACTTGCCCGGAATGTGCTTCAAGGCGAAATCATAGACTAACTTGGGTTGAAAAATGATATTAGGCCTTCCTTGGACCGCTATTGTGCCTTAAATTTCCTACCCTTGAATATTTTCCCTAGTCAACCCATTTTGAGCCTTTAACCTTGTTCTTTGGTAACCATGTTACAAGCTTTAATCCTTTGTTCTTTATTGATCTAGCTTTTGGCATCCTACCTCCCTAAGTACTTTGAAAGTGTAAACATAGGCTAAAAGCCTATGTTTGGGGGTGAAGGTTGGAAAACTTGTGATATGGAAGTTGTTTAAAAGGTGGAAGGTAGGAAAAAAAACATGATGATAAAAAGTGAAACCTTCCTTGATTTTGAAAAGGAAGGAAGAAAAAAATAAAATAAAATGATAAGAATTTGTGAATAAAGGGAAGACTAGGTGTGGAATGAAAAGTGAAGGAAGTGGACTTTGATTGTAAATTTTGTAGTGCTTGGGGAGGTTTTGAGTCACTCTAACCAAAATTATGCCATACCTTAACCAAAAGCCTAAACTACAACCCTTTAAGTCCTAATTGATCTTGAACCAAGTTGTCTACATTAGTGGAGAAATACATGAAGGGCAAGCCTATGGTACTACTTGTATGCATTTGAACACCTTTATGAGAGAGAGTTAATTCTTTCCATTTGATATCCCATTTTTGTTTTGAATTAAGATTTATGAGTGTGGGATTCTCTCTTAAATGTGAGGGCACATGAGATTTGAGTTGTGAATTTAATCCCATTTTCAATTGGAAGGAATGACCAAAGAGAGATAATTGTGATAGAGAGGCAAATTTTGAAGCTTTAGTGCCATGACTTGATTTGCTACTTTGATTTGTGTAGTGCTTGAGCACTTGAAATGTAATGAAGTTCATGAAAAGTGTTCGGCAATTCATATGCGTTGGATTAATTGTTGGTACCAATCGAAGTCATGCGTTTGTGCTTATAGTAGACCTTTTTGGCTTGGCATGATAAGGATGCGATGTTGAGTTAAATACTTGGGAAGAGATTTTGTCGCTTTCATTGCTTGAGGACAAGCAATAGTTTAAGTTTGGGGACTTGATAAGTTGGTATTTTACAAACTTATCTTGTCTTTAAGCCTATATTTTTGCTATGTTTGAGTGATAAAATCACGTGTTTTAATGCCATTTACTTCTATATTACAGGTTCAATGTGATTTAGAGGTGATCTTAAGGAAACCAAGTGAAACGAGTCAAAAAGAGGCTAAAAAGAAGAAAATCTGGAAAAGGGCTTCAGTTGTCGCAAATGCGACATAATCCTGGGAATTGCGAGAAGTGTATCGCAATTGCGAAGGAAGGCAAATCAGGCAGTCTTGGCAAATGCGAAGTCAACCAGGGCAGTCAACCTTCGCAAATGCGAGAGTACACAGTGTAGCCATTGTTCGCAAATGCAAAAATCGCGCTTCAATTCTGGGCAATTCTGGAATTTCACATTTTTTGGCCCCAAACCATTTAATACCCAAACCAGCTCATTTGTAAAATATCTTTGGCATATCTTTGGCTAATTTTCAGTCTCAAACACTAGAAAGAACAAGGTTGGAAGCTAGGATTAGCACACACACTTGGGTCTTGACGATTTGAAGCTTTTGGTTGAGAATTTCTTACCCATTTATGTTTATTTCTTCATTTCCTTGCTTTGTATTGTATATCTAAGTGTGTAATATTTTATCCAACACTTGAATCCTGTTTATGAAAATAATGATATTTAAAGTGTGGATTAAATACCTTCTTGTGCTTATGTATTGAATGATTTTTTTTCCTTTATGAAGTGAGTTATCGTTTCTTTAATTATTCTTGTTCTTTAATGTTTCCAAAGGGATTTGCTAACCCTAGGACTCGCCCATTAACTTCGAATTAATTTTGGGAAAGATTATTTGGGGTTGGGAAAGATTAATTAACAAGAACTTGAGGCGTTAACCCTCATTTAATAGATTCTACCTAGGAATAGAATTGAACTACTTGTAGCAATATCCGGGTGTGCTTAATCTCCTAATTGTTTTAGGGATAATTCAATTAGAAAATCTTGTTAGTCTTTGGAAGAAGCTAATATAGAATTATTGCCCGTGGCTAATTAACATAAACTCGCTCATATTTATAAAATCATGAAATACATTGGATAATTACTTGAGTGTAATTCCCGATGCATCCATACTTGTAGCCGTTGATCATTTTACTTGCTTTTTAGGTTAGTTTACATTTCCGCATTTAGGTATAGATATTTTTTAAAATCAATTCTAAGTGTTTGGCATTGCATAACAAGTGATAATTCTCTTACATTCCTAATCGCGTACATATTGTTCTCTGTGGGATTCGACCCCGACTCATAGTTGGGTAAATTATATTGCATGCGAACGTGTCCATTTACTTTTTAGTAGTGAATTTGCTCATCAATCCCCATACCGCGCCGTCCTAGATTTCCATGCCAAGACTGTTACTTTAGCGATGCCAGAGTTGCCAAGATATGAGTGGAAAGGTTCCTTAGTTAGTACATCTAGTCGGGCTATCTATTTCCTGAAGGCTCGACATATGGTCGAGAAGGGTTGTTTGGCTTATCTAGCTTATGTTTGGGACACCACCGTAGAGTCCCCGATGATTGATTCGGTGCCAGTAGTCCGGGAGTTCGCCATATTTCCTTCTGACCTTCCAGGCATGCCGCCGGATCGTGACATTGATTTCTACATTGATTTGTCTCCAGATACCCAGCCTATATCTATCCCACTGTACCGTTGGCTCCGAAAGAGTTGAAGGAATTGAAGGATCAGCTTGACGAGTTATTAGCAAAGGGGTTTGTGAGACCCGGTGTATCACCTTGGGGTGCACCAGTGTTATTTGTGAAGAAGAAGGATGGAACCATGCGGATGTGCATTGATTACCGCTAGTTGAACAAGGTTACTATCAAGAACAAGTACATGTTGCCGCGCATTGATGATTTTTTCGACCAGTTGCAAGGTGCTAGGGTGTTTTCTAAGGTCGACTTGAGATCAGGGTATCATCAGCTGAAGATTCGGGACTCAGATGTCCTGAAGACTGCTTTCCGTACTAGATATGGCCATTATGAGTTCCTGGTGATGTTCTTCGGCTTGACTAATGCCCCAACGACGTTTATAGCCTTGATGAACAAGGCGTTCAGGCCTTATATTGATTCCTTTGTTATTGTCTTCATTGATGACATTTTGATATACTCACGTAGCCTGGGGAGCACGAGCAATATTTGAGAGTAGTGCTTCAGACATTGCGAGAGCAGAAGCTATATGCTAAGTTCTCCAAGTGTGAGTTTTGGCTTGAGTCAGTGGCATTCTTAGGGCATGTTGTATCAAGAGAGGGTATTAAGGTGGATCCCAAGAAGATTGAGGTGGTTCAGAGTTGGCCACGCCCTACTACAGTGACTGAGATCCGGAGTTTCCTAGGGTTGGCAGGTTATTATCGTCGATTCGTGCTGGGCTTTCCATCCATTGCAGCACCTTTGACTAGATTGACCCAGAAGGGTGCTCCTTTTCGATGGTCGGATGATTGTGAGGCGATCTTTTCAGAAGCTCAAGACGGCTTTGACTATAGCACCAGTCCTAGTGTTGCCTTCCAGTTTGGGGATGTATATTGTGTATTGCGACGCTTCACGTGTTGGTTTGGGTTGTGTATTAATGCAGTAGGGGCGAGTTATTGCATATGCTTCGCTTCAACTGAAGATTCATGAGAAGAATTATCATGCCCAAGATCTAGAGTTGGATGCAATTGTTCATGCTCTTAAGATATGGAGGCATTATCTGTATGGGGTGTCCTGTGAGGTTTATACTGATCATCGCAGCTTACAGCATTTGTTCAAGCAGAGGGATCTCAATTTGAGGCAGCGTAGAAGGCTGAGTTACTGAAGGATTATGACATCACCATTCTTTATCATCCGGGCAAGGCAAATGTGGTTGCGGATGCCTTAAGCAGGAAAACAAAGAGTATGGATAGTTTGGCATTCATTCCAGCAGAGGAGAGGCCACTTGCTTTGGACATTCAGTCCTTGGATAACAGACTCGTGAGGTTGGATATTTTAGAGCCCAGCTGAGTCCTTGCATGTGTTGTTGCTCAGTCTTCATTATTGGGGCAGATCAAGGCTCAGCAGTTTGATGATCTGCATTTGGGAGTCCTGCGCGTGACGGTGCTACAGGGTGGTGCCAAGGAGGTTTCTATTGGCGAGGACGGTGAACTGCGACTCCAGGGTCGTCTATGTGTTCCTAATGTCGATGGCTTGAGGGAGAGGATTCTAGAGGAGGCACACAGTTCGCGGTAGGTGCTACGAAGATGTATCGTGACCTTTGGCAGCATTATTGGTGGCGGCGAATGAAGAAAGACATAGTTGAGTACGTGGCTAGGTGCTTGAATTGCCAGCAGGTTAAGTATGAGAACCAGAGGCCAGGTGGCCTACTTCAGCCAATTCTTATACCTGAGTGGAAATCGGAGCGCATTACTATGGACTTTGTAGTTGGGTTGTTGCGGACATTGCGGAAGTTTGATGCAGTTTTGGTCATTGTCGACAGGTTGACCAAATCGGCACACTTCATTCTAGTGGTGACTACTAATACTTTAGAGAGGTTGGCTCAGATCTACATTCGGTAGATAGTTTGGTTACTCAGCGTGACTGTTTCCATCATATCAGATAGAGGCCCTCAGTTCACTTCACACTTCTAGAGAGCTGTTCAGAGTGAGTTGGGGACCGTATGGAGCTCAGCACCGCATTCCATCCTCAGACCGACGGACAGTCAGAGCAGACAATTCAGATTTTGGAGGACATGCTTAGAGCATGTGTGATTGACTTTGGAGGACAGTGGGATCAGTTCTTGCCTTTGGCCCAATTTGCTTACAACAACAGCTATCAGTCCAGCATTGAGATGGCTCCTTTTGAGGCTTTATATGGTCGCCGATGTCGTTCTCCTATCGGGTGCTTCAAGCCTAGTGAGGCTAAGCTGTATGGTACAGATTTGGTGAACGATGCCTTAGAGAAGGTAAAGTTGATTCAGGAGAGACTTCGTACAGCTCGGTCAAGAAAGAAGAGATATGCGGATTAGAAGGCGCGGGACGTATCATTCATGATCGGCGAGAAAGTCCTCTTGAATGTCTTGGCGATGAAGGGGATTATGAGATTCGGGAAGAAGGGAAAGTTGAGCCCTAGGTTTATAAGCCCATTTGAGGTGTTGAGGCGAGTTGGAGAGGTTGCTTATGAGCTTGCTTTACCTTCCAGCTTATCGGGAGTCTATCCAGTTTTTCATGTATCTATGCTTCAGAGGTATCACGCCGACTTGTCTCATGTGTAAGACTTCAATACTATTTAGCTAAATGAGAGCTTGGGATACGAGGAGAAATGCCATTGTTGATAGACAGGATCGCTAGTTGAGATCCAAGAGGATTTCTGTGGTGAAGGTCCAGTGGAGGGGCCAACCAGTCGAGGAGGCGACCAGGGAGTCCGAGGAGGACATGCGGGACAGATATCCGCAGTTATTCAGCACTTCAGGTATGAATCTAAACCCGTTCGAGGACGAACGTTTGTTTGAGAGGTGGAGAATATGACGACCCGACAGGTTGTTTTGCTTTCTAGAACCCCGTTCCCCTAAATAAGACCTCTCGTACTTGCTTTAACTGATTTATCACTTGCGGGGATGGTTGGTTCGGGATTTGGAAGAGTTTGGGTTGAAATCGGAATACTTGGTTCCTTAAGGTTGGCTTAAAAGGCCAAGTTTGACCTCGTCAACATTTTGAGTGAACGACCTCGGAATCAAGATTTGAAGGTTCCAACAGGTTCGTATTATAATTTCGGACTTGGGCGTATGTCCGGATCTGGTTTTGGATGACTAGGAGCGTTTTAGCGCCTAATAGTGAAAGTTGATTCCTGAAGGATTTTGAAGTTCTTAAATATTTTGTTTTGAAGCGGGTTTTTGTGTTATTGAGGTCCAAACGGAATTTCGAGATAGGGAATAGTTTCGTATTGTCATTTAAGACTTGCACGTAAAACTTGGTGTCAATCCGAGTAGTATAAGTGTGTTTCATCGCATTGGATGCGAATTGAAGAACTCAAAGTTCATAAGTTAGATTCAATTGGTTTTAGGGGGCGATTCTTAGAATTAGCGTTGTTTTGGGCATTCCGAGGGTTCGAGCAAGTCCGTTCCATGATTTTAAACTTGCCGGTATGTTCGGGCGGGGCCCCAGGGGCCCTGAGCGTCAGTCGGACGAGGCTCGAGTTGAGTTAGGAAAATTGGAAAGAGCTGAAGCTCCAGGTTGCTGTCATAACCGCACCAACGGTTAGCCAGCCGCAGGTGCGAGACCGCCGAAGCGGTCAACCCTTCGCAGGTGCGGCCCAAGGGGGAGGAGCCAGGAACCGCAGATGCGGATCCTCTTCCATAGAAGCGGAACCGCAGAAGCATCCCCTGAACCGCAGATGCGGTCCCAGTCAAGCCGATCCAATTCCGCAGATGCGGACCTTCCCTCATAGAAGTGAGACTGCAGATGAGGTCCCGTAACCACAGGTGCGGAAATCGCTGAAGGTAGTGCCTTCATTTAATACGGGAATATGTCATTTTTGACATGTTACATTCATTATTTGGGCGATTTGGGAGCTTCCAAAGAGGGTATTTCAACCTAGCAATTGTGAGGTAAGTTACTCCTACTTAATGTGAGTTTAATACTTGGTTTTAGGGTAGATTAACACCTAATGATTTGTAAAAATTATGGGATTAGAGTAAAACCTAGGGTTTTGATGAAAACAAGATTTAACCACGAAATTTGTTATGAAATGGAGTAAAAATCATATAATCTTGATCCTTAGGTTATGGGTAACAACTTCCCTCGAGAATTTCCGGAATCCGGGCACGTGGGCCCGGGGATGGATTTTAGGAAACTTGTATTTAGGGTTGGAAAATTACTTTAATAGTTAGAATATGAACTCTTGAGCTTGTATTGACTAGTTCTTACCCCGTTTGATTAGTTTTGGATCGTTCGGCTCAGAATTGAGGGTTTGAGCGCGTTCTTGATATTGGAAGTAAGCTTTGGAGCAAGGTGAGTCTCCTTTCTAACCTTGTAAGAGGGAATTGTCCCCATAGGTAAAATTAATTGGATATGTCCTACTATTTGTGGGGGCTATGCACGCACGAGGTAACGGGAGTCCGTACGTAGCTACTATTATGCTTAAGTACAGGTAGTGTAGGACCCAAAAGCATGTTTTACTTGCCATAATAGTAACTTCATTGTTAAATTAGATTACGTGAATCATATCAAACTTGGAAAATAAATTTCTAAAAGGTTAAACATCATTTCCTTGACCGTTAAAGAGAAGTTTGATATTACTGTGGATAATTGTTTTCCTGATAAATTATTAATTGATTGCCTGATATGTTTATCTGTGTTTGACCGCGTCGCATGTATGATTCGCGAGCGGGGTAATAGATGCATCTACGGTTCGCGCCGTTCGACCCTCCGGTGGTGCACACTTTACTTTTATGCTGGATCGGACCGTACGACCTCGGCATTATTTGTGCATGCTGTATGTGTGGTACTTTCTGTGGTTTGAACTGTTTTAAATGCCTTAAATATGGATTGTTAACTGAAATATTATCTATGAAAGAACTTATCACTCCCTGTTACCCGCTGCTATTTATTCATGAAATCCATGCTTAGCGTAGCACTTACTTTACATTATTATTGACCCTAGTAAGTGTCAAGTCGACCCCTCGTCACTACTTCTTCGAGGTTAGACTGGATACTTAACGGGTACATATTGTTTATGTACTCATACTACGCTTCTGTACTTAAATGTACAGGATCTGAGGCAGGTACTTCTAGCTACCAGTCTGACGCGCGTTCCTGATTTGACCGAGATTCCACGGTGAGCTGCCCTGCGAGCCATTCAGCAGCATGCCAGAGTCTCTTCTTTTGTTATTACTGTCTATTCTGTTTCAGACAGTAGGATAGTTACATTCTTTTGTATATTCTTCTAGTTGCCCTAGTACTTGTGACACAAGTTCCTGGCACACACATTAGTAGACTATCATTTTTGGGTTGTATTTCTATTGTTATGAAATCGTTAATTATCGCCTGTTTTAAATATAAGTTAAGTAAAGGCTGGGAATGTTTAATAAAGTAGTTGAGAACTCACTTGTTAGGTTTGGCTTGCCTAAACATGGAGTTAGGCGCCATCACGACCTGTAACGGAATTTTGGTCGTGACAGAAAAAAAGGGACATTAGTTAAAAGTTTCGACTAAGCTTACGCCTGCAATATTTTGCTTTATAAGGATTTATTTTTGACTCTTGAACTTTTTATTTTGGTCAAAGTTATATTTCATATGAAAATTTGACCAGATGAAATTTATATGACTCCACTCGTATTGCATCTGCCAAGATAAAGTTAATCTTTCCATGCAAAAAATTAAACATAACTTTGAATTATAAAGTTGTGAATACATAATTTTCGAGTTGAAAATGTGCAATTAAGAGGATTAACAGAAAGAAAAGGAAGTGATATAATAAAGTACGATTAAGAGGATTATTGATGAAAACAAGATTTAACTGCGAAATTTGTTATGAAATGGAGTGAAAATTATATAATTTTGATCCTTAGGTTATGGGTAACAACTTCTCTCAAGAATTTCCGAAATCCGAGCACGTGGGCCCGGGGATGGATTTTAGAAATTCTTGAGGGAAGGGTTGGAAAATTACTTTAATAGTTAGAATATGAACTCTTGAGCTTGTATTGACTAGTTCTTACCCCGTTTGATTAGTTTTGGATTGTTCAGCTCCGAATTGAGGGTTTGAGCGCGTGATATTGGAAGTAAGCTTTGGAGCAAGGTGAGTCTCCTTTCTAACCTTGTAAGAGGGAATTGTCCCCATAGGTAAATTAATTGGATATGTGCTGCTATTTGTAGGGGCTATGCACGCACGAGGTGACGGGAGTCCGTGCGTAGCTACTATTATGCTTAAGTACGGGTAGTGTAGGACCCAAAAGCATGTTTTACTTCCCATAATTGTAACTTCATTGTTAAATTAGATTACGTGAATCATATCAAACTTGGCAAATGAATTTCTAAAAGGTTAAACATCATTTCCTTGACCGTTAAAGAGAAGTTTGACATTACTGTGGATAATTGTTTTCCTGATAAATTATTGATTGATTGCCTGATATGTTTATCTGTATTTGACAGCGTCGCATATATGATTCGCGAGCGGGGTAATAGATGCATCTATGGTTCGCGCCGTTCGACCCTCCGGTAGTGCACACTTTACTTTTATGTTGGATCGGGCCGTATGACCTCGGCATTATTTGTACATGCTATATGTGTGGTACTTTCTGTGGTTTGAACTGTTTTAAATGCCTTAGATATGGATTGTTCACTGAAATATTATCTATGAAAGAACCTATCACTCCCTGTTACCCACTGCTATTTATTCATGACATCCATGTTTAGCTTAGCACTTACTTTACATTATTATTGACCCTAGTAAGTGTCAAGTCGATCCCTCGTCACTACTTCTTCGAGGTTAGACTGGATAATAAACGGGTACATATTGTTTATGTACTCATACTACGCTTCTGTACTTAAATGTACAGGATCTGAGGCAGGTACATCTAGCTACCAGTCCGGCCCGTGTTCCTAATTTGACCGAGATTCCACGGTGAGCTGCCCCTGCGAGCCATTCAGCAGCATGCCAGAGTCTCTTCTTTTGTTATTACTATCTATTCTGTTTCAGACAGTAGGATAGTTAAATTATTTTGTATATTCTACTAGTTGCCCTAGTACTTGTGACACGAGTTCCTGGTACACACATTAGTAGACTATCATTTTTGGGTTGTATTTCTATTGTTATGAAATCGTTAATTATCGCCTGTTTTAAATATAAGTTAAGTAAAGGCTGGGAATGTCTAATAAAGTAGTTGAGAACTCACTAGTTGTTAGGCTTGCCTAACCATGGAGTTGGGCGCCATCACGACCTGTAACGGAATTTGGGTCGTGACAGAAAAAAGGGACATTAGTTAAAAATTTCGACTAAGCTTACTCCTGCAATATTTTGCTTTATAAGGATTAATTTTTGACTCTTGAACTTTTTATTTTGAGAAAACTACCCTCTATAGCCCCTCAAAATTTTAATAGCCCATGTTTTGTATCACTTACAAAAAATGGCCCTTCGGCCCAAACATATTGCATATAATAGCCGAAAGGAATGAGAATGACAACACAAGTGCATGTATTTCCTAAGCTGAAGGTCGCAGGTTCAACCCCTACCTGGCACGATAGAGCAACTCATTTTTTCCTTTTTAAATTGTATTTTGTACTTCTGGATCTATAATATTAGCTAAGAATTGAATGAAATATGTAATGCATGTCATATACGAAATGTCTATTTTGTATATTTTTTGTATAATAACATTCTATTTTTGTATATGTTTTTCATAGTGACAGTCTATTTTGTATAGGTTTTGTATAGTAGCAGTCTATTTTGTATAGTGACAGTCTATTTTGTATATTTTTTGTATAGTAACAGCCTATTTTGTATAGTGACAGTCTATTTTGTATATTTTTTGTATAGTAACAGTCAATTTTGTATATTTTTGTATAGTGACAATCTATTTTGTATAGTGACAGTTTATTTTGTATATTTTATGCATAATGACAGTCTATTTTTGTATATCTATTGTATACAAATTGTATAATGATAGTCTATTTTGTATAATTTTTGTATAGTGACAGTCTATTTGTATATATTTTAACTTTATGCATAGTTATCTCCTCTCATCTTCCTCTCATTAAGAGACCAGCCACCGACATCCATGGCCTCACAGTGGCCGAAAATGGTAACAAGATTGCCAGAGTTTTAAAGTTTCAGGCAAAGATCTTCAAAATATTAATTTCATATTCACAGAAACTATAAGAGAAAATCAGAGAAAGAAGACAAGGCCATGAGAGTCGTGGTTGGCAGAGTTGCTTCTTCAACGACGAGGACACCGGCATCCATGGCCTCACAGTCGTCGAAAATGGTAACCACAATATTTAAAATCAGTAAAAGTTGTGAATCAATCAATTAATTATGTCACAAAACACAAACTAATGGAGATTTAGAAAAACCAGCACAAAATTGAAATTGAAAAAAAAATATAGTGTGTAGATTCTGGTACTACAGTACTATGTTCTGGAGCTGGTTCGAAAATGTAATGTGTTTGTGGTTCAAAAGTGGTTTCTTGATTATGGGGATGGTCAAAGCTGTAGTCTTTAACAGGTTCTTGAGATCTATAGTTATAGAAATTTATGGATTTGATGCGTTGAAGAATAGAAGGAGATCTAGTGAGTTTAGTGGGTTTTTGCTCTTATTGTTGTTGTGAGTGATTTTGTGAGTAATCTTGTTCTTGTTAGTGTTGTTCTTGTTTGGGAGGGTGATTTTGTTTTTGGTTAGGCAAGGAAGAAGTAAAAGCAATGGTACCAATCATGACATTGAGAAGAACAACAAGGACAGTAGGAGTGTGGCATAAAATTGACGGCGTGAGAGAGAAGAAGAAAGACAGTAAGGAAGAAAGATAAGGATGTGAGGCGACGACTAGCGCTTGTCATTATTTTTAGGTTATAACTTGTAAGGGTTAATTTGTGGGCTACCGGTTGAAATTTATTTTGCCCGATGGGCTATAAATGAAGTTCTCTCTAAAATTTATTATTAAAGGACAAAAAAGACTAACAATATTTCATTAAATGCCTTCATGCTTTTAATATAGTACTAGTTTTAGGGTACGCGCGTTGCGCGTGTACCTCATATTAATGAGTACAATTTTTTTATTAAATTACTTAATATTATAAATATATATAATTGAGTTGTAAAATAAAAATAAAAGGAAAAATGTAAGTTTATGAAGTGAAGAATATTGATCCTATTTAGTTAAATGGATAAACATATCTTGTGTTTCTCTACTACACACATTTGCTTTGTCATGAAATCAAACTCATATTTATTGATTATTTTTATTGCTTAATTGCTATAAAAAATTATTATACTCTTTAGTTGTGTTTGGAGGCAAGAGAATGTTGAACCCATAAATTTCTAATATTTTTTGATAAAAATATTTTATAGCTCCATAAATGTCTATGGCTTGTTTAGACCATAAATTTCAAAATTATTAACTTCTTTCTTAAACTTCATACTCAATTAAACACTGCCAATGAGTGGGTCAGAAAAAGTAAATATTAGTATCTCCTACATAGTTAAAATAAAATAAAAAAATTAATAAGCAAAATTTTAGTTGATTTTAAAGTCCTAAAATATTAAAAAAAATTAAATGTAATTTTCTTCAAGGTGAACTATAGATTTAAAGGATACAAAAATCAACATTTTGTGTTGAATCTTCATTAAAAATATTTTTTACAATACTTTAATCAACCTTTTTACTCTTTAAAAGTAATATTTACACTGGATATAGTAATATGAATATCCTAAATAGTAACATGTAAAGTATTATAATTATATTAATTACTTTTAAAAATTATAAATATTAGGACTTCTTACATTTTTCAAATAAGAAACTTTTAATAAAATATGTAGGAAGATTTACTTAAAACTAATTTAAATATCTTATAAATTACCATATAATATATTGTTATTAATTTAAATATATGAATTTGAGTATCTTATATATATATTTTAAATCCAATATTGTAATTGGCTTTTAATTTAATATAGGTATATATTACAACATGTAAATATATAAAAAAATTAAAGTATATTATAATATTTATTATTACTATAAATTNTTATTGTTGTTGTGAGTGATTTGTGAGTAATCTTGTTCTTGTTAGTGTTGTTCTTGTTTGGGAGGGTGATTTTGTTTTTGGTTAGGCAAGGAAGAAGTAAAAGCAATAGTACCAATCATGACATTGAGAAGAACAAAAAGGACAGTAGGAGTGTGGCATAAAATTGACGGCGTGAGAGAGAAGAAGAAAGACAGTAAGGAAGAAAGATAGGGATGTGAGGCGACGGCTAGCGCTTGTCATTATTTTTAGGTTATAAGTTGTATGGGTTAATTTGTGGGCTACCGGTTGAAATTTATTTTGCCCGATGAGCTATAAATGAAGTTCTCTCTTTTATTTTGGTCAAGTTATATTTCATATGAAAATTTAACCAGATAAAATTTATATGACTCCACTCATATGCATCTGCCAAGATAAAGTTAATCTTTCCATGCAAAAAACTAAACATAACTTTGAATTACAGAGTTGCGAATACATAATTTTCGAGTTGAAAATGTGCAATTAAGAGGATTAACAAAAAGAATAGGAAGGAATATAATAAAGTACGATTAAGAGGATTATTGATTGACGCTTGAGAGTGTTACGTCACATCTTTTGAGACCAACTTAATTTATATAAATATATAGATAGATTACGATGTGGACTCTTCAAAAGCCAAAAGCTTAGGAATATATAAAAAGTTTCAGAAATACAATATTAAAATTATTTTTCATGACTATACGAACTCATCAAATTTGACATCTAAAAACATAGTTTAGCCATTTTGATAATTTGATGGATCCGACAATAATGTTCTATCTTAATCCATTACATTTAAGTGACTAACTTGCACATGTCTTTTTTTTTTTTTTTTGGAACCCCAGGAAAACCCGCAGCCGCTACAGCCTCTGCCACAGCCTCTGCCCTTCGAGTGAGCACTCTGTGGTGAGCACTCTGTGCGCATTGGGTAAACTCCCCACTGTGTAATAGCCTGCAAACCACACAGGGGATGTAAACCGCACTAGGCAAGCCTCGTGCGACAGGCTTTGACCCAGAAGGCATTGAGGGGGGATCGAACCCGCGTCTCCCGTGGGAAAAACTCCTTCCAAACCCACTGGGCCGTCCCTTCTGGACCTAACTTGCACATGTTATGTATTCTAAACTCGAGCAACATTTAAGAGCTTTATTAGTTTTCAGAACTTGGGGGGTTGGGGGTGGGGGGGGACAGAATACCATTGCCGTTTTTTCTCTAAATATACAATTCTACACACCAATTTATGCACAAAGATACAAGGGATTATTGAAATAGGTAAGGTTTGAAAAATAGAAGAGAAAGAGTAGTATCATTACAGAAAGTCAAGCAGCGTAGAAGTAGTAACGTACATTAGAAGTCAACTTCTATCTAGCAGTGGCAATTTTTTTTTTACATATTTTCCTCCCTTCAAGAAAGAGAGTCTTAATAAATAAGAAATTGAGGGGAGAATACTAACACCGTGCGTTTAGTCCCTTTTTCGTTATGTTGCTCTTCACTTGATAAAAATCATTGAAAAGATCATGTAACTTGATTACCTTCTTCCTATAAAATACAAAGTTGAAATGTAAAAAATATATAGTATAAAAGAGTAATTACTGATTGCCTCATGAGTCAACTGGTGGGAACTTTTGGTGGTAACAATGTTACAAACGGACTATAAAGCGTTAGTTTTTTTTTTTTAATTAATAGAAACGACCTCTTGATTTTGAAATGTGAAGGAACACATGTGAAAAGTTATTTTGCTAATCTAAAAGACACAACCCTTCAATTCAAGGCGTCGTCTTTTTATTTATAAATAAATACTTGTATTCTAATGGCCAAATAATTATTTTAAAAATTAGTTAACACAATTATAAAAGACACAACATAAATTTATTTTTAAATATTTTTTAATTATAATTATAAATAAAAATATGATATTGTTAGAAGGGTAATTCTGTAATTCAACTTTTTAATTGTGGATTTTTTTCACTTTTAGTATTAGTATAGTGTGTGTATGTATATATGTATATATTTTATCCTTTTTGTACAATGCAATGTTTCAGCAAAGGGAATTTAGTTGGAACCCCTCCACCAAAGGTAGCTCTGCGACTAAGTAGTGACAGGTCATGGAAGGGGCTGGTGGTGGAGGTAATTGACGGCGGTGGTTGTATGATGATGGCTAGCGGTGGCGGCTAGGGGCAAATATTGCAATAAATGGAATCATGGTAAAAGTATCATTGGCATGAATCTATAAGTTAATGTCTTGATGACTTTAGGATATTAATAGAATTTAAAGGTCCACCAAATTATATAGAGAACCAAATTCTCTATTAGTTCTCATAGAACACATGCACATTACAGTAAGTAAATGACACAGAGGAATTTTACGTGGAAAATTCCCAGCTCATCGGATTAAAAACCACGACCTATCCTTGTAGGGTTTCAACTTTACTACTGAACAAACTTTAGGTTACAACCTATTGTAACCTAGGAATTAACCTCTTAATCTCTCATTAACTTGTAATAACTCTATTACATAGACTTTACAACTCGACTAACTCTAGCCAAGACACAAACACAAGGGTTTATGATTTACAAAGGGTTTCCTACGCAATGCTTCTAGCTAAGCTAAGTAGGAATTACAAGTAAAGAACTTCAACAAAGGTACAACACAACTAAGGACATGTAGTAACTCAATACTGGAAACTGGTTCGGCTATGTTGTTCTTTGCTCTTGATGCCCTAGAGAGTCACTTGCAAGATTGATGGATGACTTGAGAGAATGCTAGATCAATTCTTGAACGTGAAAGTGTTTTGTTTTACCTTTGCTTGATGTTAATAATTCATTTGTGACATCACTTGAATGATGTAAGCAAGGTAGGTAAAGGTCATTCCCCATAAAGTTGGTTGCTGCACTATTTTCGCACTGTTGCGTGTGCAGGCAGCAACTTTACAGCTGGAGTGGTTGACTAGTCCAGTCACCACGGAAACTAGTACCTATTTGTTCCCTCCGTTGTTCCTTTGACTCTGAAGAGTTGAACCATGTCTCCAACTAGAACCTTGTTGGTCTTAAGGTCTTGAGAATGTGTAACAAGTTCCTTATCTGGTTCTTGATAGTAAATTTGTTAGATCATCAAAACATATCAAGGATACATATGTAACCTATCAATTTGTACAAACTATAAATGATTCAAAACTATTCGTAAGAAGGTAAGAAATAGTTGTGAAATTGAAAAAAATACATTTAATTAGCTAGATTTGAGTGATTGATTCAAACCTCCCTTAAAAAAAAATAGATATCAAATAAGACATTTGACTCCTAGACTCATTTGCTAGCGATCAATTTTATGCAATTTTTACGTACCTATATACTATTGGAAATTTTATTACCCTTTTTACTCAAGTTTCAATTAATTATCTCCTATATACAAATTTACCAATTATATACACTTTAGGAATTAAATGAGTATACCATTATATTAGGAATCAATTATTTCTCACCCTTATTCTCTCCCTCATGCGCTCTCTCTCTCCGTCTCTCTCTCTCTCTCTCTGCCTCTCTTTCTCCTGCGCTCTTTCTCTCTCTACGTCTCTCTATCTCTCAATCCCATCCAGTAAAGTAGAGCAAAGGAAAAGAGAGTACAATTCCACCATTTACAACCATTAAAAAACTTTAAAGCTTGGAATTCGAATTTGGGTTTTCAAAAATATTATTTGTTTGAATTGGGTGTTGTTGCAAAGAATTAGAAATTCTCTCTACGTCTCTCTCTATCTCCCAATCCCTAATTTCAGTGATGTAAAGCAAAGAAAAAGAGAGCAGCAATTCCACCATTGACAACAGCCATTAAAAAGCTTTGAAGCTTTTGAATTTGAATTTGGGTTTTCAAAAACTATTATTTGTTTGGATTGGATGTTGTTGCAAACAATTGAGAATATTATTTGGAGTTCATATCTCAATTTTGAGGGTATTTTGGCGAAGATTAGACTTGTTTTTGGCTGAATTTCAGATTGAAACTCAAAGAAGAAGAAGAAGAAGACATGATATACATTATGGCCAAGTGTAAATGGCATGAGCGGAAACCGGAGCGAAGATTGCTCCTGTTCGAAGAACGTTTACCTCCTAGATTACCTGCAAACTTAAAATACGATGCATGCGAGTATATAGATTATTGCAAGAATTTAAACATGATGCAAATTCCCTTTTGACCATGAAAGATTGTCTTTGGACCGTGCAGATAACGTCCTTAGACTATGATGTCCTAGGCCATGAATTATGAGATAGAAGATTCGCAGGCCATGAAATGATGTCCTCGGGCCATGAGAATGGTGCCTCTGAACCTTGACTCCTTTGAATAATGATGTGCAGTATTGAGAGATCCTTAGGCCATGACATGGTGTCTTCAGGCTATGAGGATGATGCCTTCGGACTATGATGCCTTTGGACAAATTGGCTATACGTCAGCCCATGNAGTAGTAGATAAAGTTGTATGCTATATAATTAGTTATACGAAATTTATTTTTACTATGTGTAAACCAGATACAAAATATACAAAAGACTTATTGTATAAAATTTGTATAAGTTGTACGATACGGTAGTTGTATTTAATGGTGTAGAAATCATGTACGAAAATTGTATGAATTCTCTATTCCGTCGATGGAGCTCCCTGCTCCAAAGTGAAACATTGGAGTTAGCTCTCAATTTACTTAAAATTTCCCCCCCCCAACTGTAAAATCTATAGGATTTCAGTTCTTCGCAATTCACAGAACCATCCATGGAGCGTAATGAAGAGAAAGCCCAGTCAATGTTAAATCGATTCATCACAATGAAAGAAGAAGAAAAGAAAAAAGCCAAAGAACGGAATGTGTGATAAACGGAGGCAGCAAATCATGCAAGAAATAGCATTACTGAGAATACTTATTGTGAAAAAATTCCATACTGTGATAATCTAGGAAGTTGCGCTTAAGGAAATGAAGTTTTTCACTTTGGTGATTCAAGCTGCGCTTAAGAAAATCCCATCATCGTCGAAAATAATATGAGTATTTTATCAGTGAAATAGTTTAAAATAATGGAAGATCTGGAGAGAAAGCGGAGAGAGGAGAAAAAAAAGGAAAATAGTTTAATTAAATCCTTTGATTGAAGGCACAAATAATGGATTTTGAAGTCTTTTAAGGTGGATTGTATATATTTTGTAAACAAAACTTGTTTACGCCGGGTAATTAGCTAAATATTGACATTAAAGTTAATAAAGTTCCAAATAGTGTATAGGAATGAAAAAATCGTTTATGCAATAAAGTATTTCTATGATAAAAGAGTGTATTCAAGGCTGTAGTCATATCTTTAAATTAAGTCACCATAAATGTATTTGCTAAACATTATTATAATCGTTCTTGTCATGTCATACAAAAGATACAAGTAGGGGGTGTTCATGATTCGGTTTGGATCGGTTTTTTCCTTAGAAGAAACCAAACCAAGTAAGTCGGTTTTTCAAATATTAGAACCAAATCACACTAATTAAGTCGGTTTCTCGATTCATTTTATGTCTATTTTCGGTTTTTTTGGTTATTTGTCGGGTTTTTTCTTAAATATAAGATATACACTACCAAACACATATTCCTGCGACCACATTATCAATGTAACACTATCAAATCAATTGTCCTTTGAGAAATCTATTATTTACCAAGATATATTGATGATAATTGAATCAAATAGTAATGAATAATTTAAGGACTCAATTAAAAATATGTTATTTTTAACACGAAATGGATTCTTACACTAAACAAAAGAAAAATACCAATCAAACTAGAATGTAAAGGTAAAGAAATATATTAAACGTGCAAACTATTAACATTTACCATAATTTTTTTAAAACTTTGTATAACAATATACATATATATAGGTGTAATAATAAATTTGAAATAGCTACTACTATGGTCAGTTTGGTTCGGTTTTTTTCTGATTAAAACCAAAACCAAACCAAATTTGATCGGTTTTTAAAATTCAAAACCAAAACTAAACCAAACCAAAAAGTATCAACTTTTTTGGTTGGTTTGGTTTGGTTCGATTTTTCGGGTTTTTATGAACACCCCTAGGTACAAGCACACTACATTCCTGCACTAATGTGCAACTAGTGCACAGATTAGATATAACTGGGGAAAAAAAGGGATTACTAATGGGTAATTAAAAATATTCTTTGTGAAGAACAAATGGTTATCTAATTCTCCTTTTCTGTTCTGCATACTTCTTGATGGCAGATAATGGTCCTTAGATATTAATTACCATTAAAATAAATAAAATAAAAAAGCAGTTCGGTGCACAAATCATCTCGTATTCACGCAGGGTCCGGGGAAGGGCCGCACTCAAAGGGGTGTGATGTAGATAGCCTCCTACCCTAATGCAAGTATTAGTGGCTGCTTCCACGGCTCAAACCCGTGACTATAGGTCACACAGAAACAACTTTACCATTGCTCCAAGGCTCCCCTTATTGTATATTAACTACCATAACCACTACAATATTGGAGTAGCTGAAGTCCAGGGAGGATAAAAGCCCCAAAAGTTAACTACTTCATTAATACAATAACTACTCCACTTCAAACCAAGTATTACTAGAGATTTCCATATCTTAATTTAGCTCATATAACCTACTGAAAAGAGAAAGAATAGCTTTTCTACAATCCATGGAGATGCTAAAATCTCCTTCTAAACTATCCATTTTTTGGTTCTTCTTCTTCTTATTGACACAAACTAATCGATCTTTTTCCGCAAGAACTCTGAATAACGATCCTTCCCCTGAAAACGTTCATCACAATCATGCACGCCATGAAATATCCTTTTACATGCTAGATGTTCTTAGCCAAAAACACCGTTCGTCAAAACCTGCATCAGCAAAAGTAAATAGTCATCAGCTTCCCTTCTCGAAACCATTAGGCTATTTCCCTCCTGTAGGAGGCATTCCCTTGACCGACACAAATCCAAGTGTTGAAATGAACGGATTGCATACTCACACGCTTGATTTGGAAGGAATCAGCATGACATTCCCAGCTATAGCCACACTTCAGGAATTAGAACTAGGGACAGTGACAACAATCGATGAGAACATATACGAAGGTTCTATTTATGGCTCGTCTTTGATGGGAAAAGCTCAAGGAATGTATGTGGCTAGTTCAGAAGATGGTAGTAGTCATATGATGGCAATGACTACTAGCTTTCTTAGTAATGAATACAAGGATAGTTTAAGGTTTTTCGGGGTGCATAAGGGTGATGTTTTTGAATCACATATAGCAGTAATTGGTGGTACAGGAAAGTATCATGATGCAAATGGCTATGCTACTGTCAGGATTGTCAATGCAACCTCTAATAAGAGTGAAGGAGCATACAAGATTCTTTCATTCAGTGTTTATCTTGGTTAAAAGTTGGTAGAAGATAGTATATCTGATAGAGTAATCATTGTGATCTAAATTGCAATTTCTTTTCCGTATTGTAATTCTTGCTTGTTTAATATTTATTTTAAGGGTGAAGATCACTCCTATAATTTTTCTTGCACATTTTTTGTGAAACACTTTCTTTCCATCAATACAAAGAAATGTCACCTGAACTTCAGTTAGTCACCATGATTTTTTTCTAAGTGTATACCAACAGAAATATACACAGATCTTCAATGGTTTCAAAAAGATATATGAATTCACTAAGAATGCTTTTGAATATAACATTTTGCTCAATAAGCAAATCAAACAAAGTATAGAATAGTGCATAATTAACGTCAGCTGAAGTCAGTCAAAAACTGCTCGCAAAGAAAGTGCTTTCTCTGCCCAGATTCGAAGGCAATAGTGTAGGGGCAGGCATAGTATTGTTTAAGCAGAGGCGGACCTATGCCATACCGGGAGGGGTCACCGGCACCCGTAAAGTTCGGCAAAAATTCCACGTATACATGCATATGTCTTTAGAAAATAGTGATATATTAGTACTAGGTACCCTATATACAAAGCACATTTTGGTTGAATCCAAAAGTGCACCCGCGACTTTCAAATCCTGGGTCCACCTCTATGTTTAAGTGACAGACTACATTCATGCAGATAAGAGTTAACATATGTTAGTATGTTACCAATGAAGGAGCACGGAATAAGCTGCAGAGACCCTTCTCATCAACAACAACAACAACAAAAAACTCAATGTAATCCCATAAGTGGAGTTTGGGGAGGTTGAGTGTAGTAGATCTTGCCCCTAACTTGTGACGGTAGAGAGGTTGTTTCTAATAGGCACTCGGTGTTGGATTTTGCATCTGTTACTGCTACAGTTTTCTAGAATAATTAGTTCTTTAGTTTTAGGAGGAGTCTGCTAGAAGATTCAGAATTCTAATTATAGTAAGAGTTTAGTAATTTAGTTGTAGGAGGAGTGTACTACTTTATTTATTTGGCTATTTAAAGCCCTATGATTAATAAAATTTTAGAGACAGTTTTCAATCTTATTTTCAACCTTCTTGCTGCTTGCATATTTTTCTAAAATCCATAACAGTGGTATCAGAGCCTCCATTGATCTTGACGGATATCTGAATTCACTGAAAAACAACCAATTTCAACCACTTTTAAACCATATCAATTTTTAACCAAATTTTTTACAATGGCAAGCAGCGGTCTCTCTTTGAATACCCCACAAACTTTCATTGGTGAAAACTATCAGATTTGGTCAGTGAAGATGAAATCTTATCTTGAAGCTTATGATCTATGGGAAGTTGTAATGGAAGACAGACTTATACAACCACTTCCAGCAAATCCTACCCTTGCCCAAATCAAAGCTCATTCAGATGAGAAAACCAAAAAATACAAAGCCAAAGCTATAATTCAAAATTCAGTTGCAGATTCAATCTTCTCTAAAATCATTGCATGTGAGACAGCAAAAGAAGTTTGGGAAACACTCAAACAGGAGTATCAAGGAAGTGAACGAGGCAGACAAAATCAGATTTTAAATTTGAAAAGAGATTTGGAATCTCTTAGAATGCAAGATGATGAGACCATCGCTAAGTATTCTGACCGAATTTCTTTAATTGTCAATAAAATCAGGTTGCTTGGCGAGGATTTCAAAGATGACAGGATAGTTGAAAAAATTCTTGTGACAATTCCCGAGAGGTTTGAATCCAAAATTTCCTCTCTGGAAGAGTCTAAAGATCTCTCTACCATCTCTGTTGCAGAATTAATAAGTGCTCTTCAAGCACAAGAGCAAAGAAGGGCCTTCAGACAAGACAAAGTTACTGAGGGTATTTTTTATGCGAAACACCAAAAAGAAAAAAACGATTATCCTTATTTCAAATATTGCAAAAAGAAAACACACTTAGAAAAATTTTGTTGGTGGAGACCTGATGCATTATGTGGAAATTGCAAACAAAAAGGTCATGTTACAAAAGTGTGCAAGTTCAAAGATGCTCATGCACAAGCACTAATAGCAGAAGAACGAATTGAGGATGACCTTCTTTAGACTGCAGCAACAGAAGCAAGGAGGAGTGCTGGATTTTGCATCTGTTACTGCTACAGTTTTCTAGAATAATTAGTTGTTTAGTTTTAGGAAGAGTCTGCTAAAAGATTCAGAATTTTAATTATAGTAAGAGTTTAGTAATTTAGTTATAGGAGGAGTGTACTACTTTATTTATTTGGCTATTTAAAGCCCTATGATTAATAAAATTTTAGAGACAGTTTTTCAATCATATTTTCAACCTTCTTGCTGCTTGCATATTTTTCTAAAATCCATAACACTCGGCTCATTTGAAAAAAAATCAGATAATGCCGGTGGATGAATGGATAATACATATTTGAGTATTCTTGAAGATGTACTATTTATGAGAAAAGAACTTAAATTTCTTTATAGATTTACACTAAAATATTTAGCGTTTAGGAAACTTACGGAAAATTCTAGGGGTTTAGGAACTCATTTGTACGAAACAGAGAATGTTTCTGCCTTCAACAAGATTTGCTGCTAAATTTCAATCTTTTATCATCTATGAAAGGAAACTTAAATTGCATTTTCTTAAGCTAGGAAATACAGGAAGAATGAGACATGGCAACTCTATCTGCAGATGTTGAAAAGAAATAAGCTTCTGTAAAGTCCCTAGTATATGGAACAACAATATGGTTTACCCTAAAAAACTGCTAATAATTGATTAGTTTTAAGATAATAATATACTATAACTGTCTAGATAATCAGCAAAAAGCTGTCAGAGTTGGTCCAACCAAACCTGATGTCCATTTTGGATTTGGTGTTCTGCAAAAAAATAGTATCTACAAGGGTGTTTAGTACTCCTTACCAAAACCACCTTATCAGCTCCACTTCATATTAAGGATGTAATCAAAACTATATATACCCATTGAACCTCCTTTCATTTCTCATCAATCAAGCATCTACTCAGCTCCATTTGTTTCTTCTAATCTCTCATCCCCTAGCAGTCATTCGCAAGAAAAAATGGCAAAATTTTCCCAACTCACCTCTAAAACACTCCAAGCCACGTTCTGCATTTTGCTGCTAGCCCTCACCTTCGGTTGTGCCAGTTCAGCAAGAATCCTTGACGAAGTGAGCCAAGTGGCTGACGCATCATCGGAAGTAGATGATCCTGTTGTAGCTCCTGTGGTTGCTCCAGCTGCCACATTGCCAAGTAATCGATTACCAGCTACAGTCACTGCTCCTGATTCTGATGTGGCGCCTGTAGCTGATCCTTCCATCCCTGCTGACACAGTGGCTCCTCCAGCAGATTTACCAGCTGAACCTGAACCAGATTCCGTCCCTGTTCTCGCCCCTGCTGCCTCTGTGGCTCCTCCTGCTGACTTACCAGACACTGGAGCAGCCCCCGTTGCCGATGCAGCACCAGTAACTACCCCTGTCACCCAAACACCAGGTGGGGACGCAGCAGCTGCTACCTCTGGTGCCACAGTAGAAAGTCCTGTCCTCGAACACCCCACATTCTCCTTTTTCATGCATGACATCCTTGGTGGTACACATCCTTCAGGAAGAGTGGTCACTGGAATTGTTGCCACTTCTGATGCCAACAATCTCCCTTTCTCGAACCCCACCAATCAAATCTTCCCAATCAACGGTGGAGTTCCTTTGAACACCATTAACAACGCTGTCAACAACAACAATTATCCATTCCTTGCAGGCCTAAATGGTCAGCAGCAAGCTAACACTGTCCTGCAAAACAGTGGAAACAACAATGTAGTTAATGGTGGTAACAACCAACCTTTTGTAACAGCCGGTCAGCTTCCTTCTGGCTTATCGCTTCAGCAGCTCATGTTTGGCTCTATTACTGTCGTTGACAATGAAATAACCGAGGGGCACGAACTGGGATCAGCTGTTCTCGGCAGAGCACAAGGATTTTACCTGACAAGCTCTTCAGATGGCACGAGCCACACTTTAGCCTTGACAGCACTTTTCCATGGAGAACACGATCATGAAGTGGATGATTCCATTAGCTTCTTTGGAATTCACAGGACAGCCACACCAATTTCGCACATCGCCATCATTGGAGGGACTGGCAAGTACGAAAATGCTAAAGGATTTGCCACCATCGAAACTCTTCCTCACGTGGATCAACATACAACTGATGGAGTGGAGACAATTACCCACTTTACTGTCTACATTACCCCTTAAACAGCATTTCTAGATAAGGTGTTAACTCAACATGTTTTCTGTATTTCTGAATCTTCACATCATGTACTTTGAAGCATGTAATTGAATGCTTAAATGTGTCGATTATATTATGATCTATCTCAGAGGTTTTTTACTCAGTCCCAAAAGGTGTATCCAACTTGGAGTTTCATTTGGCCATCGCATATTATGAAGCACTATTATGTATACAAAGAGATATCTAATGAAAGGAATTTTACTTTCAAAATCTTACCCCTGGAAAATTTTTACACCAATACAGCAGCAAAAGGAAAAGTAGTCACAGGCAAAGTAGCTTGTAGCATTCCTTCTGGATGTTACATGTCCACAAATATTACACTCATAGAATTTGAAAAAATATATGCTAAAGTAAATTCAAAGAAAGAATTAATAGCATAACTCCTGATCAGTGATAACTTCTTTCAAATTTCTGGCTCCCTGCCTTCAGAAATATAGCACTAGTATTGATAATTTGTTGTTTACACCAAATCTTTCTATATATACTACAGAAAAACAAGAATTGCACTAAGTGTTTGAATGAATCTAATAATAAATAGCGCCACATCTTTCAGATTCTCTACACAACATCCTATAATTTCAGATCAAAACTGCTGTCGGATAACACTATATCTATCCCCACTAACTTGAGGAGGGAAATAGTAGGAAAACTTCAGGGGGAAAAAATCCCATTTTACATGCTCTTAATGCAAAGCTAATTCTGCGGCTAACTCATCAAACAAATATTTCTCTATTTCTCTACAAATGCTACCAAGTTCTTCCTCGACCTGCAACCATTTGGTTTCATTCCCAATTGCCTTCCCAGACAAGTCCTTGTGCACTTCATTTTCCTGACTAACCAGCATCCTCCACAACTCTTCTTCAACATCAATTCTCCTCAATGCAGAACAACACCTTCTCTTTATTGATTTTTCCCTTATGTATATATCCAGAAATGAATGCAAAATCTCACTCAGCCCTGAATTTATGCGGTCAAACAAAAGCTTCCTCTCTGATTTTAGCCAAGATGTTTGCTTCCCGTACTTTTTCTCTAATAAGTCAAACACTGAGGGATTCACAGGGCAGTCCAAAGAATGCCATGTCTCAAAGCGCAATCCTAGGTTCATGCCATGCAAATTGGCCTCATCTAAAACATCAACCAGATAGGAGAAGTCCCTGCTTTCTGCAACTTTGAAGTCCGGCAATACGTTTTCACTATCTTGAAGGAGATCAAGAGACCCTATCTCGGAGTGTTCATCATTTGAGACGCCCATTTCAGATCCTTCTGAATATGTTTCCTCGGAGTTGGTCTCAAGAAACTGAAGTTGCACTGCTACACCTTACAAGTTTAGAAGAGTGAAAATGAGATTGGATGAACACTGTAGGAAAAAAAATAGTTAACAAAGGTTTGTGTTTACTTACTACATAAGCCATGGAATTCAGAAGCGCAGAGCTTCTCTTCCTGGAAAGGTGGCTCCAGAACAGAATTTGGACTACACTGATCGGCTTCCTTCAAGTTTAAGTCTCTATATTCCTGACTATCTTTCTGCTTTCGGTTCATATACTTGCTACTCATACCCAAAGGATTGCACAAGCCCGAGGCCCCAGCATGCACACTGAATGAACTGCCAAAACTATGCTTGTCCCGTTCAGAGTCCAAAAATTGAGGCCTTGTTTCTAAGTCATCTATAGCAAGCATTTCTAAACGACTCCGACTTCTACGAGCTATTTCAACTTCTTGAAAATCATTCTTCAGTTTCCATCTTCCAATGATTTGCTTCTTCTCTTCTTTGGCAAAAGATGACCTCTTTGAAAAGGAATATAGAGTATCATCTTCTCTTCTTGTACTAAACAAATTTGAAGAAGGCGGCTTTAGATCCTCAGCCTTCAGAAAAGTGTCGCTGATGCTTTCTGCTCTTGATGTGAGTTTTAAACTGTGATTATGTTCGTGTTGTACAAGGTTCCTTGTCTGTGCTATTATCCTTGGAACTCTAACCCCATGTTTTAGAGGTTCCAAACTATAAATACAATTTGCTCTTCCTGGTTTATCATTATCTACTGCCCCATTTTCATGTTTTCTGAATTGCTTGTACTTCGAATCAACACGGTAGCATTCCACACCAGGCCTAAGAGAAAATGACCGTTTTTTGGTGTTATGAGACTTTTTAGAACTAGGTTTGAGCGCAATAATTCTTCGAGACGGATGAGGCATGTGTGTGTTTGGATCAAACTGAAAGTTTATTTTCTTCAAGTGACGAACAGCACATTCTCCAACATCATCTTTTGGTGTACCAATCCCAAGTCTCTGAAGAGATCTCGAAGTATTTTCAGATAGTAAACATTCTGAGCTACCTTTGGAGTGCTTAAAGTAAGAATGCTTCTCCTTCATTGATGTAAAACTTGAATCGCTATATTTCTTCCTCTTCAACTTGGCTGTATTTTGGCTTGCTTTTTCATGGCTATAAATATCTGGTATCTCAACTCCGAATACATGTTTAGCTACTTGATGCTTCTGAGTATTTATTCCGCAGGAGAGGCCAACAGAGAATGAGCTCTTTTCTCGCAAACCTATGGTAGCCGTTTTCCGGAGATAGTTCTCAGAGAGGACTCTCCTTTTCTTAGAAGGGAGAGGCTGCTGAGGTGGAAGCTCATCAATGCCCATCAGCCTTGCTATAACACTTGGTGTGTGATGCTTCTGTTCCATCTGTTTCAACAACTCTTTAGCTAGTCTGGTCGATTAAACCAGGCACTGCGCAGATATGACTAGAATTGTGTTAGTTTTCCAGATTAACAATTATGTCTACAAGAGCAGAATCGATACAAATCATGATTTTTGAGAAAATAAGAGAAGGGAAGGGATATATTGATGACTTGATGACAAAGAATACAAAACTAGGTAAGAGATACAATCCATATCCTATATTGAACAAAACAAGGACTACTGTGATACTAAAATTTAACACTAACTCTAACAACATTCTAAAGGCCTGACTAAATACTAAAACTGTACACCAACTCTAAAGATAACGTAACGCACTAACACTTCACTCGAAAAGATTTGAATAAATATATACAACAGATATGAAAGACATGCCACCATGCCATTAATAGAATATATTTGCTGCAATTGAGTTAACAGATAATTGTAATTCCAAAACATCCCAGAGCACGAGGAATGCTGTCAAGAACCTATCACTTTTCTTTGGTCTAAGCTGCAGAAAAATAATGCCTACAACATTAAAAACATTGTTGAAAGTAAACAAAGAGGCATTAAATGATGGTGCTTATATACACAAATATCTAAATGAACAACAACAAAAGCTTCAGACTTTGAGTACAAAAAGCTGATTCTATACCCATGTGTATTCACCTAAAAGACAAAGCAGACAGCTAAATTCAGATCAGTAAGATAGCTCACAAGAAAAGAAGAAGGGGGCCTTAATTCAATCTAAATCAGACAGATGAGAAAGATATACATGTGGATTTTGATTTTAAAAAAAGGAGAAATGATTTGAAGATGTGGAAATACATGTTCTTGTTCTGCTTTAGCCAAAGAAATGAACATAGGATACTTTCAAACATCACCATTCACAAGTGAAAATGAAGTAGAGACAGAGAGTCTAATATGTGCAACTAAAGATAAAAAGCAGCAGACCATAGTTATTAACATCATCATTATCAATAAATGATAAATCCCAACACTGAGAAAGTCCAACCCAAAGACATCATAAAAGATAACAAATTACCATCATTAACCACAACACAGAAGTCAACTCAAAACCCAACATAATCATTCCCATCATCACTCTCAATCAAATAAGCCTCAGTTCCAAACTAGTAGCGGTCGGCTATATGAATTTTCCTATATACAGAAGATTCAAATACCCCTCAATCTCCTGTATATGTTGAACGGATTTGTCTTAATTAGACTATTTTTTATGCTGGCGGTCAACCTACTACAACTATCCTCTTTTATGCAAACTTAAAGGCTGAATTATTCTACCAAAAATTGCTTCGTATACATGGAATTTTTGCTGAACTTTACGGGTGCCGGTGACCCCTTTTGGTATAGCATAGGTCCGCCTCTGGCTGAATATGTTTTACAAAGCTCACATAAGTGGAATCTCATAAATCCTATAACTAGCAATAAACCAAGCTACTTATTCATTTCACATAATTACTCACCCACAGGCCACAACATAAATAAAACACAGTGAAAACCCCAAAAAAATCCATGAATCAAGAAAAAACCATGAATTTAGAAAACACCAGAAGCTAAAGATGATACCTGTATTGAAGATGATCTTCAACTCCTTGTAATTGATGTTTACACGCAACAAAATTTGATATAATCTATATAGCAGCAAAATGAATGACGTCATCAAGTAATTTTAATAATTTCTATAAAGTAATGATAAGTGAAAATGATTATAAATTGAAATTCAAGCAAGAACAAGCATACCTCCAATAAAACTGGACAAAATAAGAGGATCAAATTTCAATAAAGTTGCATGTAAAAAATGAGCTTATGGGGATTTGTGTGTGAATATATTAATTAAAAATGGCTGAAAATTTGGGAGTATAATGGAGGGATTGAAGAAGAACAGCTGGAAATTAGGAAGATAACTGATATATTAATTTAATGGAGGATATAATAATATGCTTTTGGTTAGGGTTTTAATTGCGAAATTGGGTGATACGCGCCGCCGCCATTATTGCTGGTCAACAGAAAGTTTGCGCCAAATTTTGGTCGGTGAAATGTCAATCAATCATTGGATATTTACATTTCCACCTTTTGTTTTTACTATGTTGAGGCGTACTGACAGCATAGAATAGGAAATTTGTATCAAAATAAATAAATAAATAAATAGACATAGGAAAGTATTGTATAGATTTTTATATAGATAAATTTGTTGCTTGATTGGTGATTTTTTTTTGGAAAAATATACTAGTATTTATTAAAGATTAATGATAAATTTTAGTAAAATGGAGAGTGTGTTATTGAAATTTTATTACTCTCTCGATTACATTTTATATGATGCGTTTAACTGGGCACGAAATTTACAAAAGATATTATTACTTTTAAAATTTATGGTATAAAGCAAATTATAGATGTTTGAGAGAAGGTTAATAGTGTATTATTTCTAAATATGAAAAGGTATCGATTTTTGGGACAAATTAAAAAGAAAAAAATAGAGAGTTATATAGTGAAGATAACATGCAAGTGTTTGTTGAAAATGGTATATATAAAACTAAAAGTTAGGATAATTGTAAAAATAAAATAATTTTTTTTCCAAAGTGACGGGTATTATCTGCCTTTTTTTAAATAGAAGATATCAGCTGCCGTTTTTTGATGAAAAATAATTTTTGTTAACCAAATATCATAAATTTATTTCTTCATTTAAATTATTTTTCTAGAAAATAACTATGCCAAGAATTTAAGATTTTTGGGCCAGTGGGAACAAAGGAAGCTGCAATCATAATTCTTTGACAGCTTCTGATGTCTTCATATGGAAATATAATTTTTTGAATATATATTTATTAGAGTATATAATTGAGTCGAAGTTACGAATGCATTCCAACTGCTGTGTTATACAGTACTCCCTCCGGTCCAAAATAAGTGATTTTTTGGATGTTTTCACATACTCCCTCCGGTCCAAAATAAGTGATTTTTTGGATGTTTTCACATACTCCCTCCGGTCCAAAATAAGTGATTTTTTGGCTTTTTTCTTGTGGTCCAAAATAAGTGATTATTCCAGATTTCAAGAATAAATTAATTATTTTTTTCCTACATTGTACTTGGAGTAAATAGTGTTGGAGTATGTGTTAGGAGTGTTTATGTGAGATAATAAAGGTTAATATGGTCAATTTCATTGCTAATTAATGCTAAAAGATGGATTTCTTAATCTGTGCGAAACCATCCAAAAAATCACTTATTTTGGACTGGAGGGAGTATTATTTTTAACACGAAATGGATTCTTTACACTTAACAAAACAAAACTATCCATCAAACTAGAGTGTGTAGGTAAAGAACTATACTAAAAGTGCAAACTATTAACATTTACCATTAAATTTTTGAAACTTTACATAAAAATATACATATATATATAGGTGTAATAATAAATTTGAAATAGCTACTCCTATAGTCGGTTTGGTTCGGGCTTTTTCTGATTAAAACCAAAACCAAACCAAATTTGATCGGTTTTTAAAATTCAAATCCAAAACCAAACCAAACTAAAAAATATCGGTTTTTTTGGTCGGTTTGGTTTGGTTTTCGGTTTGGTTCGATTTTTCGGGTTTTCATGAACACCCCTAGTTAAGCCTTTAGCCGAGCCTGGATTCATTCTTATCATTGGTTTGGTCATTTGTTATGCCTTTTATTTGCTTAATCTAACGTCATTGATCACTTGTATTGAATTAACCCACATATTCTTAAAACTGCGTTAAAATTCAATTGTTATCCGCTTTTAAGGGTAAATAATATTAAAGGTGAAAAAATGTCATATAAGATAAACAAAGAGAATACAAAACAACAGTTATGGTTGTTAAGTATGCCCTAAGATTTGTGTTCGAAACTCAAATTAAGGGCCCGTTTGGCCATTAAATTTTTTTTTAAAAACTTTTTTCGATTGTTTTTTTTAAATCAGTGTTTAACCATGAAATTTTTTAATTTTTCCTTGAAGTTGAATTTCAAAAATTGTTGAAAATTTGAAAAACTCTAAAAAACTATTTTAAAAAAATTTCACTTCAAATAAGTCACAAAACTTTGAAAACATCTCCAAATTACATTCATGTCTAAATACAACTCTAGTTTTCAAATACTAGTTTCACTTGAATTTTTTTTCCTACTTTTTTTCAGAATTTCACAATTTTACTGTCCAAATGCCCACTGACAATGTTGCAGAGCTAGAGACGTATATGCTAGAGTGACTCATAATGGTGGAACTGGAAACAACATATGGTCCCTATATCGTTCCATCATTTACAAATGTCTTCGTCTCAAATTCTGTCTTATCTGACAGAAGATATATATTTTTAATTTTCCTTATTTATTGGAGAATGTAGTGGATAAAATCTGATAATATAAAATAAAAATAAGTCGTACATAATTTTCCGAAATTTTGAAAATTTTAATAGAAAATAACATTACTTTAATACTAATTAAAGTAAATAGTAAGCTTTCTAAATAACAAGACATAGCGTATTAAATGGTCTATGTTTCCTAGCTCTGCAGGGAATAAAATATATATAAGGAGTAACACACACACAATAAAAATAATTGGATGAAGGAGGTGAAACTAAACTCATCATTGTTTTCGATAAAGAATGAGGCAGGGTAAAGTTCACTAAACCAAAAGATTGGGTGGCATCACGCAAACCTGAAATTCAAATCGAAATCTAAAATGTTTGGAGCTTTACTTTGAATTTTCAGATTATGAATTAGATTTCAAATTTAATTTTTAAATTCTTTAGATTTTGAATTTAATTTTTAAAATTTTGGATTTCGAATTGGATGTTGGATTTGGTACTTCGGATTTGTAGATATTCGAAAATGCAAAATTTTTATACCTTATAATTGGTCCATTATCCATATGGTAAATAGTAATAAGTCCAATATCCTACCCATTAGACATTATCTCATATATTGAATATTAATTACTAAGTTACTGTCAGAATACTTTCTATTTTGATAAGGTTTTATTATTGTTAATTTTTATCGGCCTTATTAATGTCTCTGTTGCATTTTATCGATGATAATTCATTATTTGAATACTTTATTTGGATGATTGATGTGAGAATGGGGAACTTATTAGGCAATTTAACATGAAAATTTTATTTCGGCGTTTATTTTTGTAAGAAGAAGAAACACCTCAACTAACGGGCTCAACTGAAAATCCAAAATATCCATACTGATTAATTTGAAATCTAACTTAAAAAATTTAAGTCAATCTGAGCTTATTTGGACTGTCATTTCTTCAACCCGAAACCGAAAATTCAAATGAAAATTTTCACATTCAATCTGAATTCTCCGAACGCCCACCCCTATAAGAAGTTATTCCCTTCTACACAATTATGTTTTGGCCAATTCTTACTATACAAGTGTCGGCGAGAAATCTCTTTAATAACTGACCGATTAAATTCTTATAAAAAAAATCGATAAACATAGTAGGTTATTTAGAAGGTTTAATACCTATATACCAAACTAAATTGACTTTATTGCATAGGCTTCATTAAAGAGGGAAACATTTTTAATTTGATTTTTTTTATTTCGAGAGTTCGAACTCGAGATCTCTTATTAATCATGGAGGAATCATATTTATCTCACCACAGGTGGTTCAAGCATACCCATTATTACAATCTCATATTTTCGACTAGCTTATATATAATCTCATATTGGATCAAAATACTCTAGAAAATATAAGGCCTAAAGTAAACGTACAAATATCTTTAGGTCTACCTCGTCTCCTTTAATACCGTTTGGTATCAGACCGACAAACTGGTATACCTGGATGTTAATATAGGACATCATCAAACAATTTCAAGCAATATTTTCTCATTTTATTTTGATATGTACTATTTACACCTTCAGTCGAATATAATTATTTCAAATAATGTCTAAGCTTGTATAATCGAACATGCATATTAGCATCCGATCAAGCTATATTAACCTCATCATTCCTCAACCAAATGCATTTAATTCATAAAATACTAACCATGAAAAATATAAAACTCAAAAACTAATTCATGAGGATCATTACATACAATATTAATATTGACCTTAGTAGTCTATGCATTGCCAAGTGTTGGGCAACCTTAAGGGAAGTTTCATTTGGACAAGTTTTCTTGTCTTTTGACCAATTCTCTATCTTTAGCTTACCTCATTTTTCGGTCATGGCCTCATAGGTTGGTCCCCCAATCTTTGACATCACCACCAACAACCCCCCCCCCCCACCCCCCCCTCCCCCCCCCCCCCCCTAAAAAAAAAAACCCCAACAATAATTTTCAAAACATATTCTTTTCTTGATTATTTCAGGTAAAATTAACCACCCAAATCTTCTCATTGACATAATTAATTTAGTCCTATTGCCCATAATTACAATCATTTACCTAACTCATTAGCAGAAAATTAACAACCCCACCTCACACTTTGTTTCTTTCTTGTCCATTTTCCTCTTCCTCTTTCTCTAATGGGTTATTTCCTTCATTTGATTCTTTTTCACTAGGTAATTTCTCTCATTTCATTATGCTAACGTTAACATATGTTGCAACACATATTATTATATTTTAATTACATGAATTTTCATGATTGATTCTGAGCTCAACATTAGATCTGACATTTTCTTGGCAGCTCAATTGAAAATCTTGAAATGAAAGTTTGGATTTTTGGTGATAATTAAGCAATTGCATATTGGGTAAAATCAATTCAGAGGAGTTACAGTAATGGGGTATTTGAATTCAGTATTATCATCATCTTCTAATCAAGTTCATGCTGATGATGCGCCTGTTAGTGGTGGTGGTCTAAGGTGATCCCCCTCCTTATTGATTTATGTACTGCTATATTTTTTGGTAAACTAACGATTTTTATGCTATTTTTTTGATGAAGTAGTGATTTTATGCATTTCTTTTTATAAAGTAATGATTTTTATTATTTAGATTGGGATAATATGCATATAAAGGTAGAGAATGGTCATACAGAAAGGTGGTTCTGTGAAAATAGAACTAACTATTTATTTACTTGTGTTAAATTCTTTATGTATGTCAATTGGATTGTCAAGAAAATTATGTGGGCTGCTTTTCATTAGGTCTTTTCTGAAATTCTGTATGTAATTCCCTTTTCCCATGTTCCTGACATTTGTTAGCATCTTTTTTCTCATATGATGGAGCTTAGTTTATAAAATTGCTTCCTTGGGTGTTGGGTAACCGCGCCTCGTGATGTGGATGCTTGTTTTAGCTGTCTTAACCAGAGGAATTTTCCATTGGGTTGAAATTGGTTCTCTACTTGCCGGATCCTACTAGATTAGATATGTGGATTGAGTTTGGATATGCTCAGACAACTGGAATTAGGTTATGAGTTGTTTTTGTGAATGAATGCGCAATCTTTATCATGGGTCAGCTCTTACTTGAATTAGTTGATGGATGTTTGACATAGAAATGTATGCAAATAAGCATTGCTGGAATCATATTTGCTATTGAAAAGAATATTCAAAGTGTCTTTCATGGAAAGGATTATTCTTTGGCCATAAATCCAGAAATATAAGGAAATCCATGCTTAAGTTGCAACTTGATTTTATGGTGATTCAGATTATTTGTAGTTGTGTTTGATCAGGTTCATGTGATTAGTATATTCTTTCTGTTTTTTGTCTGCATATCATCTTGTCCAGAAATCCCTAAATAGTAGAATTTAAAGTGGTTTCATTGTGATTAATTAAGCTTTAATGAAGTTTTATATAAGACAAAATAAGTTGCAAAGCCGTAGTCTAACAGATGCTATGCGTTGCAGTCAGAATGGGAAGTTCAGCTACGGATACGCTAGCTCCCCGGGAAAAAGGTCCTCCATGGAGGATTTCTATGAGACAAGAATTGATGGTGTAGAAGGAGAGGTAGTTGGTCTCTTTGGAGTGTTTGATGGTAACTCTTCTTCTCTGTTTCCCCCGCCTGACTGGAATATAAAGTGCCCGAACTAGAAAAAACGAGAAAAATACAGATCTTGATTTGTTTATATGTTTTAGAACTTAATGTCATTTAAGCTTTTACACGTAGTAAGACATTCAATATCTCAATCAGATGACCATAAATTCGTCTAGAATTTGCTGTCAGATTACTGCTATTCAATACTCTATAGATCCTTACAGTTTGTATGTTCCGTTTTTATTGGTTTCGGCAGTGAGGGCTAAGGATTGCTGCCATTTTTTTCTACAAACATTACTTTTAAATTATCTGCTGGAATTAAGAATTATCTAGTCTTCATTCTTCATTTAAAACCTCATCTAATTAGTGAGCGAAGTACCTTCCGATTTCACTGGGCTAACATTCCACGAGTGTATGCACACATCTCTAAAGAAGTGCCTGAATGGTCAGTTAACATGTAAATATTTGGTAACTATCATGCCTGAGAGTGTTCTCCATATTTTCAGAGGAGGAAATGAGATGGTAGCTTGCGTCCAATCAATGCCGCTCTTCCGCTATTGAGACACTGGCCTTACTTTAACAGTCATCCATTTAGAGCAGTTTTCGGTCAATGGCTTAGCTTGGTTATAGCCCATGTGTCCTGTGTCCCTCTGTTCCCTACTTTTAGTTCTTTCTGAGAAACCCACAAATTGTTGTCTAGAGTATTAGTCAGCTGGGTGTTTGGATGGTTCCTGTTTCTTCTCCCTTTTCATCTTTTTCCCATCTTTCTGTATTTGAGCACTGTGTTCAATGTTCTAGCGCACCACATGAGTCTACCTGTTTGAGCACACCTGATTGCATGAATTTTGCTTGCATTTGAAACAATGTCTGATTTTCCAATAGTGGTAACCCTAAGAAAGTTTTAGTGATGCTAGTACCTTTGCTTCAGGTCCAATATTTGCAAGAAGCCGTTTAGTCTTACGAATGACTTATATGTTTATAGAAAATGTATATAACTTCTAGTAGTGCTACAGAAACTAAATTTTTATATTATTGGACTGAGACATGTCTATATGGAGCGACATGGACAGTGAGGAGACTCAAACTTGCTTGAAGTTGAGGCGTTATTATTGGTGGTAACCCCAAGAGAGTGAGAGTTAATGATGAAAGATGAAAGCATATGTTGAGGTTCAAATAGAAAAGCAGGTGCTAAAGCCAATATTTTGGCTGTGGATTAGTGCTTCTGCTTGAGAACTCCATCTCCTCTGTGTTTCTCCTGTTTCTACTCGACATTGATTTCTATCTCACCAACTGTTAGTCTGTTATCATCTGTGTAGCACTAGAAAGAATAAGGACGTGATTATTGTCGAGGAATTTTTGGTTATTGGTTGGTAATCTGTTAATAGCATAAAGATCCACTTGAAAAATACTTGGACTTACATGCATATATTGGTAAACATAGACATTGTCATTTAATATTCACTAGTATGAATCAATGAAAGGACAGGTATGTCAATTAAAATGTTTGATACTTCAAAAAGTTTGAGCTTATTTAATGAATATTTTAATTGCATCCCACTACGGAAAAAGTCATCTTATGAAACATGCATCACATGTGTCAGACATGCCAACAACAAACAGTGTGTAGGCATGTAGTACCAGATGTGATACCCATGACACATCGGATGCGTTTGACAAAAGTTTGATCATACTAAGTATTCTTTATCCGCTTCTACGCTCTTCCTGAATAGGAAATAAAAATGTTTCTTCCAACACGCTCAGACAATAGGGATTCTTTTTGTTGGAGGCTCTCATAGTCAATGGTCCTCCAACTGTGCTGGTGGATGATGCCGAGAAACTGTAAAGAAAGGAATATATCGAAGAACAGGTGGATTGGATGGACAAGTAATGCACTGGAGCAGCAGGGCAGGAAAGAAGAAGGAAAATAAACAACTGAAGCTGGAAAGAATCTGAGGCAAAAGACATCTTTCTTTTGGAGGGGGGTTGGAGGGTTAAAACAAAATAAGGAAGGATAAAGAGAAGAAAAAGGAGGCTACTTATTCTGCTTGGATCTCCATAGCCTGTTTAACTTCTCTGTGATCTCACTCCTGGACAAATTTCTGCTATAGTTGCCTCTTACCGGTAATTCTGTCCAGGCTGGAGTAATCTCAAGTCAGTGATAGTCGAATCACGAAAGGTCTTTTGGTGTCTCAGTCAATCTTCCCAAGTTCAGAGAAATTTGCGCGTGCTTTTGTTAGTTCCTAGTGATGGCATGGTACCTAGCGTACAGCAAACGTGCATCATTTTCGTATCCTTGTTACTGCTCAATGGTTAGGCATGCTTCATATGCTGCAGGAAGCTGAGGGAGCTCTATTGACATATGAGCTGTAACATAACAGGGATTGGATGAAGATACCTATCACATTATATTCACCACCTTGTATCTCGTTGTTATTTTTATTTCTTCATTCTGCTTAAATTCGAATTAACAGATAGTTCCCATTTCATGCCAAGTTGGTTACATACCTTCGAATTGGGTAGTTTTACCTGCATTTTTTTCTCATTTCAGGTCATGGGGGTGCTCGGGCCGCAGAATATGTGAAACACAATCTTTTCAGCAACCTGATAAGGCATCCAAAATTTATATCAGACACCAAATCAGCAATAGGTATATTGACATAGTGTGAAGTATAGTTGCTATGTTCATTTTCAGAAACAGCTTATCAATATCTCTTCTATTCATATATTTGCTTTTGTAGCCGATGCATACAGCCATACAGACTCTGAATTTCTGAAATCAGAAAACAATCAGCACAAAGATGCTGGATCAACTGCTTCCACTGCCATTCTTGTAGGTGATCGTTTACTGGTTGCAAATGTTGGTGATTCCAGAGCTGTTATCTGCAGGGGAGGCACTGGTAAGGCTTAGGTGATATGGTTATTTCTCTTTTTATTTTCGGCTCCTGCTATGGGTATTTCAGCCCAAAGGCGCTAACGGGGTTTATTATGCTTTTTTGGATTTTACTTTTCTAATCTAAGTTGCTCAGACTCGGGTGTGAGTGTTCGATACGGATGCGGATCTAGAGGTTGAATCCTTCATGATTTAAATTTAAGGTTCGGGTGTGCCAATCTAGGTATGGATACGGGTACGGGGATTTGGCTAAAAATAACTCAAACATCTGAAAATAGAGTTATAAAAATATGTGTACATTATTACGCATTATGTGAAAAATTTACAAGGTATTCCGAGAAGGAAAAAATATTTATCAAGAGGAGAATCCGAGAAGGAGATAAAAGGAAAAGGACTGTTCCATTTTGTTCAATTTCACCATAGCATTTGTTTTGATTTGAAAAATCATTGTATTGTCTCGAATTTCTCCGTCGATTTTGGTCAAAGTACCCAAAATCGGTTGACTAGATCTGGTACGGATCCCACACCCATGTCGTGTCGACACGGGTGTGGCACTAAAAGTGAAGAGTCCGAACAACTTAGTTTCTAATACTCGGTCCTAACACTACAATGACTAGTTCTTCATGTTGCGGTATAAAAGTGAAATATCACTGCTCACTGAAGTTAAGAGAACCCGATGAAGGATAAAAACATGAGGATACTTTACTTTTCATTCTAGAGCGAATGGAATAAAATAAAATAAAAGAAAGTACATCTGCATATTGATGGTATTTCCTGAAATTTTGTGGGAATAGGGAAAATGTCATGTCAGCACTTTTAAATACGACACTTTGTGATAGTTCATTTCATTTTCTTCCTTGTTCAACTACCATTAACCAATATCTTTGTTGTATATTACTTGCTAAGTTGATCTAGTAATTTTCATCCTGCTATACTGTTTTGGCAAATGAACTAATTACATTTAGTTTGCCTGTTTTAACGTTCGTTACAGTAGGGTATAGTTGTTATTATAAATTAAATATGACCCTGTAGTTTTGCTGTGTCACCTAATAGAGTATGCTAATTTCACTCTCAGCTATTGCTGTTTCTCGAGACCACAAGCCTGACCAAACAGATGAGCGACAGCGCATTGAAGATGCTGGAGGTTTTGTGATGTGGGCAGGTAAGCCCTTCATGTTGTTTAGTCCTGTGTTAGTCAGTTGAAATGGTTCTAAAAGGCATGCAGTTCAAACATAACATATGGTGTGCAGGTACCTGGAGAGTTGGAGGTGTACTTGCTGTTTCCCGTGCGTTTGGCGATAGACTTTTAAAGCAATATGTTGTTGCTGATCCAGAAATACAGGTAACTTGAAGAACTTGTTTATTCTTTCAATAGTTGAATACGGCAACATAGGGCTGTTCATGTGTTTGGCTGTATATCAAATGTTCTATGTATGTGCACTTGTATTTTTGAACCTATTACCTAGATGTATATTTTGGTAGATTTCTGAAACTGTTCAAAAGTTGGTCCTTATTGAATCGTGGAATACTCCCTACCTTTTTCAGACAACAAACTTTTGCTGCTTAATTGCTCTTGTCCTTCTCATAATAATTTTATGACCTGTGTAACTTTTGGATAGCAGCTGATAGCATGTCTCTTAGAACTTCAATTGAATTTTTACTGCTTTTTCCCATCTTATATACCTAATATTATTGGTGTATTTGTGGGCCTGATTTTCTGTAAAAAATACAGGAAGAAAAGGTTGATGGCTCTCTTGAATTTCTTATCCTCGCAAGTGATGGACTCTGGGATGTTGTGACGAATGAGGTTCATAATTCTTCCCTTTTTTCTTGAAAGAATTAAGAAACCAGCATTCTTTCTGAGCTACACAACCATTAAATAGCCACGGTTCTACTTTAAATATCTAGCAGTTTATAGTCAATTACCAACCTGATCGTTACACATAAATTTGCAGGAGGCTGTGTCGATGGTTAAGCCGATCCAAGATCCTGAGGAAGCAGCAAAGAGGCTGATGCAGGAAGCATATCAAAGAGGAAGTGCAGATAACATCACCATTGTGGTTGTCCGTTTTCTGGGTAACCAAGAGGGTTCCTCTCGTGGTGTCTCGGCTTAAGAAGTAATTGCTCAATTGCCACTTCTAATCCGTGGTAATAGAAGACAAGAAAAACTATAGGACATTACGTAAATATTGAAAATAGATAGACTTATGCGATTGTGATGTAAGAAACCTTTAGAAGACATTGTCAAACTCCAGCTTCTCTAACTTGTAAGAAATGTTCAAGAGTGAATCTGGCACAGTCAATCCGCAATTTGTTGCTGTTTTATGTTCAATTTAACAGTTCGCTTCCACTTACCTGTTGCATACTGTAGCTTGCTGAGAATGAATCTAGAATGGCGAAACTCTTCCAATTATCTATACTCTGTGTTCTTGTAGTTTTCATGTTATTGCATTTTGATTCAGTTGTGTTGTAGGTTGACAGCTTGTGTAAAACTAGTAAATTTATGATGAGTTCTCACCATGCCATGTTCCCTCCTTGGCACGCGTTTCATGCTCGGGATTGAAGCGTAGTAGTTGTTACTGTGTCACATCCTGGCTTGCTTTTCATGATAAGCAATGTTATACCATTGTGCCATTGTGCTATGTAATTCGAATTACATGACTATTCCCTCAAGTCTCTGAAGTGAGATATAGTACTTGAATTGACAAGTTAAACAACATTATACACATAGGACAAATTTGACAAGGTAATAAATTGCCAATATATATTGGATAGTTCATGCATTTATCGAAAGGTACAAGTATGGTTTCTTAGTAGGTGGATAGCCACTAGGTTTCCTTCGAAAAATTATAAAAATATTGGATGATGACCTCACCATATTTTTTTTTCTGAATCAAGTCAAATTTGTATCTGCACCTAACATGATTTAGAAATAAACTCAGGGGTCGTTTGGTAGCCTGTTAGAGAGGAGTTATCCATGTATTAAAATTAGGATTACTTTATACATTGTTTGGTTAAAAGAAGGGGAAAAAAATAATATCCACATAGAAGCTAGGATAAGTTATACAATGTTTGGTTGTTTTTTCCTCTTCCTGTAGCATTCATTTCGTCGTCCATTTTAATGCTTCTGGCTGCTGTACGAAGAGATCTTCTGTTGACCAATTGGTTGCAACTATATTGCCTGGATGTTTTGAAGTATCATAACACTTATACAAACTCATACTTCTGTTCTGCACCAAATTGAGAGCTCTATATTTGCATCTTCTGTGTTTTATTCTCAACGAAGACAACTGCTCACATTTGACAAGCTCAGCAGGGTTCTCACATTCGAACAAGGCTGCAAGGCACCCATCTCATCAAATGCAAATTGAGGGAGAATAAGCAATCATTTTCAACCAAGAGTCTACAGCATATATAACAAAATCATTGTTTTATCTATATGTGAAGAGTAAGACAAGAAGGATATACTTCTCTTGATCGTTGCATCAATTTCCACCATCTTTTTACCAGTAATCTTTACAAGAACATTCTCCATCTTTAAAATGATGAAACCTGTTCCTATCTCTGACGATAATTTCACGATCATAAACCTTTGAGATTAACTTGCTTGCCTGATGACAATCTTTGCAGACACGCAAATTCTTTGTGATGCGAAGAACTGCCCCAGGTTTAGTCTTCAACAACCCAAAAGCAATAGCCAATTTCTCACTATGATAATACAAAGGATTTTCTCTTTCCTCCTCATCAATATCCTGTTGTAGTCCATCAGAATCTGGGACATAGCCTGCAGATTTAATGCAATCCAACATTTCATTTACTTTGGCATATATCTCTTTGGCTTGAGGATGAGTCCTTCCTCCTGCAGTGAACTCGCTAACAACGCCTTCCAATTCAACCACAGAGAAGCCAGGGGCCTTTTTCACTCCCCTGTCATTCATCAACTTCCTTATATTGGCAACATCTTCCCATCTACCAGCGTAAGCATATAAATTAGCTAACAACACATATCGGCCACTGTTTTGGGGTTCCAGTTCAATCACCTGCTTCCCTATTATCTCCCCCAGCTCTATGTTCTTGTGAATCCTACATGCACCAAGAAGAGCACCCAATACACCTACATCGGCATTCATAGGCATTTCTTTTACGATATTTCTTGCTTCTTCCAGTAATCCAGCTCTTCCAAGCAAATCAACTAAGCAACCGTAGTGCTCCATGCCAGGTTCAATGCCATACGCTTCTTTCATATAATGAAAATAGTGTTTTCCTTCTTCAATCAATCCTGAGTGAGCACAAGCACTAAGTAAATTCACGAACGTGATATAATCTGGAGCTACCCTTTCACTCTCCATTTCCTTCAAAAGCTCAATTGCAGCCTCACCTTTCCCGTGCATTGCCAACCCTCCAATCATACAATTCCATGAAGAAATTCCTTTTCTTCGCAACCCTTTAAAGAACTGAAGAGCCTTATCCAAGCAACCACATTTGCAATACATATCAATAATAGTAGTAGCCAGCTTGGAGTCCAAATCAATCCTACTCTTCTCGACCTGTTCAACTATCCACTCACCTTGCTTCAACGCTCCGAGTCGTGTACAAGCCGATAACATGCTTGCAGCAATAAATTTATCAATGACAACATCCTCAGACATCATTCTTTCAAACAAAGCAAATGCCTGGTGAAACTGGTTGTTGTGCACATAAGCTGATATCATAGCATTCCAACAAACAGAACTTTTCTCCGAAATTGAATCAAACACTCGAAAAGCTTCAGCAAGATACCCCAATTGAGCAAACCCACTAATCAATGTGGTCCAAGAAACATCATCTTTCTCATACATATTATCCAACACCCTCTTAGCTTCCTCCAAGAAATGAAAATTTACATACATATGAATCAAATTGTTCTGAGAAAACTTATCGAACCCAAAACCAAATTTTATCACATGACCATGAATTTGCTTTCCTTCTTCCACAGCATTGTCCATACAACATGCTCTGATAACAAGAGGGAGCGTGAAATTATTGGGGCTAACTGAACACTCTAACATTTGGGAGTAAAAAAGAACAGATTCTTTCAGCAGTTGAGACTGCAAGTAACCTCGAATGATAGTGTTGTAGATGAAAGTGTCTGGGTTAGGCAATTTATCGAACACTTGGAGGGCGTAGTTTAAATCACCTGATTCAAGAGTTGCACAGAACTTAATGACTCGACCCATTGCGTCATTGTCACACGACAGGCCTAGTTTGATAATTTGGGCGTGGAATTGCTTGAGTTCAGACATTGTTGAGCATGATGCTAAGCCCCTTAAGAGCGTACCAAGAGTTTTGGTTTTGGGTGATGCTGGAGATTGTGGGGTAGGAATGACATGAAGGATAGAGGCCATATTGTATGTTGGAATTTGCTAATTATGAACTTTGTGCCATAAAGAAAATACACTGACGAGAATCCAATATTTCTAAGATAAGCCAAGGGAGTACTTTATATCTATAGACTATAGGACAAACATGCCTAGTGTAGTCTGTAGAGCTCAACGTCTGATTTGAGAGTAATGCGAGATGTTCATTTATCCTAGTCACTTTATGTACTTTATGTTGCTTGGAGGAGTCCGAAACTGAAATGCTGCCTTTTTGGGCATAAAATACGTTTTTACAGTTAAAAAAGAAGAAGTTACATTTCTACATAATATTGCGTTTTACCTTAATGGAAAGTTAGCCGTTAAAGTTAAACGCAGTATTATACTGCGTTTTACTAAAAAATTGGGCCCACCAAATAAGTGTTCTGCAGGACTGACATAAATAATTTATTTTTTAGTGTAAAACGTAGTATAATACTACGTTTTGTGGAAAACGTTGTATTATAATACGTTTTACACTAAAATTTGGGCCCACCAATAAGTGTTCTGCGGATAACTGACATAACAATAATTCAAATACATAAAACGTCTTATTATACTGCGTTTTACATAAAAAAAATTCTGCACCCCAAGCTAGGATTTGCCTTATTTAAAGGCGTTAGAATTTTATGAAAATCCATTCAAAACTTTCCTTCAAACTTCCGTTCATACTTCTCTTCATCTTATCAAGCATTTGTTTATAATGTCTGAAGAGCCAAAAATAAGGGTTTCATTATATTGGGGGAGGGGGGGGGGTGAGGTTGTAATGGAGAATAACTGTGTGAGGTATAGCTCACCTCCACAGTGTCATGTTAAATTGTCGCTTACAATGGAGTACGATAAATTGGTATCGTTGTCACGTAAAAAAATGAGTGTGAGGAAACATTCGGTGAACCTTAAAGTAACTGGTAGATTTCCGTATTCTGTGACTCCACAGGGGTTTGCTTATTATTCTGAGTTTAACATCGAAGATGATGAAACTCTTAGAGATTTTTTGCGGATTCCGGATGAATACAGGAAATTTTTTATTGTAATAAAATTGTTGGAAATGTACGTCAAGGTTGAAGACGTTCCCAATAATGAGGGTGTGCATAGTAGGGATAACCCCCAGTCATCAGGTGGTTATTCTGGAGCAGTTTTTGCCGGACAGATTACTGATGAAAGAGCTTGCCTTGATTTAAACTTGTCACCACCGGCGAATGAGCAGCCACAAAATAATTTTTCGACTTTATATAATCCACAAGACGACTGGTAAACTTCAATTCTTCTACCCTAAATTGAAATTTATTTATGTTTGAATTGGATCTGTATTAACACTCATATTTTTCATAGGGGGTACCGTCCGAATATGAATTTTACAAGTTATGACCCCGCTCCTAGTTGGAATATGCATAGTTCTGGCGTATTGGACCACGGTGGTCCATCCGGGAGTCATCACCAACAAGAAAATATCCATCATGAAACGTCAACACAGTACGACTTGTAAGTAAAGTGATATAGCTATATGTGAAGTATTTATCTAGTTGAGTAGCTTATCATTTTGTTCTTTTTGTGCAGTGAAAACGAGCAACTTGATGTTCCTGACCTCACACGGTTTCCCATAGACGACGTATTGACTCATGATTTGGCAGATGCGCAGAGTCAGGAAGATGATAGTGATTATGACAACAATGCTGATGAGTCTAGAGATAACACACCCTTCCTGATGAGGGTGATGACGAGGAGGAAGTGGATGCTGAACCTGAGCTGACAGGGAGCATGCTCCTCTACCTCCCGTTAGACCATGAGTGTACGAGTCCCACGTGCCGTTTCATGAGCGGAATATTCCCTACCTTGATAATTTGCCAAGTATGCCAGATGTGGATGCCCTCACAAGGGATGATGACGAAATTCGGTCAGCAATGTGGGATGAGTCTAGACCAGCGGTGCTGGCAAAGGGCATGTATTTCCCCGATAAAGCTCGCCTAATCAGGGCTGTAAAAATCTACAGCGTAAGAGAGTGCCGTGAGATGACGGTAAGGGAGTCAACTACGGAGGTATACAAGGCTGTATGCCGTAGAGACTTTATGGGTTGTCACTGGATGTTGTGTGCCAGCAAGAAGAAATCAGGGTTGTGGAAAGTGGGTAAATTTATTAGCACCCACAGATGTGAAATTGACACATTCAATGAGAATCATTTCAACCTGGATGTAGACTTGATTTCTCTTGTCTTGATTCCATATTTGGAAGTGTCCATTAGGTTCAAGATTAAAGAGTGTGTTACAGCCGTCCACCAGGAGTATGGTTGTATTATAACCAAAAGAAAGGCATATCTCGGTCGCAAACGTGCCTTTGAACTTATTTATGGCGACTGGGATAAGTCTTTTTCATCTCTGCCCAGGTACATGGCCGCACTGCAACACTTTAACCCCGGGACTGTTGTTGAATGGAGGCGTGAGCGGAGTCCGGACAGACCCGAATATATTTTTAACTATGTGTTCTGGTCATTTAAACCAGCAATTGATGGTTTTGTGCATTGTCGTCCTGTAATTTCCATAGACGGTACTCATGTCTATGGAAAGTATGATATTAAGCTTTTGATTGCAGTTAAAGTAGATGCTAACGGACAAATATTTCCACTAGCTTTTGCCATTTGTGCCAACGAAAGCGAAGAGACGTGGACGCATTTTTTGAACCACTTGAAGCAGCACGTTGTCAGATAGCGTTCAGGTATTTGTCTAATATCTGATCGGCATGGTGGTATTTTAAGTTCTGTACGGCATTTGCCTGAATGGAAAGAACCCTATGCATACCACCATTACTGTGTGAGGCACCTGAAGGCCAATTTTCAGAAGAAATATCACGACAAAGCCTTGCATGATTTAATGTGGATGGCTGCAACTGAGCACCAACAGTGCAAATTCATAAGGCGCATGGAAGCAATCCGGCAGATTGATCCACGAGCCTATACTTGGTTGATGGGACATGAGCTTCACATGTGGACATTGCATGCTGATGGCGGCAGACGATGGGGAGCACTGACTACAAATGTGTCGGAGTCATTCAAAGGCTTGTTGAAGTCTGCCCGTGGATTGCATGTCACTACCATGGTCCACATGACATTCAAAAAGATTGCGGAGAGGTTTGTTGAAAGGTATATAGCTGCATCGACATTGATGGACAGGGGTGTTCAATTTATGCCAATACCGATGAGAAGATTTGAAAGGTACAGGAGGCGAGCATATTGGCATTCATTTTACAGTACGATCACGACCGGGGTGTTTTTGAAGTTAAGACCGCTATCCGCGGACACCGGGTGAATAATCTACAGATAGTGAATGGACCATCTACCACATGCTGTGCGCACATGCCTTAAAGTGCTTTCAACAAGTTAGTTTAGGGGCAACCAATTATATTGATAGGCAATATAGTGTTGCTGCATACGTAGACACCTATAGTGGGCAGTTGCAGCCATTGGGTGCTGAGCATTATTGGCCGCTGGAACCTTTTAAAACGGTGTGTAACAAGGACTATTTGCGCAAGCTGAAAGTGCAAAAGAGAACGCGTATACGGAACCAAATGGATGTTGGTGACACCGTTTATGCGCGTAAATGTGGCATATGCTCCCAAACTGGACACGACCGTCATAAATGTCCTTCAGGTGGTGTGCCTGGCGGTGGTAATCCAGCTCCTGGTGCAAGTTCATCGAATGTACCCAACTATCAAGGATACACCTAGTCTTTTGTTTTCGTATTGTTTTTTGTAATACGTGTCTGTACTTGTATATGTTGCAATATCTATCAAATAAAATTATGAATTGGGATGCTGATATGTTATTTCAAATATTAAACTTATTGGTGTTTGTAAAGAAGACCAATCTTAAAATTAAAAAAAACCCTATAAAATCAAGACATCCTTTATTATCCTTATTGAAAATTTACTTCTTAAAATGGTCGCTGTCTTAATAAACGAATCGAAGAAAATAACTAAAGTTGTTTTGTCTTAGAAAAATTTAAAATATAAAGCGTGGTATAATACTATGTAAAGCATAATATTATAATGCGTTTTGTGTGTTGTCTTGTCGGTCTGAAAAATCTGATTTAAACTGCGCAAAAGCTGTTTCATTTCAGAAAAATTTACTATGTAAAGTGTAGTATTGTAATGCGTTTTGTGTATTGTCTTGTTGGTCTGAAAAAGCTGATTTAAACTGCGCAAAAGCTGTTTCGTTTCAGAAAAATTTACTATGTAAAGCGTAGTATTATGATGCGTTTTGTGTGTTGTCTTGTCGGTCTGAAAAGGCTGATTTAAACTGCGCAAAAGCTGATTTAAACTGCCGGGGATGAGGCATAACTCAACCTGTGCCCGCCATCCACGTCTCGGGTCGGCCGATCCTCAGCTGCGGTAGATGGGCCTGAAAAGAACTGGTCTACATCTCCGTCGAATATACCCATGATCGATAATGGATATGACGGGGTGACCTGCGATGCTGGCAGATCCAGCTGAAGGCTGTACGACGGCATGCTGCTGGAATTCTCGTCTAGCTGAGGCAAATAACCCGGCTGATCATCTCCAATATCCTCATCTCCAGCCTCAACAGCTGGGTCGACAGGTGCCTCAACGCCCCCTTGCTGGGGACCACCTCCTCGCCATCCACCGCGACCCCGTGGGGCACCCCTGCCTCGTGGGATAGCCCTGCCTCGTGGGGCAGCCCTAGCTCGTGCCCGACCCCTGCCTCGTGGGACAGGCCTACCCCGATGGTGCTCCTCTGGCGCCCCATACTCAGCCTCGTGAGCCAACCTCGCGCCCTCTCTGGCTCGCTGCAGGGTCCGGAGAGCCAGCTCTTCCACCCGCCGGCCATACTCAACGAGTGCAGCATTGTCGCCATACTGCTGCATCTCCTGTCCCAACTGTTAGAACAAGTGATGCCCAATAGCCCGCACAACATTTAAAATATTAATTAAATAACGCTATATCACAATTATAAGACTTATCCCACAAAAACATACCAGTGCCTCGTGCCTCCCGGCGTATGGTCTGTACCGACCGCCAAGTACATGAACGGGGTTCCCGATCATCAGTCGGGTGTGACGGCGGTACCATGACGTATAGAGCTCAATAGTCGCCTCCTGGATCTGTGAAGGTGGTGCCGGAATCAAGTCCTCTCGCTGGTCCCAAATATGGACCTGCGCCTCTAGCCATCCTACAAATTCATCGTCTACCCTAGAACGATCATCCCGCTGATAATGTGTAGCCACCCATGCAGGCTCCCTCGGTATAGTCTGGGGACGGCCAAACTGGCGAAGTACACGCTCTGTGTAGCCATATGTAGCCACCCATGCACTATCCGCTCCCAGGCCCAAACCTAAGATAAAAGGTTGACGCAAAATTTAAGAGTCATTTTGACTATATAGAATTCGAAGTAATGAACACAGTATTCGAAAATGTTGTCACCTGTAGAAGCGTAAGAAAACCACATATGTCCACCTGGGCGCCCATGCTAGCCCGGCACATACTCCTGTACAGGTATGCTAGAACAACAGCACCCCAGCTGTACTGGGGTAACTCATCTAGCTGCTGCAGATGATGCAGAAAGCGCAGACTCACTAGATTTCCCGAAGTGTTCG
>NC_031993.1:14343472-14350878 GCF_001879085.1 Nicotiana attenuata
TGAAACAAAACACCCCGCAAAAGAGGAACAGCCAACCTCGTGTACCGGTCAATATGGAGCATCCTTCTGTTCGGCCCGAATTGTCGGGTGTGTAATAACCTCCATCATGTTGTGTGATAGTTGTCACAGACAAATGCGGACTGCCCTCTAAACTGCAGCTCTCACCTGTGGGGTCTGAAAAACCAGTATACTGCCCCAGCAAATCCCAAATTACTGGCACGCCGTCATAGCTTCTCATATGCTGGGGCCAGTGCAACGGCCAGTCCATCAACACGCCAAACCCATCAAAAACCTGAACATCCTGAAGCTGTGATCGGTTCCTTCCACGTGGCAGCGTGAAAGTTCGTGCGTCTCTTGGTCGCCACCTCTCTTTCAACGCCGTAGATGAGAGGACCAATCGAGCTGCATCCGTCCAATCTCAAAAATCCTAAGGAAGCCCGTAACCACGCAAGGCGATGGACTACGCGGCATGGAAAGGCCCTCTCCCTTCACAAAAGTCCCACAAGTGTTCGCGGTCTTCTGGCGCCGGAAGTTGATCCAATAGATGTCCCTCCCATACATGGGCGGACCTATGGTCGCCTTGTAACACTAATATCTGATCCGCGCGAGTCCAGGATGCACATGCGGCAAGTCCATGCGTCTCACGTTATTTAAACAATATTAATTGTGTGTTTTGTCATTATTAATAAATTAAATCAGTTAATTTTAAACTTGGAACAGAGTAATTACTCTATGGGTTCCATGTCGATATTCAGGCCTAGTAGCACCAAGCTATCCCTTATATTATGTTGCAATTTATTTTTTGTTCAATATTTTTAATTGACAGATAATTAGCATAATGGCTCCTGCGCTTCGATATTTGAGGCACGAGTAACACCAAGTTTATCCTTTAATTATTACTGTGTGTCAATTTCAATATTTTTAAAATTTGTTAGTTTAATAGAATCTAAATAATTAATGTAATTTTCAATTTGACCAGCAGTAAATTACATATGGGTTCCTTAGCTCGATTATTTGAGGTCCATTAGCCCAAGCTATCTTTAAATGTCTTTATGTTCGTGTCAATTTCAATATTTTTTAAATTTATTTAATTTGATAGAGTAATTAGCTAATGGTTCCAGTCTCGAATTTTGAGGCCTAGTAGCACCAAGTTATCCTTATTATTAGTGTGTCAATCAATATTTAAAATTGTTTAGTACTAATAAATTAAATAATTAAATATTTTAATTGACAGAGTAATTAGCATGGGTTCCGAGGCTCGATATTTGAGGCCAACACAGTAGCACCAAGTTATCCTTAATTATTATGTGTGTCAAATTTCAACTATTTTAAAATTTTGTTGTTTGTTAAATTAAATAATTAATATTTAATTTGACAAAATAATAGCTATGTTCCCAAGTGCTCGATATTTGAAGCCAGTACACCAAGCTATCCTTAATTTTTTTTTGTGTCAATTTTAATATTTTTAAAGTTTTTCAATTTGACAGAAGTAATTTAGCTATGCGGTTTCCAGGCTTGATATTTTGAGGCGGGTCCAGTTAGCACCAAGTTATCCTTAATTACTATGTGTGTCAATTCAATATTTTTTAAAATTTTGTTAGTTTAATAAATAAATAATTAAATTATTTAATCTTGACTAGAGTAATTAGCTTGGTTCAAGACTCGATATTTGAGCCCTAATAGCACCATCAACGGATATAACGACGAAACTATCTCAATACCATAGCTCATATATAAGTGGTCGGCGCGCCACACGATCCCATTTCTTAATTCATAAGTGGACGGCGTGCCACACGATCCCATATTATAATATAAAAGTGGTCGGCGTGCCAGAAAATCCCATTTCATAATATATATATATATATATATATATATATATATATATATATATGTGGACGGCGTGCCACACGATCCCATATCATAGTTCACAAATATCTGACTTTGTAAAGAAGGCCCCATTAGGGGAATTCGACAACATAACACTTTAACCCGGCAAGGGTACAGCTAACAGCCCAAATATCCCGGCAAGGTACATAATAATAGTCTACACGTCCCGGCAAGGGAATAATCACAACACATCCCCTTTTAAATCACTTCTTTCTCAACTATCACATTCTTGTTCGAGCCGAAGCTCCAAAATATACCAATCACAATTCTTCCTCAACCGTTCACATTATATGAAATTTATCGATTAAACAAGGAAGTTGTGTCACATCATTCGAATTAAAAGCAATTAAGACTCACGGTCATGCTAGACTCCAGTGCATAGACAACCGTCACCATGCCTATACACCATACTGCACATTTAGCAAGTAGCAAATAACATCCTAATCCTATTCCCTCAAGCCAAAGTTAGAACAAACACTTACCTCGGTCCAAGAATAGCAATCAACTCTCTAATACCGCCTTTCCTCTACAATCCAACTCCGAAACAATGATATCTAGGCATAATTAGTTCAATAATATCAATAAGGGCTCAAAAACATAATCCCATAGCCTAGAAATGAAATTCCTATCATTCTTCCAAAAACACCAAAATTCGACACCGGTCCCACATGGTCCAAACATGAGGCTCGGACCAAAACCCAATCACCCATAACCCTACGAGTTCAAATATATAATTTATTTTAAGTATTCGACCCAACTTGAGTTGANTTAATTCATAAGTGGAAGGCGTGCCACATGATCCCATTTCATAATATACTAGTGGTCGGCGTGCCACACGATCCCATTTCATAATATATATATATAAGTGGACGGCGTGCCACACGATCCCATATTATAGTTCAAAATATCTGACTTGCAAAGAAGGCCCCATTAGGGGAATTCGACAACATAACACTTTAACCCGGCAAGGGTACAGCTAACAGCCCGAATATCCCGGCAAGGGAGAGTACGTAATAATAGCCTACACGTCCCGGCAAGGGAATAATCACAACACATCCTCTTTTAAATCACTTCTTTCTCGACTATCACATTCTTGTTCGAGCCAACGCTCCAAAATATACCAATCACAATTCTTCCTCAACCGTTCACATCATATGAAATTTATCGATTAAACAAGGAAGTTGTGTCACATCATTCGAATTAAAAGCAATTAAGACTCACGGTCATGCTAGACTCCGGTGCATAGACAACCGTCACCATGCCTATACACCGTACTCCACATTTAGCAAGTAGCAATTAACATCCTAATCCTATTCCCTCAAGCCAGAGTTAGAACAAACACTTACCTCAAATGCTCCCAACACAACTCAATCCTCTAGTATAGCTTTACCCCTTTGAATTCACCACCAAACCGCTCGAATCTAGTCACAAATTACTTGAGTGTATCAACAAAGGCTAATCTAATAAATTTGAATGCATGAAAAGTGAATTTCCCAAGGTTTGTTCAAAAATCCCAAAATGCCCCCGGGCCCACGTGGCCAAAACCCGAGGTTCGAACCAAAACCCGACTACCCATTCCCCCATGAACTCAAATATATAAGTTATTTTGGAATCGGACCCCAAATTGAGGTCCAAAACCCCTAAATTTAGGAACGCTAGTTCTACCCTAAATTCCCAAATTCCCCCATTAAAATCTTTGTTTTGAAGTTGAAATTATGTTTAAAGATGTTAAGAAGCAAAGAAAATTAGTTAGAATCACTTACCAAATCGTTTTGAAGGAGAAGGATCGTTTGGAAAATCGCCTCTTATGTTTTGGATTTTGAAAAAGTGTAAAATGACTGAAAATCTCAGACTTATATACTTTGCTGAAGGACTGGCGCGGACCGCGCAAAGATGCCTCGCGGCCGCGCCGAGGAAGGGAGGGAAAACAACTCTCTGAACCTACCCAGCGCGGACCACACGATTTTGGTGCGCGGCCGCGCTGGTGTCTTGCACCTGGGGCCTTCTCTGAATCTCCCAGCGCGGACCACACGAACCTAGTGCGCGGCTGCGCTGGTCAAACCAAGGCTGAGGACCCCTCTGAATCTGGCCACGCGGACCGCGCGGACTGCACCGCCGCCGCGTGGCTTCCAGCGCGGACCGCGCGGAAATGTCCGCGGCCGCGCTGGGGCCTGCAACACTGCAACATCTGATACTTTAAGCCTAAGGCCTCCCGGGACCTACTCAAAACTCACCCGAGCCCTCGGGGCTCCAAACCAAGCATACACACTAACTCAATAGCATCCTACGAACTCATCCGTGCGATCCAATCGCCAAAACAACATCAAAATCATCAAATTAGGCCTCAAGACCCATGATTTCCTTCCAATTTTCATAAGACATCAAGTTAGAGTTTTTAGTCCAAAACACGTCAAACGACGTCCAAATCTAACCAAACTTTACAGCAATTGCTTAAATCATATTTAAGACTTGTGCCGGGCGTCGGAACCAAAATACGAGCCCAACAGCACAGTCTTCTAAACAAATAACACTTTCAAATTCTTTAATTATTTTCAGAAAACAATTTCACACAATAATTCATTTCTCGGACTTGGGACCTCGGAATCTGATTCCGGGCACACTCCCCAGTCTCATATTTTCCTACAGACCCTCCGGAACTGTCGAGTCACGAGTCCGGGTCCGTTTGCCCAAAACGTTAACCGAAGTCAAACTTAATCAATTAAAACATCAAAATTTTATTATCTCTCTCACAAATTCATATATAAACGCTCCGGCTACGCGCCCGGACTGCGCGCACAAATTCGAGGCAACCCCCAAGTGAGGTTTTCACGACCTCAGAGATACAGAGTGAGTAGGAATACAGGTGATAACCCTTTGGGTCATCACATTCTCCACCTCTAAAACAACCGTTCGTCCTCGAGCGGACAAAAGAAGGAAGTACCTGAGTCGGGAAATAGGTGAGGATAACGGCTTCGCATATCAGACTCGGACTCCCAGGTCGATGCCTCAGGAGGCTGACCTCTCCACTGGACACGCACTGAAGGAAAACTCCTCGACCTCAACTGTCGAACCTGCCGGTCCAGAATAGCTACCGGCTCCTCCTCGTAAGACAGATCCTTGTCCAACTGGACAGTGCTGAAATCTAACACGTGGGCTGGATCGCCGTGATACCTCCGAAGCATGGACACATGAAACACTGGATGCACGGCTGACAAGCTGGGCGGCAAGGCAAGTCTGTAAGCCACCTCTCCCACACGATCGAGAATCTCAAATGGGCCAATGAACCTAGGGCTAAGCTTAACCTTCTTCCCAAATCTCATCACGCCCTTCATAGGCGACACTCGGAGCAAGACCCGCTCACCAACCATGAAAGCTACATCTCGAACCTTACGATCCGCATAACTCTTTTGTCGCGACCGAGCCGAACGAAGCCTGTCCTGAATGATCTTGACCTTATCCAAGTCCTCCTGAACTAAATCTGTACCCAATAACCGAGCCTCCCCCGGCTCAAACCATCCGACTGGAGACCGACATCGTCTACTATACAACGCCTCATATGGAGCCATCTGAATGCTGGACTGGTAGCTGTTGTTGTAGGCGAACTTTGCTAAAGGCAAATACTGGTCCCACAAGCCTCCAAAATCAATGACACATGCTCGGAGCATATCCTCCAATATCTGAATAGTCCTCTCGGACTGGCCGTCCGTCTGAGGATGGAACGCTGTGCTCAACTGAACCTGGGTGCCTAACTCCTGCTGAACTGCTCTCCAGAAGCGCGAGGTAAACTGTGTACCCCGATCCAAAATAATAGATACCGGCACCCCATGAAGGCGAACAATCTCTCGGATGTAGATCTCAGCTAACCTCTCCGATGAATAAGTGGCTGCAACAGGAATATTGGTCAGCCTATCAACAGTGACCCAAATAGCATCAAACTTCTTCCGAGTGATCGGAAGTCCAGTAACGAAATCCATGGTAATCACTTCCACTCGGGAAGCTCAATCCTCTGAAACAAACCACCAGGCCTCTGATGCTCATACTTAACCTGCTGATAGTTCAAACATCGAGCCACATATGCAACAATATCCTTCTTCATCCTACGCCACCAATAAAGCTGCCGCAAGTCTTGATACATCTTCGCGGCGCCCGGGTGAATAGAATACCGAGAACTATGAGCCTCCGCTAAGATCTCTCGAATCCCATCGACATTGGGCACACAAACTCGCCCCTGCAACCTCAAAACACCATCATCATCTAAGGTCACCTTCGTGGCACCTCCACGCTGCACCTTGTCTCTCAGGACACACAAATGGGGATCATCAAACTACCGATCACGGATACGCTCCAATAATGAAGAACGAGCGACCGTACAAGCTAACACTCTGCTAGGCTCAGAAATGTCCAACCTCACAAATCGATTGGCCAGGGCCTGAATGTCCAAAGCAAGCGGTCTCTGGCTGACCGGAACATAAGCAAGACTACCCATGCTGGCGGACTTCCTACTCAATGCATCGGCCACCACATTGGCTCTCCCCGGGTGGTACAAAATAGTAACATCATAATCCTTCAATAGCTCCAACCACCTCCTCTACCTCAAGTTCAACTCCTTCTGCTTGAACAAGTACTGCAGACTCTTGTGATCAGTGTACACCTCACACGTCACACCATATAGGTAATGCCTCCAAATCTTCAAAGCATGAACAATGGCTGCCAACTCGAGATCATGAACCGGGTAATTCTTCTCGTGGATCTTCAACTGCCTCGAAGCATAAGCAATGACTCTGCCATCCTGCATCAATACTGCACCAAGCCCAATACGGGAGGCATCACAATAGACTGTATAAGGTCCTGAGCCTGAGAGAAAAACCAATACCGGTGCCGTAGTCAGAGCTATCTTGAGCTTCTGAAAGCTCGCCTCACACTCATCCGACATCTGAACTAGGCACCTTCTGGGTCGATCTGGTCATCGGGGCTGCAATAGATGAAAACCCCTCCACGAACCGAAGATAGTATCCTGCTAACCCCAAGAAACTCCGAATCTCAGTAGCTGATGCTGGTCGAGGCCAATTCTTGACTGCCTCAATCTTCTTCGGGTCCACCTGAATACCCTCTGCTGATATAACATGACCCAGGAATGCAACCGAACTCAACTAGAACTCGCACTTCGAGAACTTAGCATATAACTGACTATCCTTCAGAGTCTGAAGAACCACTCTGAGGTGTTGCTCGTACTCCTCCTGGCTGCGGGAATACACCAAAATATCATCAATAAAGACTATCACGAACATGTCCAAATATGGCCTGAACACTCGGTTCATCAACTCCATGAATGCTGCTGGGGCATTGGTCAACCCAAACGACATTACCAGGAACTCATAATGCCCGTACCGAGTGCGGAATGCTGTCTTAGGGACATCGGATGCCCTAATCCTCAGCTGATGGTAGCCAGATCTCAAGTCTATCTTTGAAAACACTTTTGCACCCTGAAGCTGGTCAAATAAAACTCATCAAATCCTCGG
>NC_031993.1:14350978-14358371 GCF_001879085.1 Nicotiana attenuata
GCATCGTCTGAGTCGTCATCAGTCCCATCATCAATAGCCTGATGGGCATTCATCTGTGCATGTGGGTACTCATTGTTCCAATGTGGACCGCCGCAATGACGGCATCCTGAAGGAGGCTTCTCGCCCGATCATTGTTGTTTGACGCAGCACTGTTGCTGCCGGAGGAAGGAGCTCTAGATTTGTTTGAGTTCCGATCTCCCCCATTTTTTCTAGGACCACCACTGCTAGGCTGGCCCCCTTTGAACCCTGCTCGGGCAGGCGGCTGAGGCCTGTCCCTTCGAGCTTCCATTTGATAGTCCCCAAGGCATTCAGCTGCTTGGATTGCCTTGGGAAGGGAATCTACCCTTTGTCTCTGTAGCTCCACGCGGGCATAAGGTTTCAACCCTTCCATGAAGGTGAAGAGTTTGTCCTTATCCCCCATGTCGCGTATGCTGAGCATGAGTGCGGAGAATTCTCGCACGTAGTCCCGCACTGATTTTGTCTGGCGGAGCTCCCGTAGTTTTCTCCTTGCATTATATTCAACATTCTCGGGGAAGAACTGCAGGCGTATAGCTGCCTTCAGTTCGGCCCATGTCTCGAGAGCATCTTCACCGGCCTTGATGGCTTCGTACTTCACACGCCACCAGAGTTTAGCATCACCCTGAAGATACATGGCAGCAGTTGCTACCTTCTTAGCTTCCTCCAGATCCCCAACAGCATCGAAATACTGTTCGACGTCAAAGATGAAGTTTTCCACTTCCTTGTCATTCCTAGCTCCACTGTATGGCTTTGGCTCAGGAATTTTCAGCTTCTTTGTCGCGTAAGCGGAGTTCACAGCACCTCCGATTTGGTTTCCACCTCCTCGGAGTAGGCCCTATAACGCAGAGTTACAACATTGAGTTGGTCTGTCAATTTGTCAATGGTTTGTTGCATGGCAGTCACCTTTTCTGCCTCTTGTGCCTTGTGGGCTAAATCCTCGGTGCGCTCCTGTTGGAGCCCCTCGAATTTCTCAAAGATTTCGGCTGCCTCTGTGGCTGCCGTCTGCCGGTCTCCCTCGGAGTCGCGGCTGATGTTTTCAACGTCAACTTCGACCTGAAGCACCCTACGGTTCAGGTCGTCCAACCTTTGCAGTAGGCTGGTTCTTAGTTCAGGCACCGTATCCATAATAGGCCGCAATACCTCAACCGTCCCTTCGAGGGCCGCAATGCGGTCCCCATGATTCACCATGGTCAGAAATGGTGGTATGTCAGTACGTTCCCTCGTCCGATGTCGAGCCTAGGCTCTGATACCAACTGCTAAGCGGCGCCTTCCTGAGATTCCTTGGAAGGGCGACGTAAGGCTAGGCAAATGATGTCAGTGCAGTTGGTGTCCGCCAACTGAGGTCCCCTCCGTACGCTAGACGAGATTGTCAGTGCCGTACGGGAAAACCAATGTCAAGAGCAATTGAGAGAACAGAAGTGAGAATTCAGAATGAAAGAAAGCTTGATTGCATTAATGAAAGCTATTACAGAAAAGCAACGCGGTGTCGAGGGGGAGAGACACCAGTACAGAGAATTGCTTGCTTGCTAGAAAGTTTTGATTGCTTGACCCCCCCTAATAGTACTTAAAAAAAATAATCCAAAGCTACAAGACTAGACTTGACTAAGCTAGAGAAACATAATGGAAGTACATGAAATAAAACTACTCTATATTTACAATGAAAATGACTTAGTTTTCTATAAGGCAGCAGCAGGTCCGTTGTCAGCAGCAGTGTCTTTGGCATCACGGTTTGTGCGCGCGGCGTTGTCTGCGCGCGCGGCGCTGTTGGCTTCTGCCTGCGGCTTGGCGCTCGCGAGGGATATCGGTGGGGCGACAGAGGCACCTGCGCGCTTGTCACTTGGCGCGGCCAAGAACACGGGGCCGTCCGTGGCGCTAGGCATTGGGAGGTTCGCTAGGACGCCACGGGGCGCGCCCAAGGGGTCATGGGGCATGGCTGGAAAGCCGTCCATGACAGTTATAAGAAACACGTAATCTTTTTCAAATGGAAATCATGATAAGCGCCAGAAAACAATTCCACGCCATCCTATTTATTAAGTAACTTTAGTAAACATCAACAAAAGGTATAAAAAGCACTCAATAATAGCCAGTGTTGCCCCAATATTATAGGTGGGCGGTCAAAATATATCTGCGTTGAAAAAGGGGAAACAAATCAATTCAAGCGAGTTGATAATGGTCTTCCCACATCTATCCATTATCCATTTATCTTCGTGCCAAATGTTGTTTTGCTACGAGCTACATTTATTTATTTATAAAAAGAGAACAATCAAATCCCAAAAGTCCCCCCTACTGGTTAATGGTTGATTTGATTGAGATGCCCAACAGATCAAGTGCGCGGTGTAGTATGACGAACATATTGTTACCAATATAGACAACATTCCGCGTTGTTAGGTCCAATAGTACAATTCAAAGGAAAACAATATAGTACGAGTGGACCACAATCCAATTATAATTAATGTTGTTATCTTTAGTGCAGATGCCTCCTTAATTTTATGAATGAAATACGAAGGAAATCATCCCTCTGAACTAATTTCAATTTGAATAAATAAAAGGTAAAATACCTTAAAACACCCTTAAATTTGGCATCGATTATTAGTTTTCCCCCAAACTATACCTAGTCCTAATTACTTCCCCACACTTGAATAATTGAATTTAAATACCTAGAGCCGTCAATATGGGCTTGGCCCGTAGGGCCAGCCCAGCCCAACCCGTGATTTAACAGGGTTGGGCTAGAATTTTTGGAGCCCGTTTAAAAACAAGGCTTTTAAGCCCGACCCGAGTAAGCCCGTGGCCCGTGGCCCGTGGCCCGTGAGGCTTGATTGAGGCTGGGCCGGGCCGGCCCGTGGGCGTAAGAAAATATTTATTAAAATATATAAAAAATAAAAAGTACACTGCCTTTAGAGATGGAAAGTCAGAATTGGATCTTTACTAAAAGGAACCAAAATTTGATCTTGAGAAGTTTCAATAGATGGATGTTGTCATGTATAGGAAGAACCATTCTAGAAAATATCTCGATCTTTCAGTGATGGTGCGTGATGTACTTAGTATTCTTATTACCATTGTAGCATCGGAATCAACATTTAGCATTGGTGGCGTGTTCTTACAAAGTACAGAAGTTGCATTTATTATGAAAATATCCAAACACTTGTTACTACTCGAAATTGGCTGCACGGGTTTTCCCAAACTCAAACTGGTAATATTTTTTTATGTGAATTTAAATATTATCAATTTTTAAAATTTAATTATTTTTAATATTTAACTAATTAATATTGCATATGAATTGTAGATGTAGATGAAAGTGAAGATGTTAAGACAACCCTGTCACAAGCGGATTCAAATGTGTTTGATGAAGATGATGTGTTGGATATGTCATAAGCATCATGAACGTTCTCTTGAATGGTTTGTTTTAAGTTTTGACTTTTAGTGAATGAAATATAGTCTTGTCTTTTACTTTTTTTAGTGTTTATTGTGATATATTGGAACAATATAAAAAGTTATTAAGTTTTGCGAATTTTTTCCAATAAGATATTTTTTAACTTTTAAATAATTATATTTTTTTAGGTCAAAAATTAAAGAACAAATATAAAATTATACTTTTAAAATGATGGGCCGGCCCGTGGGAGCCCGCGGCCCACATAAAGCTGGGGTGGGCTGACCATTATAAGGCCCATCAAAATAGTGGGCTAGCCCAGCCCAGCCCGTCAATTACTAAAGCACACGTGGGCTGGGCTGGGCTAGCCCTGCCCTGCCCATATTGACAGCTCTATAAATACCGCCTCGGTATCATACACCTTATTTAAGCGTATACTCACACTGGCCTTGTTGGACATTTTATCCGATGTATGCTCTACAAAGGCTAAATAATAGGATTTCATATTACCTATACTAAAATTAAGGAAAATAAATAAAATGAAAAGAAAAAAAAAGCGGATTAAAACCTGAACAAAAATGCAGCTAAATTAAATTATTCTGCCCAAACTCTTCTCTCTCTCAAATTCCATCAAATTGGTTCTCCCATTTTCTCCTTCGATTTACCTATAATCTTAGGGATCTAGTCAAGAATTTTTCATTAAATAATTTTCAGTAAGTTTCTATTTATGTTTTGTTAGTTTTGTTGTTTAATCAGTGTGAGTCAATTCCAATTTAGTGAAATAATATTTCAATTGTGGTGAGTCTTCAATTGATAAAGTGGGTACATCTTCAATGTCTCGAAGAAAGTTAAAAAGAAGACCAAGAAATGTGTCTACGAACTTTTGCAATTAAAGAAGAAATATCAGAATTATAGGAAAAGGAAGAACACTAGTTGTGCTTTAATGGAGGAAGTTATAAAGAGGAAGAAATAGGAAGAATAGCCATGGGAAAGATGGAAAAAATAAAGGAAAATATTAATTAGTGGCCTTTTTACCGTTTAAGCTGCTTAGGTGGCATTTTTTATATACTAGTTTTAGGATACGCGCGATGCGCGTGTACCTTGTACGATGCATATAAAATTATAAAAAATATAAGCCTTTAAAAATAAATTTTTTAAATATAAGCTCTTGAAAATGACAAATATTGAGCCTATTTAGTAAAATTAAAAAAAAGTAGAGGCTAAGCATGAAACAACCAAGATGATTTTGAAAGTTTAGTGTTACATTAGTTTCGTATTTAAATAATCGTCTAGATACCATGTGTAACGATCCGACCGGTCGTTTTTGGAATTTACGCCCTGATCCCCTAGTAACTGCTTTCCCCAAGTTCTTTTCTGCTATTTTGATTTGCCGGGAGGTTCGGTTTTGAGTTTCGGAGAGTTTTGGGACACTTGGTCCCTAAATGAGAGCTTAAGTGTTGGAAAATCGACCGTAATCGGAACAGTGTGAAGACGGCCTCGGAATGGAAATTCGATGGTTCCGTTAGCTCCGTTGGGTGATTTTGGGGTTGGGAGCGCTCGGATTGTGTTTTGGAGTTCCGTAGCTAGATTAGGCTTGAAATGCCGAAGTTTGAATTTTTGAAGTTTCCGGTCTGATAGTGAGATTTTGATCCGAGGGTCGGAATGGAATTCCGGAAGTTGCAGTAGTTCCGTCCTGTCATTTGGGGTGTGTGGGTAAAATTTCAGGTCATTCGGACGTGGTTTGGTTAGATTTTTGATCGAAATCGTATTTTTGAGGGAAATTGGAGTTCTTAGGCTTAACTCATTGATTTATTCGAGTTTCCGATGTTGTTTTAGGTGGTTTAGGGATTGGTGCAAGTTTGAATGAGATATTAGGTGTTGTTGGTGCTTTTGGTTGAGGTACCGGGGGCCTCGGGTGTATTTCGAATGCTCAACGGGTCATTTTTTTCTCCATTTTGAACTGTTGTAGTTGCTGCTTCTGATATCCTTCGCGTATCCTTCTACGCGATCGAGAGGATTCTTCCGCGATCGCGATGCAGTGTTGGAGACCACCTCGAAATCCTTCTTCGCGTTCGCATCTGTCCTCACGCGTTCGCGAGGCTCTGCTTATTTCTTCACTGCGTTCGCATATAGCCTTCCGCGATCGCGAAGGTCTATCTTTCTATGCTTCGCGATCGCATCGTTAACCCCGCGTTCGCATAGTAGGAATTAGGAGTTGGGTCAGTTGACCATTTTTACTCGTCACGTTCGCATAAACACCTCCGCGATCGCGTAAGCCCCACCCACTGTCCTTCGCGTTCACGTCCCTTTTCACGCGAACGCAATGTGTATTTCTGGGCAGCCTCGAATTTTCCTCTACGCGATCGCGTCCCTTCTTCCACGATCGCGATGAACAAATACCTGGGCAGACAGATTAAATCCCAAATTCGAGGGTTTCACCATTTTTATCATATTTTGACTTCTAGAGCTCGGTTCTTGGTGATTTTTGAAGGGGTTTTCACCTGGGCGACTTGGGTAAGTGATTATCACTCGGTTTAGACTAATTTTCATGAATCTCCTCTTAAATTCATCTTTTAATTTCGGATTTTGAATGAAAATTTGGTAGAACTTCTTAGGACGAATTATTGAGTTTTGATTGGGTTTTTGACATCCAATTTCAGAGATTTATATATGGTTAGACTCGTGAGAGTACGAGGTTTCTAAAAATATAAATTTCGCCCGGTTCCGAGACGTTGGCCTGGGGGGACATTTTGGTCATTTTACATAATTATGCGTATTAGCTTAGAATTTAATTGTAGAATCAGTTACTTGTAGTGCTATTTACATTATGAAATTGAATATTATAGATTTGGGCCATTTGGAGTCGAGTACTCGTGGCAAGAACGTGGTTTCTAGTTGATTTGAGCCGGTTCGAGGTAAGTATCTTGCCTAACCTTGTGTGGGGGACTTCCCCTTAGGATTTGAGTCTTCTCTGTTGGTTGTAATCCGAGTGCGAGGTGACGAGTGCGTGCTTGGACTTATTTATGGAAACTTGGCCTTTTAGGATTCTTAGGTCCTTATATTCACTGAGTATGAAGTTGTTCTTGATATGATTGAATTTCCTATTACTAGTTTCACCTATACATGTTTTACTTGGAATTAATTGCTTTATGGTTCATTCTTTTTGCCTAATTGACTCTTACTATTGCTTAACTGAAGATTTTTCCTCTATTGTCGCGTTATCTTTCATAACTGCTTGTTTTTATAAGAAATCATTATTATCACCCATGTAATTATTTAGTCTTAATTGAAATTGTTGTATATCCTTCGTAACCTGCCCAACCTTTAAAAGAAGAGTAGATATTCTATGTTTAGTTGATATTTCCTTATTTGAAATTTACTTGACTCTTGTTAATTTTCCTATTGTTGAACTACATGCTATGGGGTCGTTGCTTCATATTATTTTCTCCCTTGTTGGGTTGTCTTTATTACGTTTGGCATTCTCTATTGTGGTTATTCCTTGTGAGCTAGTTTTATTATCCCCTGGTGAACGAAAGATTGTTGAGTTGATACGTTTGTTGTGCTTTATATATATTGTCATTTCTGCTATTGTACTTGGGGTGTTGATGCACGAGGTTTCTGCCGTGCGGTTATTGATATTGTGATGCACGAGGTTTCTGCAGTGCGGTTATTTTTGTGGGATCACACGAGGTTTCTGCCGTGCTATTGCTACTATTGATATATTGCACATGCTGCGTAACAAGGAGGGAGATGTATGTATGCTTATATGTGGGTTGCGCATGTGGCGAAATAAGGTGGGAATATTATGATGCACGTGTGGCGAAATAAGGCGGGCACTTATTATGTTATTATTTGCACACGTGGCGGAACAAGGTGGGCTATGTCAGGGGTTGATTGTGAGTATTTGTGATGGCCTGAGGGCCTTTCTGTTTGTTCAAATGTTGTGGTTATGGTACGTTTACCAATTTGAAATTTATCTTGTGAGAGTTGTGAGGTGAGTTGTCAGTG
>NC_031993.1:14358825-14374159 GCF_001879085.1 Nicotiana attenuata
TATTAGACATTCGGGTAATCTACTATGGGATTGACAGTAAAACCCTGTTAGACGATGGTAATCGTATATAGTGACAGAAATTTGCAGAACCCTATGGACATGATATCTATGTGGAGAAGTGCAGAAACCTTATAGACATGATATCTATGTGGATGCATAAACCTATAGACATGGTATCTACATGTGATATGCAAATGTGCAAGGCTGTATGCAAGATACATGAGTACAGAAGTGTGGTAATTCCCTATGAGCATGATATCTACCCCTTTGCATGCATGGTTACCCTTCCCTTTTCACTAATCACCCCAGAGGTTATTACAAAATTTTATTACAGACCAAGATGAACCGAAAACGGGAAATAAAATTACAATCAGAACTCTTAAGATGCATCCAAGGAGCCTAATTCAAACCCAAGGTCTAACAATATGATATGAGCCAACTGCCAGGATCAGGTTCAAAAGCCTTTCTCTTATCCGGGATGTGTCAAAGTTCCAAGGAGTTTCAAGAACTCCAGGCAATGCTCACACCCAGATATCATTACAGAACTAAATTAAAGTGTAGTGTGGAAGGGCCAGCCCTCCGATGTCCAAGTTCAGAGGGAGCTCAAGGTCCCAAGGCAAGGCTCATTGGAGGGGGGCAGAACTTAGAGTCTAGGAACAAGTGTAAGTGCAATAGAGGGATATAAGGGATGCCAAGGCAGGCTGGTGATCATGCCCAGCAACATAAAATGCTGGCACACCCCTGACCAGCCCACTAGCCAAACATTGGAAAGTCCAGGACCTATTGAAGGTCAAACCATGGCCTGAGCAGTAATTGGGATACTATCAGGCCAAGGTTTCAACTCAACACATAAAGGGGGTAGGGTAGGGATTCGATATGAAAGCAGAAACAAAGAAAGAAAATACTCAGCATAAGCTACGAAGCAATGAACAGACAACCACACAGAAGAATGAAACTATAGAATAAACATATAGGGAATGGGGCATATTAAGTTTAACAATGGAAAGGCATACCAGTTTTCAGAAACAAGCAAGTAGGGAGAAGCAGTAGAACTCAGGGAAGCCAAGTTGCAATCAGGAAGCAAGAGTGTAAGCTTTTAGAAGAGAGTTGTGATGATTAAAAATGACATGCTGTGTGTGTTTAAAAATTGTGTCATGTATTATTAATGCAGAAAGAAAGCAAAAATATGTAAGAAATAGTTTGAAAATCAATCACACAAGGTTTCCCTTTAATTAAGGATTCTGATTTCAAACGGGCAAGGGTAAATAGAAAAAGGAGTTAATTAAACACTTTTCAAAGTAATGCAAGAAGGGTAAATACATAATAGTTATATAAGGAAAGGCTTTTGACAGTACACGGTCATGCAAATTTAAGGAAAGGAAATCAGTTGACAGCCAAGCAATCAAGGTCGAAATTTATGTGAATAACCAAGTCAGAAAAAAAGGTGAAGGGAGGCTTCAGTTAAGAAGAATCAGTAGCAATCAATTAATCCCCCCCCTCCCCCTCCCCCCCCCCCAAAAAAAAAAGGATTCTAATTCGAACACAAATTGGAAAACCTTTTGAAAAATATTTTAACACATATAAAAGGGGTCGTCATGCTAATCAGAAGAGTTCATACACAAAAGGATTCAAACTTATTATATGATCCAAAGTGAATTTTTGAGAGAGTCCAGGGCTCGAATGGAACCCTAGTCCAAACATACAAGACCGCACTCGTCAAAAAACCCCAAATCCTAGAGTTTTTGACTTGAACCAAATGCAAAGAGAGAAACAAGCAGATACAGTAGAAAGTTTAATGTAAAATAGAGTAAGGGAATTAATTTGAAAACACAATGAGAGTAGAAGAGACAGTAGAGGCAAATACGCTTAAGCAGGCACTATTAGGAACACTTAATGAACACGGTTGAAAAATGCAGTAGACGAATCATATCATAGTGGAAGGCAAGTAGCAGAACATAGCATGTGAGACATAGCATAGAAACATGGCACATAAAACATAGCATGTGAAACATAGTAGAGAGAAGAACAAAATACAGAAACATGGTAGAAGAACATAGTATATATGAAAAACACATAAAGAATAAAAACACACATAAGAAAGGAAGAAGAAAAGTCGGAAAACACTGAAGCATTTTCGGAAAGCCCTAACCAGAAAAGAGGCGACTTTGAAAGTAAGATTTAAAAAGAAAAATTGGGAAACCACTTGAAAAACTCAAGATAAAGCATGAATACACACAGATCTGGAGATAACCGGAGGAGAACCTCGATAGTTAGGGTTTTTAGATGAACCCTAGAATGAGAAAGGCTTCTGAAAAACGTCCGATCTAAGTCGGATGAGACTGGAAACAGGTCAGGAGCTAAATGTGCCGGAGCCAGGCCGGGAGATGCGGGAACCTCAAGTCGGCGAGGTTTGGGTGGAGACCTTTGAGGTCTAGCCTCGAACCTTCGAGTACCAAGCACATAGGAGCGATAGGAGGTGAGCATAGATCATCCATGGCCTGAGAGGCCATGGGTCTGGTGAGTTAGAGGTCGAAAATAGGGAAGGTGATTAGGGTTTCAAGAACACTCGAGAGAGTTTGAGAGAGGGAGGGCGTTCAGGGGCGGCTACTGAAATGAAAATGAGGGAATTAGGGTTAGTCATTAGGTTTAATTAAGGAATGGTGAATTGAGGCCGTTGATCTCAAAGATCAACGGTTCAGATCAAAGGGGGCTTGGGTCGGGCTGGTTTAAACGGGTTATTGGGCCATTTGGGTTTAATTAAAAATCTGATGGGGATGGGGCTAAATTGGCTATAATTGAAATAATAAGGGCTGTTTGTTAAATAGCCAATTTTCCCTTTTTATTATTTTATAAAAATAGTAAGAAATGATTTAAAAATAAATTACAGGTACTGAACTAATTAATAACATATAAATATTAATGTAAAAATACTAAAAGTGAATTTATGATTATGAAATGTTGTTAATTATAAAATAAGCCATAATTGCAATTGTATGCAATTTAGCTAAAAAATACCAAACAAATGTATAAAAATACGCAAAAATTACTTTAATTATATCTTAGTGTAAATATGAGAATGAAATAAATTATTCACCAAAAATGCTAGTTTGGGAATAATTATCGAATTTTGTACTATTAAAATAGACAACAAATTGATTTTAAGATCTTTAAAAAAAATAAGGGAAAAATACCAAAACTCTTGGGCATGCTTATATATGCATGTACATACTATTTTGAGAATATTTTGAGTATATATAAATACATAGGGAAAAATTGGGTATCAACAGGTATCAACCAACTCAGTTCTATTGTTGTTTGCCATTGCCGTTTGACTTTGTGTTGTAGAGAAGAGTTACCACTTTAAAAATCACAAACCAACCGGCTTTCTGCTATGAAGATATCAAAAGGAACAAAATGGGGTCATCACGTTAACGTTAGGGCATTAACAACTAAAATATCTCATTGCGTGCAATGCACCTAGTCACAGTTAACGGTTCTAGAATGACTTCGAGGGTCATAAGGTCACTTGACATCATCCCAATTTGTCCATTTGAATCTTCTCTTTTCTTTTCTTTCCTCGCACCTCTTAGCTCGCTCATTTTCTTTCTCCTTTTTCTTTCTGATTATCGCTCTTTCTCTTCCTTCGCATTTCTCACATCCCATAATTTCACCCTCTTTTTTTTTCTTTTTCTCTTCTTTTAATAATTAAATAAAATGATTCGATCGAATCCTATGTAGGTTGCCTACGTATCATGACCCCGCATGAATCAGATCTTCGCGTAATTCTGGAAGACCAGGAATAAAGGAAACAAACTGGCGTTCTCATTTTCTTTTTCTTGTCCTTTCTTTTTTTTTCTTTTTACCTTAATGACTACTCTGATAAGAAAACAGAAACAAAAGAAGCAAATCCTTTTTTTTGAATTTTCTAGACTGAATGTTCTATAACCTATTCTAAACTCAAGCTTAATGGATTTCTTTTTCCTTTTGACACAAATTCTCTATTAAGGCAAAATCCCTGCAGAGAAAAATATTTTTTGACCTTTTTTTTTAGGAAGGAAATCATGTTGTTTTCTTTTCTTCTATGTACAATGTCCTAAAGTTCTAATGAAAATAAAAGGATTTTTTTTCATTTTTCATTAGTTTCTCAAAGAAGAACCTCAAAAGAAAATCTTTTTTGGATTTTTGAAATTAATACCTTAAAGAAAACTCTTTAAAGAGGTACTAAAAGAAAATTCTCTCTTTTTTTTTGAATTTTTAGTCTTAATATACTAAAGGAAATATAAAAGCAATTTTTATTTTGATATTAATTGCCTAAAGGAAAAACCACATCAAAGGAAATTTTTTTTTCATTTCTAAAATTAGTGTTCTAAAGAAAACCTATAACGAAAATATAAAAACGCAAAATTTCTCTCTCTTTTTTTTTGGATTTTTTGACTTGTAACACATCTCCAAATACAAATAAGAAATACAATAACAAAAGACTAGGCAAACTCAACTAGACTATTACAAACTCTGACATCAGCTAAAAGACTGAATGCCACTATACAAGACTAAAAAGTAAAACATGAACAATTGACTCAAAAACATAAAATGGCTCCTCGAGCAGCTCCTGAATGCAGTGATCCTGGGGTGTATGTCATGCTTAAACTCCGATAAGTAAATCCACACCTGTATGAGAAAATTTAAACCAACACTATGTGAGACAATAACATTCCCTACTAGACACATGCAAGACATGATTGAGGCTATTTTTGCAAAATGACTTATTTGGCCAAAAGATGGCTAGAAGTGCAAAATTTGGCTAAGACCCCGCAAAGCCAAGAACCTAAGATTTACTAGGAAGACCGGACTCTATGTGGGTTGCCTACGTATCACGCCCCGAAAGACGAGAATCAGGTATGCGTAGTTCGGGCCGATTGGATACGGGCGAGAATTAAAAAAAACTAATTTAGAGAAAAATATGTTTTTGTCTTGTCTTTTTTTTGAAAAATGATGAAACATGTAAACTCTTTTTGGATTTTCTTTTCCCCTTTTTTGATTTTTGATTTTCGGAAAATGATGAAAAGTGCAAAAAATTTTTTTTTGAAATTTTCATTTTCTTTTTTTTTCTTTTTTTCTTTTGAAAAAATGTGACAGAAAACATAATCGGGCCCTACTTGCTTTATTTTTCACACTTCACCCTCTCTTTTTTTTCTTTCTTTCATTTGCCCTCAACTATCATTGGTCCGCCAAATGACCCTTTTAACCTTGAAGAAATGCAACATGTAGCACATAGGACGCATCAAGATGGTCTGTTATTTTGGGAACACCTGTCCTAGACAGACCCAACCCCTGTGTTGAGTCTCCAAAGTCAAATGCACATGATGCAGATAAGCGTTCCTACTAGGGATCCGTCATGAGGCTGAGTTATTCTAGGTTTAAAACCTAGGTGTATTGTTCTAGACCTGGCTCACTCGAGCGGACAACTCGAGCCGAGGGGGGGCTGCGTACCGGTAACCAAAAGATCATCCGACTTTGTAACTTGTCCGAACCTCGTTCTATTTGGGATATGACATTAACAGAAAGAAGTCACGCCAGCGTGCACTCCTCAGGAGAGAGAAGAGAGGGGTTTCGTAGCAGTCTATATAGTATATATACAGTTCAGATAATATCAAAGCGGTAAAAAGCAACATTTAACACATTAGGCCCAAACATGTAACAAAATCAGATAATAAATAAAGCCAAATATAATAATTATTCTAAGCTCGAATTCTTGAACCCTGAACCAGAAGTTCTGGGTTCTTGTCCCCAACAGAGTCTCCAGAGCTGTACACCTCCTTTTACCTGGTATAGGGGAGTTTTTTCCAACTTAAAGTGACAATCGAAACGGGTTCGAGGACGAACGAATGTTTAAGTGTGGGAGGATGTAATGACTCGGCTGGTCGTTTTTAGAATTTATGCCCCGATCCCCTATTTACTGCTTCCCCCGTGTTTATTTCTGCTATTTTGAATTGCCGGGATGTTCGGTTTGAATTTCAGAGAGTTTTGGGACACTTAGTCTCTAAATGAGAGCTTAAGTCTTGGAAATTTGACCATAGTCGGAACAGTGTGAAGACGGCCTCGAAATGGAAATCCGATGGTTCTGTTAGCTCCGTTGGGTGATTTCGGGCTTAGGGGCGTGTTCGGATTGTGTTTTGGAGGTCCGTAGCTAATTTAGGCTTGAAATGCCGAAAGATTGATTTTTGAAGTTTCCGGTTCGATAGTGAGATTTTTATCCGAGGGTCGGAATGGAATTCCGTAAATTGGAGTAGCTCCGTAGTGTTGAATGTGACGTGTGTGCAAAATTTCAAGTCATTCGGACGAGGTTTGATAGACTTTTTGATCGAAAGCGTATTTTGAGAAATTTGGAGTTCTTAGGCTTGAATCCATGGTTAATTTGAGGTTTCGATGTTGTTTTAGGCGTTTTAAGGATTGGTACAAGTTTGGACAGTGGTATTAGACTTGTTGGTGCCTTTGGTTGAGGTCCCAGGGCCTCGGGATGATTTCGGGTGGTTGACGGAGGAGGTTTTGGAGTTAAAGTTGCAGCTTCAGCTGCTGGTTCTGTCATAACCGCACCTGCGGTTTGGGTTCCGCAGATGCGGCGCCGCAGATGCGGCTCAGTGACCGCAGAAGCGGGAAATTAGGGAAAATCCTTAGGAACCGCAGAAGCGGTAAATTTTCCGCATGAGCGGTACCGCATCTGCGGGCGGGGAGCCGCAGATGCAGAATCTGGGCATTTAAGTGATGAGTCGCAGATGCGACCTTTGCTCCGCAAATGCGGGACAGCAGAAGCGGTCCCAAGGCCGCAGATGCGGAATCTACTTGGCAGAATGTTTTAAAAAGGGGTTCCGCGACTTTGGGGTCTATTTCCACCATTTTAATCGTTTTTGGAGCTCTTAGAAGGAGATTGAAGAAGGATTCGAGGGGAATCACTTGGAGGTAAGATTCTTGCTCTTAAAACTCGTTTCTTAATGTGAAATCAACCTAGTAAATCATGGAATCTAGGCCTAAGATTGAAGAATTAGGGCTTGGGATTAAGAGACTTTAACATGAGAATTTGAGGGGCCATTTGGATTCCGATTTCAGTGCTCTTGGTATGTATGAACTCGTGAGAGTGTGAGGATTCTGGAAATATAAGTTTCACCCGATTCCGAGACGTGGGCCCGAGGGGCGTTTTGGTCATTTTACCTAATTTCGCATATTAGCTTAGAATTTAATTGTAGAATCATTACTTGAAGTGTTATTTACATTATGAAATTTAATTGAATAGATTTGGGCCATTTGGAGTCGAATACTCGTGGCAAGAACGTGGTTTCGGGTTGATAATTGAGCCGATTCGAGGTAAGTGGCTTGTCTAACCTTGTGTTGGGGACTCTCCCCTTAGGATTGATATAGTGATACTTGAAATGCCTTGTACGTGAGGTGACGAGTGCGTACTTGTGCTAATTGTAGAAAATCCGGTTTTTCATTAAAAATAGCCTTAAATTGTGTTCTTCCGTTTCTTGCTCACATTATTTGGAAACTTAGTCTGCTGTTAGTCTAGAGGAGCATGCCTATTTGACTAAATTGCTCTATTTGTTTTAACTGCCTTATTTGTATTACGTGAAGCATGCTAGGTTAGAATTACCTGTTTTTCCTTGGTATGAAGTTGAGCTTAATTGAGTATATCCTTTTTCTGCTACTGTTGTGCATTTCGTTTTGGGGCTACGGGAAGGCATCCCGGGAGATCCCCTGTACGTATTTATGATCGAGCTGAGGTGCGGGATATCGAGAGATCCCTGGCACATATATTGAGGATACTAAGAGATCCTCGGGATACCAAGAGATCCCTGTATATATTGAGGATACCAAGAGATCCTCGGGATACCAAGAGGTCCCTTAACACATATTGAGGATACCCAGAGATCCTCGGGATACTAAGAGATCCCCGGTTATACATGTTGAGGATACTAAGGGATCCTCGGTATACTGAGAGATCCCGGTTATTATCCTTGTGATTGCTTGCCTCTGTATCTGTTGTAGTTATCTTATATCCTGTGATATTTTTACTGTTGCACTTATTTATATTGCCCTTATCTACACTGTCGAACTTTATATTATTATCTAATCTCAGTAGGGCCCTGACCTTCCTCGTCACTACACGATCGAGGTTAGGCTTGGCACTTACTGAGTACCGCTGTGGTGTACTCATGCCCTTCCTGCGCATGTTTTTCACGTGCAGATCCAGGTACCTCTACTCAGACTTACCATCCTTGAGGCGAGGCGATTCTACGGAGACTTCAAGGTATATCTGCCGCGTCCGCAGACCGAGGAGTCTCTCTCCATCCTCTCTTATAGTGATTAGTCCTTCTATCTTTACTGTTGACGTAGACTTCCGGAGTTAGAGCATTTTACTATATTCTTAGCTTGTGATTCATGGGTTTCCGGGTCTTGGATTCATGTATTAGTTTTTGAGAGATTAATGTTGTGTATGCCAGGCGGCACTCTTAAACGTTGTTTATTTACTCTACCTCTGTTTTAACTTATTTTTCTTTCACAAATTTGGTTTATTTTCCACATTTTTGGCTTACCTAGTCGTAGAGACTAGGTGCTGTCACGATGGTTCACGGAGGGCGAACCGGAGTCGTGACAAATTTTGAAGTTGAATTGGACGATTACGGCTACAAGAAAAGAATTTCAAACAAAAAGTCAGATTGCTTTCCTTTGAGGTAGGTTTATGTTATCTTTTTTGTTTCAATCTTTTGGTTTTTGGGGCCTCTTTTTGTTGATTTTTCTGTTTGTTAAGGTTGACGTTTCTTTCAATCTTTTTTTTGTTTCGTTTGGCATCTGGTTGAAATCATGTTGTGTGCATAGTTTTAACTCTCCTGATTTTTCTGGTTTTTCTTTGAGATTTGAGATGATACTTATTGATAGATTTTATGGGTCATTTGCACTTACTGCTTCTGATCGATGTTGTAATTCTTGTGGAATGGCTCGCTGTGGACATCAGTTTATCTAAGAAATAAAAGCAAATGTGAATATATTAATGTCAAGCATCACTTTTTTAAGCTGCAGTAGTTTTCTATTTTTGTTTTTATGGTGACCTCGATGGCGTTTTATCAGGATAAAAGATTAGCCTATTTATATTGGTAAAGTTTCAAGACATTTTTTGGTTTTCTATTCAAACATATTCTTTTAGGGTATCCGGTGTCAGAGGGAATGGGAAGACTTCATGACTGGAAAAAGGTTATTGTATTGGGAAAAAACTGAATTTAAATATTGAAGATGACATGTCATGACACGTGAACCTGTCAAATAGTCAAAGTATGACAAACAGTTAGAAGACACGAGCAACAATAGATGCGGGAGAGAAGATACGAGCTACTATCCAGATGAAACGAGACTCGTACCTGTTCGAGCCATTTAAAGCTCGAAGATCAGAAGGAATTGAAGATATGAATCTGATAGCGTAAAAGAGTCCAAATTCAACATTAAATGCCAAATACGTTAGAGAATTTGTATTTAATAAGAATGATTGAATAACGTTTCTTTTAATGTCATTTAGTGCTCGTAATTGCCTCATTAAGACAAAGATATTACACTTTCTCTTAGAATTGACTATAAAAGGAGAAAGTCACAACATTTGTAGGACACGAAATATCATTCCGATTATACTGAAATATACTCTTATTCATTGCTTTATTGTTGTTCACAAAATCTCTTATTTCTTGATTATCAGTAACCCGATTTCTCTATTAAATTCTAGCTTTAACCAAATATTCAGTTTTCTGGTTAAACAAATTGGTTCCGTTACCGGAAATCTGATAATCTATTCTCTTTAAGTTACATTTTATCTGTTATTATCATCATGTCGAACAACAACAACAACAACAACAATAACAGTGAGAATACCTTGGGAAACCATGAACATCAAGTCCATCAAAATCAAGGTGATTTACAAAATTAACGTGGTTCCTCCCCCTCAAAATTCACCACGTCAATCTCGTGAAGGCACTCCTACTCCTGAATCCCGGGTTGTTGAACAAGAGCAATATGAATATTTTGAAGGAGCAGATGATGCTTTACAGAAAGTAATTGATGCACGGGTTAACAAAGCTCTTCAAACTCTTGTTAGTCGATTACCTGTTGCACCACCCACACCTACGCCTAATAACAACACACTGGAGAATCCTCGTTCTGGCCTTATCAATTCTGGAAACGGAGGAACCCCCAGTGAGCCACAGGAAGGAGAACCAGGTAATTCAAGTAATTCTCATTTGCAAAATTTAGTACTAACTTTGCAGAAACAGCTTAAGGAACAAAATGAGCGCATCGAGCAAATCCCTGGTGTTCCTCCTGTGATCAAAGGAGTGGATGTGGATAAGTATTCGCAAAAACCTTAGAAACCAAGTGCTGCTCCCCTTCCAATCCCTAAAAAGTTCAAATGCCTGAAATCTCGAAATATGACGGCACAACAGACCCACATGATCACGTAACTGTATTTACTACAGGCGTAAAAGGCAACAATTTGACCAAGCAAGAAATCGAATCCGTGTTGGTCAAAAAATTTGGAGAAACACTCACCAAGGGTGCATTAACCTGGTAGTCTCTTTTACCTGAAAATTCTATAAACTCTTTTGCTGAGCTTGCAGATTCTTTTATTAAAGCGCACTTGGGAGCTCAAAAGGTTGAAAAAAGAATGGAAGACATTTTCAAAATTAAACAAGGGGACTCAGAGTTGCTCAGAGATTTTGTTGATAGATTCCAACGTGAAAGGATGACTTTACCCCGTGTACCTGATAATTGGGCTGCAATAGCTTTTGCAAGCAACTTAAATGATAAAAGTTCAGAAGCCACGAGAAGACTTAAAGAAAGCCTTCGAGAGTTCCCTACAACCACTTGGAATGACGTTTATAACAGGTACAGTACGAAGTTGCGAATTGAGGAAGATACCGTACCTCAGTTTCATCATGAAGAAAGAAGCAATTCCAGGAGGTCAGAAACCGAAAAAAGATCAAGTAAAAACAGGTACGATCCATATATGGGACCTGCAAGAAAAGACTCACGGTCAAAGGAGGATAATAAACGATATGATCAAAAATCGAGGAACAGGGAATCTGGTTCTTCATCTAGGTTCAGAAATGACCGAAACAGACAAGAGTCGCGAGATGATGACAGAGGTTTAAAAGCGAGATTCGGTGGGTATAATTTCAATGTTACTACCTTCTGAGCTCGTAGCTGTTTTAAGTAGCATGGGAGATAAGGTACGGTGGCCAAAAGAGATGCGGTCAAATCCAAACAGGCGCAATCCAGACCATTGGTGTGACTTCCACAATGATCACGGGCACAAGATTTCAGAATGTAGATTCTTACAAAGTGAAGTGGATCATCTATTGAAACAAGGGTATCTCACTGAGTTATTTAGTGAGAAAGGGAAACAAGCCTATATGAAAAATAGGCAAGAGCCACCAAAACCCCCATCACCCAAGAGAACCGTGAATGTTATAAGTGGGGGAGAAGATATTTATGGTGTAACATATACGGCTTCCAACAAGGTTTCGAAAGTAACGATTACACACGGGAAACGGGTACGACAGGTTTTAGAAAATGAAAGTATTTCTTTTGATGATGCGGATACTGAAGGAGTGATGACCCCCCACAACGACGCACTGGTAATATCTTTACTTGTACATGACACTAATATAAAATGAGTTTTGATTGATCCAGGAAGTTCCATAAATATTATACTACTGAGGGTATTGCGTGAAATGCAAGCTGAAGACCAAATGATACCGAAGGCGCATACCTTGTCCGGGTTCGATAATTCAAGTGTGGTAACAAAAGGAGAGGTAGTTCTAACAACTTTTGCTGCAGGTGTTGTTAAAGAAACTAAATTTCAGATAGTAGATTAATGGAAAATGGCTTATAATATGATCATGGGGAGACCTTGGATCCATGATATGGAGGTTGTCCCATCAACTCTACATCAAGTTATTAAATTCCCATCTCCATGGGGAATATGCCAAATCAGAGGCGATCAACAAACATCTATAAGCATTAATTCCATTGCAGATTCAGTTGTTAATAGTGGAGACAAATAGCAATTACAAAATTTAGGTGAGGGAACACGGAGTCAACCTCACCTGAGCAAAGCAACAGATGTAGATTCGAGGCCTGACACCATTCAAGAACCAGAGAGAACGAAAATATCAAAACAACGATAGAAGAGCTAGAGGCCGTGGTGTTGTTTATACATTGGCCCGAAAGAAAAGTATACATAGAGCTAATCTTAGCCCGGAGGTAAAACGTAAATTGATCGAATTTTTAAAAGCTAATGCAGTATGTGTTTTTCTTGGTCCCATTCTGACATGACAGGGATAACACCGGAAGTCATGACTCATAAGTTGAATGAAGATCCATCATATCCTCCCGTCAAGCAAAAGAAAAGGAAGCAAGGAACTTTCAAAAATAAGGTGATTCAAGAGGAAGTTCAAAAAATTGCTAAAAATTGGTTCAATTCGTGAGGTAAAGTATCTTAACTGGTTAGCTAATACTGTTGTGGTTCCTAAGAAGAACGGTAAGTGGCGAGTTTGTGTAGATTACACAGACCTTAATAAAGCCCGTCCAAAGATTCCTTTCCTTTACCACACATAGACCAGTTAATTGATGCTACTGCAGGGCATGAGCTATTGAGTTTTTTAGATGCATATTCAGGCTATAATCAAATCAAGATGGATCCAGGTGATGAAGAAAAACTTCTTTTATAACAGACAGGGGGACTTACTGTTACAAGGTAATGCCTTTCGGTCTTAAGAATGCAGGTGCAACGTATCAAAGGTTGGTCACACAAATGTTTCAAGAACATTTAGGTAAAACCATGGAAGTATATATAGATGATATGCTAGTTAAAACTCAACATTCAGAAGATCATATATCACACTTATCTGATACGTTTAAAATTTTACGAAAATATAATATGAAGTTGAATCCAGAAAAATGTGCATTTGGAGTGGCGTCAGGAAAATTTTTAGGTGTTCTTGTTTCTAACCGTGGAATTGAAGTGAATCCTGCACAGATTAAGGCCATTGAAGAAATTCCAGATATACTTTCTAACAAGAAAGAGGTTCAAAGATTAACCGGGAGAATTGCAGCTCTGGGAAGATTCATTTCCAAGTCTTCAGAAAAATGCTTCAAATTTTTCTCAGCTTTAAAGAAACAGGATCATTTTGAATGGAACGAAGATTGTCAGCAAGCACTTAAGAATCTGAAAGTATATTTGTCAAATCCACCGTTGTTGGCGAAACCAAAGGTAGGAGAGAAGTTACTCATTTATCTTGCCGTGTCAGAAGTTGCAGTAAGTGCTGTTTTAGCTCGGGAGGATCAAGGTAAACAATCTCCTATATATTATGTAAGCAAGTCTTTGCTAGATGCAGAAACACGGTACCCGCAATTAGAAAAATTAGCGCTAGACTTGATTATGGCATCTAGAAAATTAAGACCTTCCTTTCAATGTCATCCCATTGCTGTGGTTACTGCTTTTCCATTACGAAACATTTTACATAAACATGAATTATCAGGTAGATTAGCGAAATGGGCTATAGAATTAAGTGAGTACGACATCACTTATCAACCTAGAACTGCTATAAAATCTCAGGTATTAGCTGATTTCGTAGCTGATTTCAGTCAGGGGATGCAATTAGAAGCTGAAAAAGAATTACAAGTTTTTAACGGTGCAAACCCGGGGACTTGTGTTTTATTCACTGACGGTTCATCTAACGTAAAAGGCGCAGGTTTAGGAATAGTTCTCGTACACTATTAGACAAGCTATAAAGTGTCATTCGATAACTAACAATGAAGTAGAATATGAAGCTGTCATTGCAGGTTTGGAATTGGCTCGGGAACTTGGCATAACCCAGATTATAATCAAGAGTGATTCACAACTTGTTGTTAACCAGATGCTGGGGACTTATGCGGCCAGGGAATCACGAATGCAAGAATACTTAGGAAAAGTACGTGAATTAATAAAGCAGTTTCAGACGTGGAAAGTTGTGCAGATACCAAGAGATGAGAATTTAGAGGCAGATGCTTTAGCCAATCTCGCATCTGCAGCAGACGTGGCAAAAGATGCAAATGCTTCAGTTGTACAATTATTCCATTCTATTCTCGAGCCTGATAAGAATGAGGTAAATTTTAATAATTTGACCTGGGATTGGAGAAACGAGATTGTTGCTTTTCTGCAGTATGGAACCGTACCTGATGACAAAAGGAAAGCACACGCGCTTCGTAAAAAGGCTGCTCGTTACTGTTTATATCAAGGAAACCTTTATCGAAAGATGTTCGGTGGTCCATTAGCAAGGTGTCTTGGACCTTCCCAAACAGAATATGTAATGAGAGAAATACATGAAGGACATTGTGGAAATCATGCGGGAGGAAGGTCGTTGGTAAAAACATTGATTCGAGCTGGGTATTATTGGCCTAAGATGGAAGAGGAAGCAAACAGTTTCGTGTCTAAATGTGATAAATGTCAAAGGTACGGGAATAATATGCATAGACCAGCTGAGTTACTGCATCCCGTCATAGCTCCGTAGCCCTTTATAAAATGGGGGATGGATATCGTAGGTCCATTACCACAAGCAAAAGGTCAGGTGAAGTTTCTTCTTGTACTTACTGATTATTTTACTAAATGGGTAGAAGCGGGAGCACTTAAACATGCACGAGAAAAGGAGGTCAAAGACTTCATTTGGCGTAATATCATATGTCGATTTGGTGTGCCAAAGGAGATTGTTTGCGACAATGGCCCTCAATTTATCGGAGCTCAAGTCACTGAGTTTTTTGAGCGCTGGCAAATTAAAAGAATCACATCTACACCTTATCACCCAGTAGGCAATGGGCAAGCAGAATCAACGAACAAGGTTATTATTAACAACTTGAAGAAAAGGTTATAAGATTCAAAAGGTAATTGGCCTGAGGTATTACCTGGAGTATTATGGGCTTATCGTACAACGACAAAAACAAGCACGGGAGAAACACCATTTTCAATGGTTTATGGTGCAGAAGCCTTAATCCCAGTTGAAATAGGAGAACCGAGCACACGATATGCTTAGGCAACGGAAGAATCAAATGGTGAAGAAATGCGGGTAAACCTTATTTGCTCGAAGGAAGAAGAGAAGCCGCATTAATAAGGATGGCAGCACAAAAGCAAGTGATCGAACGATATTACAACAGGAAAGCACGATTGCGATATTTCAAAACTGGGGACTTCGTGCTTAAAAGGGTTTTTTAATCTACAAAGGTCAGCCAACGCGGGTAAACTAAGTCCAACCTGGGATGGACCCTA
>NC_031993.1:14376961-14417656 GCF_001879085.1 Nicotiana attenuata
TGATGGAACCCTACAGAGTTCGGGACATTACAGGGAAAAGGAGCATTACGAATTAGAAACAATGGACAGCGAAGGTGCTTCCCTCACATTGGAATGCAATTCATTTGAAGAGATACTACTTCTAAGGAAAAAACCACGCGTCAGGCATCACCACGTTAAATTATTTATTTTTTGAATTGTTTAAAATTTTACTAACGATTTAGATGATAGCCAAAACGCTAACCTCGTACTAATGATGAGTCACGACCTGTAAGCAAAAGGGAATAAACTAAAATTCCTAGCCCAGGGTTACAATTATTCTGATAGAAGTATACACGGGTTAAGCAGTCTTCATCTATAATCGCACCCTCGAGTCCCGTATATATTTCCTTTTCAGGAAAAGGACCAGGTGAAGAAGATTACCAAGTACTCGAGGCTTCATACTTCACCGCTCAAACACTTGGGGGACTACATATTGTACACAGATATGTGCGGGGGGGAAAACAGATATGTAATGAAAGTTGAAAAATAAAGACAAGTGTTCGAGCAGGAGCTACGGAAACCTCAACATTTATCATTATGTCTTTCCCATCAAAACAAAATGAGGATATAAAACATTCATTCATAGTGCTCGAACTCATGGGAACAATGGAGTCACCTCTCAAACCCTTCTAGTACATGAAGATAGGTTCATGACGATATACTGAAACGGGTTATTAAGAAAAAACCTTGTTAGAATTATATTTTATTTTGCAAACATCTGTTACAAGAAAAACAGTTACGAGAAAGTTATAGATGTATTTTAATACATGTAATATTCAAAAGCTTGTCAAAGTTCTTGAATAAAAACTTGTCAAAGTGGTTTCCAAAGCGAAACATGTGTGTTCCTATTTCTTTCATCGTATGTAACACCATTATGAAGTTGAGACTCTTCTTCATTAAGTGTCGATATATATAAAAAGGGCCTCTTTTATAAGGCTCATGTTAATAAGTCATGAGAAGATCATAAAGCATTTTCAAAGTTTAAAAAATGCTAAACTATTCTATAAGTCCTAAATAGATAAGAAAAAAGGCAAGAATAGAACATTTTAAGTACTAATAAACTTCTTTATATAGTTAAAAAGACTAAGTAAAAACTTAGTCAACAAGTGCCCCATTATGATAACTGGGGACTTTTTCCACCAATCAACAAAGCCAAATAAAAATAAAGTTTTAAAACATAAACTTGTCACTGAAGGGCTGGAGCATCAGAAGTTTGTGATATCAGCTTCACTTTCAGGAACGGTAACTTCTGAAGAAACAACAACAGAAGCGGTTTCAGCTGGGATTGAAATGGTAGATTCTTCGAGGGAGCAAGAGCCACGGAAGCGTCAGCTTCCTCAAGCCGATTCATAAAGTTTCACCCTCGGAGCTGGAATAGCAACATTTTTCAACTTCAATTATCACAGCAGCTTCTTTCTTCATTTAAAGGTTCTCCAGTTGGGTTCCTTAGCTACCCTCTTAGCCTCGGAATAGTCTTATCAGATTCACGAGCCTTCTTTTCTAAAAGGGAAATTCTTCCCATCAACTCCGTGCCAATAAGGTTGGCCTACAAAGACAACTCATGAAGATAAGAATCTAGAAATAATAAAAAAATAAAACTTATTAAAAAGTAAAGGGAGAATACCTTCAACGTAGAATAGAACTATGTCATTCATCAAAGTTAAGCAACTGTGACTGTCCATCTTTTTCTTCTCAATATCTCCAATTAAAGGCTTAAGCCAGACATCTGCTCCACAGACTTCCTAAAAGACTGTTAGTAGCAGGAACCTCAAGTGTTACACTCCTCATAGCTAAAACTTCTGCTACTAGAACCCTCCTCTGCATGCTGAACAGAGGAAGAGGGGACTATAGAAGGGAACGGTAGAAGAGGTGAAAATAACAGCAGTCAGGGAGTCGAAGCAGGTAAAGGAGCAGAAATTGACAAAAGAAGCAGAACAGATAAAATGGGCAAAGATGTACTTAAACTAAAGAAGGAATAGAAGGAACAGGAATGGAAAGGAAAGAGGAACCTCATCAAAACCGACCTAGATCACCACTTTCGAAACCCTCAGTGAAGAGACGTTGAGTGGATTCAATGGTGTCCCTGGGATGGTTTCATCATCGGAAACAATATTAACCGGAGAGGAGGCACGGGTAGGTAGAAATTTCAGCTTCATCTTCAGAAATGTATACGTCTCCTGACTCTAGGTCTAACTGCCAAAGAGGTGTCTTCATCTTCATCGTCCTCGAAATCCTCTTCAACAACTTTCCTCTTTGACATCGTAGCTTTGGCTCTCTCTAAAGAAAGAGGAGTACCAAAAGAAGCTCGAAGGGCAATAGCTACTTCAGCTGACATTCCTCGAATAGCAAATCCTAACAGAAAGAAGGATAAAAAGTTAGAAGAGGGAAAAAATTTAATGGGAAACAATAAGAGACGATACGTGAGTTTTTACTTTCCAACCATGTTTGTTAGAAATAGATTTCCAGGTCGTGCCTCCATAGGCACGACCTTCCAAAATAACATCTACCCAACCACGAAAATTAGGAACGGTTCCACATCTCCCATGGTTTCTACAAAAAAAAAGCAAAAAAGAATGATTATTAGAAAAGGAGTTGAAATTAAAACAAACACGGCAAGAAAGAAATACTTACGTGCAAGGTTTCCATTTCTCAGGGAAAGGAATATTTGATTCACCACCAAATCAACCGTGGTACCGCAAACATAACGGGTTGTACCAGCCTCGATCTTTATCATCTTCAGGGCTTTACCAAAAAACCCTTTTACTTCTTGCGGTTAGGGTAAAAACACCATGTTGAAACAGCTTGGGGTGGTAAAGATGAATCAGATGAGAGAAGGTAAAATCGACATCAGCCTTTACCGATACATACCTTAAACAAGCTACTGCTCTCCATACGAGAGGGCCAATTTGAGCCAAACAAATTTTGAAAAAAACGACAAAAAATCAAATATGATTGAAGTCGATAGCAGGAATAATATCCCGAAGTAAAGGGATAAGTATAAACAAAGGAAACACAATCCTATTAAGAAGATAATTCTCTGGTTCGGGTTAGGAATAACTATATGAAGGTCATCTCTCCAACGACAATCTTTCGAACAGTGGAAATTAAGGGTTCAGTAATTAAAGAAAGGATAAAGTTCAAGCTCTCTCTATTTAATTACTTGTCAACGAAGGGATTCTTTATCATGCTCAGAAAGATAAATCAGTCTGCAACTAATTTCTTCGACCAAAGGTTCTTTGCATCTACTCAAAAGATTCTTTGCCTTTCTAGAGGAAAGATCTATTAATGAAAGTAACCTCTTAGAAGTAATGCAGAGCTAAGAAGAAGGAGTGAATCGGAACCAGAGCTACCACACGAATGGGATCCAGGCCACAAGTCTACCCCTCTTACCCCTTCTATGTCTCACAAGGGCATTGGGGGAAACTGTCAAGAATTGGACTCTTCTAAGGGTTGGATTTGAAGATACATTGTAGAAGGCTTGAACCGATTAGAGAAGAAGTGAATAGGGAAGTAAATAGTTGAAATATTAGGTAAAAATTTGTCGGAAAGGAGGATATAATTTAATATAAAAGCAACGTCAAAGATTAAGAAGTGCTAATGATGGAAAGCCTATAATAAAAGGCCAACTATCACTTCGTGAATAGTTGGAGTTGAAAAGCCTTTGAAAAAAGCCGCTGCAGAATTACTAGACGCTTAATGAGAAGAGACAACGTGTGTGCATGCATTAAATAGAAAAGACAACTGAAGCGTTATACTGTCATAGCATTTAATTATAGCAAAAAATTCCCTTTTTAATGAAGATCCCACTTCCCAAATATTAATTGATAATAAATGGAAGTGGGACTATCTGTATTGGGAAAAAACTGAATTTAAATATGTAAGATGACAATGTCATGACACGTTAGACCGGTCAAATAGTCAAAGCATGACAAACAGTTAGAATGAACGAGCAACAATAGATGCAGGAGAGAAGATACGAGCTACTATCCAGATGAACGAGACTCGTTACCGTTCGAAGCCATTTAAAGTCGAGATCAGAAGGAAGTGAAGATATGAAATCTTATAGCGTAAAAGAGTCCAAATTCAACATTAAATGGTCAATACGTTAAGAGAGAATTGTATTTAAAAGAATGATTGAATAACGTTTCTTTTATGTCATTTAGTGTGCTCGTAATTGCCTCATTAGACAAAGATATTACACTTTCTCTTAGAATGACTATAAAATGAGAAAGTCACAAACATTTGTTAGGACACGAAATATCATTCCGATTATACTGGAAATATACTCTTATTCATGCATTTATTGTTGTTCACACAAATCTTCTTAATTTCTTGATTTCAGTGTAACCCGATTTCTCTATTAAATTTATCTTTAACCAAATATTCAGTTTTTTGGTGTAAACATTATGAAATATCAAAATAAGAATGGTTTCATTGTTCAATTTACCATTACTATAATTGCTTCTCTTATTCCTTTACTATTTCTGGCTTGCTTCGATTTTCTTTCCGTAGCGTTGGAAAATTTAGGAATGCAGTAAAATTTGTGCAATCTATTTATGTCGTGAAATTATTACGATATACCGAAGCAACTTGTATCTTTTTTTATGTTAAGAGAATGATGTGTAGGAACATGCAGTTTTGATTAATTCTTATAAAATCTTAATGGTAAATCAATAATTTGCTCCTCGGCCTTTTCAAATCTTTCTGTTTTACGCGAGCACAATCTTTCGCTTTTTCTCTTTGTTATGTACATCCTTCTATTTAGAATATTTTATAGCCTTAGATAAGAATGATGGATATGCATTCCCAGTGTTTACATATGAGTACGGTCTGGGTTATAAATATAATTCTTCCCCTTTAGATTGTTTCTCATGGAAAGAAAGAAATGAAATTAGATGTGAAATAATACTGATTAACACAGATTTCCAAGCCTATTCTCAATGTTAGAGAAAATCCCTATAAGGTATGTTCTAAAATATTAAGATGCAAAATCTTATTGATCAAGAGAGCCTCTGCTAATGATAAATGAGGTTCTGTGGATAAAATTAATGAAGATTATCAAAGAATAATAAACAATTCTTTTTCCCCGATAGGATCCAGGATAAATAATTTATTTCTCGAAAGATTTAAACTGTTAAAGTTCTTGCTTTGGATATATGTCAAAAGCTCACTTCTTACAGAAAAACTTATAAAATGACAATTGAGTTGAGTAAGAAATTGAACTTTATTTACAGATGCCAATTATCTCCTCTCTTACAGCTTGTTTGGATGGTCGTTACTTACTGTATAGTATCGTATTGTTACTTTAATACGATGTTTGTTTTGATTGTTACTTAAATTAAATCCGTCGTTACATAACAATAAAATGTGCCACTTTATCTAACGACCGATTTGGTGTGGTTGTGTCATTATCTTGTCTTTTTCTTTCATCTCACCCTTTATTATTATTATTAAATTATTTTATTTTATCATTTACCTTACCTTTTTATATAACAAGTTTACTCCGTATCATAATTTTTTTTATAATATTGCGAATTTATTTTTCATATTGCTGGTGCATGATATCATGAAACAACGACAAATGATACAAACGATACAGTACAATACTATACGATACATTATAAAACATTGCGTAACAACCATCCAAACAAGCTGTTAAAAGAAAATCTATCTAGTGATATAAGACATAAAAGATTCAATGTCTTTTTTTGTTGCGCCACCATCCATGAACGATGCTTTCACCACATCCTTCAGCTCCACCGCCTTTTGCCTCATTTTTTCACCTTCCAGCGAATCCATCAAAGTCTTTACAGCATTATGAATTGTTTCTCCTTTCACCAACTCATTTCTACGCGCCCAATCTCTAACGTAAATCCCTATTTTCAAACCTTTGATCAATAACAAAACGGTCCTCGGGTGGTCTGTATGCAATGGCCATGCAGCAATTGGAACTCCCATTGAAATGCTCTCCATTACAGAGTTCCATCCACAATGACACAAGTAACCTCCAGTTGACGCGTGTCCTAACACCTCTAGTTGTGGGGCCCATCCCCGCTCTACGATTCCTCTTCCTTCAACTCTTTCCTCATACCCTTCTGGTAAAGCAAAGGTCCGAGTACTACTGCCATTGATGATAAAGACATTTGCTCTGTCTGCTTCTTTCAGTATCCAAATGAACTTTTGTTGACTTTGTTCAAGACCAAGTGCCAGTTCTCTTATTTGTTCATCAGTAAATGAAGCTGCAGATCCAAATGAAACACGTATCACTGAGTTTGGTTCTTGTTTGTCCAGCCACTGCAATAGGTGATGACGTGGCAGGGTACTAGTCGTGTCTTTTCTGATATTCTGCTCCATTTCCAAAGGGTTCATAAAAAGACCAAGACCCCAAGTTTTCCAACGCTCATCATACGATTTGAAAGCTTGTTGCATCAAATCAAGATATATACCATCAATTGGTTTACAAGTACTGAAAATATTTAGGCCACTATAATTAACTGCGCAACTCATTTGTTTCTCCACGTATTTCACCATTAATGGTGGTGGTGAATCTGATCCAGGTTCCATGGATGCAAGTTCTTGCAATATTTCTGCAACATCAGCTGGCGGCGTGACTGGATCAACATTTAGTTTTGCTTCCAAGATTCTAGAACATACGTCCAGAGCAGAAACAGCATGGAAAAAGTACATTTCGGTATTTGGTATGGCAACAACATCTTGAACTACCCAAGACATGAGAATGTCATGAATGACAACAACTCTCTTGACTTTATCTGCTGCAGACAAATTCTTAACAAGATCTGCCACTGGTTATCGAAACTCCATAGCAGCGTAGAAAGAGGGTATTAAATTTGAAGGGTAAAAGTCGTTGCTATCAGGAGGAATGTTGTCGAGAGTAGGCATTTGGAACTCAGTGAAATGGAGATTGGGAGTAGTGAGAGGGTCCCAACCATGGGCGCGACTCTGCGCTTGACGTAAGTGTATGGCGGAGCCAACGTAGTGAACGGGTATGGTAAAATTAGTAGAAGATAAATTGCGGCGAGCCAGCTCAAGCAATGGCTGCAGATGACCTTGTGCTGGTAATGGAATCATCACAACCACAATGTTATTGTTTGTGGTAGCCATTACTATTAATTAATGGAAAATAATCTAGGAGCTAGCTTGGTTAAAATTTCAATAATAACACTGCAATGATGATTTTCTTGTCTAGTTGAAAAGGCATAATGTGCATGGATCCATTATGAGGGGCAAGAACGTGGCAATTGCATGCAACTGCCACTTTTCAAAAGCATTTTGCCATTTATCTTATCTCTATATACTGTACACCCGGTCCAATGGTAAAAAGCTGTTATTAATTGACCGATCGATTTGGAAAGAGAAGGACAAGGGTTCTTATCTGATGGGGAAATTAAAAAGAGCAAGTGCTTAAAACGTTTAAAATCTTTGGGTTAAACAAACATATCTCAACCATTCTAAAATTTCGGAATTTGTACACTATATATAGTTTAATACTCCGTACATTTCAAAAAGAATGATCTATAAATTCTGCAAATAGCTATTAAATATTTTGAACGGTTAACTACTATGACTGATATATAGTTTTTAAATATGCGAATTTTATTTCAATAAATTTAAAGAATTTATATTCGAATTAATGCTAAAAAATTAAACAATTTGACTTTCATGCTCCGAAAAAGTTCAAACAAATATAAAACAGAGGGAATAGTATATATAATAGTTTTAGGGTACGCGCTTTGCGCGTATAAGTTCCTGAAAATGACGAGTGTTGATTTCATTATGCTAGCTTAATAAAAAAAGAAGCCTTCCTCGTAAAAGTTCTCAACTGAAAAAAAATAAAAAAAAAATACTTGTATTAAAGATTTAACATATAAAAAAATTGAAAAATTAAATTTCTCTGTTTATGAATGAAGAGGTTGGCATTATTGATAAGGAACAATGTAACGACTAATGACTAATATTAACTTAATATTGTACAAAAAACTATATATATATATATATATATATATCAACTTGTTTATAATATATTTGTATTGCACTATTTCTTTAGTATTGCTTCTAGTTTACAGTTTTACCAGGTTGGCCTTAATACGTACTATACTAGTTAAAATATCATGGTATAGCCAGTTTCACACTGGTCAATGAAAAATAGCCAGCGTTTATCAAGTCAATGAAAAATAGCCACTATAATATACGGGAGTTCTGGTGCATTTGTGTACGAACTCCAGCATATTATGCTGGACCGGTATACTTTGCTAACTCCTGTAAAATTTGCGGGAGACTGGAGCACCAGTGCTCCAAACTCCAGTATATTATACTGGACAATTATACTTGCTGGAACTCCCGTAAAATTTGCGGGAGTTCCAGCATAATTATGCTTGAACTCCCGTAAAATTTGCGGGAGTTCCAGCATAGTTATCCTGGAACTCCCGTAAAATTTACGGGAGTTCAAGCATACTTATGTTGGAACTCCCGTAAAATTTACGGGCGTATTTTTCCGGATTTTGAACAGTGTTTTCGCTCAGATTTAAAGTGGCTAAATTTCGATGACTTTTGAAACTTGGCTATTTTTCAACGACCAGTGGTAAATCTGGCTATTTTTGAATTTCTCCCACTATACTATACTCAATTTTGCTAGATTTTGTGATTTGTTTCACCAATAATGCTTTTCTTATCAAAGCAAATTATGCATCCTAGAGATTTGTCAGCTCAAAAATCATTTTACATATATGAATTTAAAAAAATTATTAAATTGAATTATTTTGCTAATTATTTATTTCAAAGACTTAATTATTTATTCCAGTATTAAAAGACGTAATTTATTAGTTGTTGATTCAAGTTCGTCATTGACTTAAATGCAGTTATAATATTATCCAATAAGAATTATATTAACGAAGCATAAAAAAATTAATTTGATTATATGCATAAAGCTAACGTCTACTCTTGGATAGTCTATTTAATTAGGATAAATTTTAACTATATAAAGTCTTTAGGTGAATTCAATTCCTGAATATTAGGAATTTTTAATATTTCAAATAAGAAAAATTTATTAATTGAAATTTTAGTTGACTGAAATTCCTAAATATTAGTTACAAAATTAAATTATAATTACACTTTTATCCAATGTGAAATAAATTTTAACACATAAAAAGGTGAAAGACATTTCGATAGAGATTTCGTGCTTTTAATATGTGCGTGTATTCCGTCTCAAAAAATACATATTTTTAAAAAATTAGCTAAATATTTATTAACAATTACGTTTGAGTTATAAAATAAGTTGAAGAAAAAAGTGCGAGTTCTTTAAAATGATGATTGTTGATCCTATTTAGCAACTTATTAAGTGAAGAAACAATAATATAATAAGTCCTCACATCAATATTTTCGACTTAATATTTATAATTTCATCACTATAATTTTATAAGTTATCGTGCTTTCTTTTAACGTTTATCAAGAACACATAAATTCTTGAAAATTTAATAGTTTTTTTTCAAATTTTTTGAAAAGTATATATTCTTAAGTTTATTCTAGAACACATACACAAGGTCTTTTAACTGACAACGGATCTTTTTTTTTATGGCAAGCAAAATGTAAGTTATTTCATTTTTTAACCAATAATAAATACTATAAAATAGTAAAACAACTAAAGAAAAAATAAATAATTTTTGAGAATTTGGCCAAACAAACTCTACGTTGGATTGATGAGGGTTTCGAATGTTGTTTACCTCGAAAAATATGAGTAACAATTAAAGGTGATTTGTGGTTTTAAAGATATGTGATTTATTCCAATACTAGTGAAGATATAAGTAATATTAGGTTTAAGTAAGAAGAATTGATGAACCAAACCAGTGTTGTTAGAGGAATGGGGACCTCGAGCTCAATTATCTCGGGGGCCTCGAGGTAAGTTAAGAGCACATAAAGTATGAACAATAAAGTAGAAACAATAAAGCTGAAGAACAATTGTGGAGCACAGTAAACGAGAAAAGCAGAGCAAAATGTTCTATTGTAGTGAAAAATGAGATGGTCTTTACAAATGATTGGGGTCCCCTTCATATAGGAAGGGAAAACCCTAATATGGTACATTTCCAATTATGGTAAAGAATTCTATTGGTACAGTTGTATAACAACCTAGTATGGACTCGTACTATTTTGTACAAATCTTATGCCCTGATCCACGTGTTCTTGAGAAATTCCCGCTTTTTCTTGAGTGTCATCAAAATTGTACTGCCCTCGAGGCAGATCACGACGGGTCTCCGATTTTCTCCCTCGAGGTATGCATTTTGCAGTCAGATCCGGTCTTTACTTCATGCTACCCGAACTCGAGCCCGGGGTACCGTTAAGTCCTCGAAATCAAGCTCTACGATTTCGACCGTGTACAGATAGCCTCGCGTTTCTTAGAATGAAAAGATAAGAAACGATCTGATTCTCGCTCCTTCGATGTCCCAATCATGATGTCAGTCTAGTGAGGTCAGCGGCTCGTGTGACTGAAAAGTCATGCAAAAATTACGCCTACACAGTTTTCGAAAAGCCTTTAATGAAAGACGACTATTGGTCGTCCATTTAGCTTCTCCAACACGCTTAGACAGCCTCTATAAATGCTTCAATCATTCATTCTTCAAACTTTTACTTTTACAATATCATCAAATCCTCTCTGCACTTATTCCTTCCTTGTGTGCATTTCTTAACCAGCTCTTTCTCCTTCTTCTGAATTTTCACAACAAAAATGGCAAAAACTTCTAAGACAGTTCCCCAAAAAGAGAAGGCCTCTTCGTCTCCACGCCCGTCGAATAATAAAATGGTGGTACCTCCTAGTATTGAGGAGTGTACCCCCGGGCTTTGTGATACATCTTCCGATTTCAAGGTCGACAAGCCTGCTTCGATTCTAGGACGATGTGAACCCATGTCTCGGTATATTAGCTTAATAATCGAACTTAAACAAGTGAAGGCAGATTGCCGTTGGGGAGATGAAGTGCGCGTGGAGATCCTTTCACCCGATGAGGATATTACCACTCACAAAGCGGGGTTCCTAAGCGTATACACATACCCATTTACCTTAGGTCTCCTAGATCCTTCTTTGCCCTTTCCAGACCCAGTGATCCTTGATTTATGTCGACAATACCAAGTGACACTCGGCCAAATTTATCCTTCCTTCTGACGGATTGTTCACCTAATTAGGTACTTTTCAAGCAAAGTCGAGGGGATGCCTTTTATCCTCGACCATCTAATCAGATTATACAGCCCTCGTCTCTATCGAGGTGGTCTGATAAAATTGCAACGTCGATCTCCGAAGTCTTTCTTCGCTAGCATCGATGAGGATAAAGATCGAGGGTGGATGAGCCGCTTCGTTCGAGTCAGGACCTCTGATCTGATTCCCGTTGAAAAGATGTCGTTCCCCGAGGAATGGAATATGAAGCATAAGTACATACCTATCGAGCATGTTTCAATACTTAGACTTTTACCCTTTCATTATAACTAACTCCCCTTTGATGATGCAGCCGTTGATTGGTACCCAGGTGCGGTTGCGGACCTCCCGGGCTGGGTTCAGCAACTAGCTTCCACTTTCACATATGCCGAGCGTATCTGGCACGATTTGGCCAAAGGCTGATGGGAGGCTAAAAACCACGGTGAGTCCTTATTATTTGCATATTCAAATCCCTTAGTGAAAAACTCCTCAGCAATACACTTAACTTCACGCTTGCGTAGGCCTTGGAGATGTTGTTTTGATGAGGCCGCCCCCACCTGGCGAAGGAGAGACCCAAAAACCTGCAAAGGACAAGAAAAGAAGGAAAGAGTCACCGGCGAAGTCCACGAAGTCAATAAAGGCCAAGCTTCAAAAACCTAGGGCAGATATGGTGGCCTTGACTCCAGAAACTGTTGCACGTCTTCGTGCTGAGGACGAAGAGAGAGATGAGGCTGAGGACGAAGATGCTCTCCCGTTAATAACTCGAAGAGGAGGCGGCACCGATCCTTCAAAGGCTGTTGAGCCGGAGGCCACCGAAGCGGCTTAACCTCAAGCTGAGGAAGTTCCCACGGGGAGCTCGAGCGAGGTTCTCGAACCGACTAGTGGCAAGAAAGCGCACGCCCTGAAGAGCACTTGGCCGATGAACTCAAAGAACCCAACCCTGAGGTTCCTCAAAGGCGGGACAAGGTCCCGATAGAGCCACTCGGGGTGATTGATGTAGATGACTCTCCACCAGTCCCGTCATTTTCTGAGGGGTAAATATGGGATGCCCAAGATATGAAGACTCCTGATGTGGGAACATCCCACGGGGAGAATGACATCTTCGGCGAATGCCTTGTCGGTATCGAAGAGGGCCCTAATCTTGACGCCTCGTTCATCCTCGAAGAAGCTTCGAAGCTTCGAAAGCAGGTAAACTTTGACTTAACAACTACATTCAGAGTTTGATTCTTGCTTTTCTGACCTCCTTCCTTTGTGTTCAGTCTGCGATGCTCTTAGATAGGCTTTTTCCAAGTCTCGAACTGAGCTTGCCCGATGTGAATATGAGCTCAGGAAGCTTACGTCAGAGATGGACGAACTCAAGGTTCTCTATGTCAAAAGAGAGGGTGAACTCAATGATCTTCGAGCTAGTTCTGTGAAGGCTTACCAAGAGCGTGCCGAGCTCATTGAAAAGGTAATATAGCCTTTGCGGGCGTATTCTGTATTTATTTGTTTTGGCGTCTAATGTTCCACCTTTGAAGTTCCAGGAAAAGGGTGACCTGGTGGAGTAGCTCCGGGATGAGCTTAAGACCAAAGAGGTTGTAACCCTTGGGTGGAAGCAAAATATGGATCGCTTGGCCTCTGAAAAAGACAGTCTTTGGGAACAGCTGGCCTCGACTGAGAGTCGGCTTCGGAGTGCAAAGGAGGAGGGTCATAAATTTAAGGAGCTTCACACTAAGACGGCCGCTGAGTTATCTAAGGTTAAGTCCGAAGCTGATGCGTTCGTGTTTTCATACCGAACCGATGCTGCAGCTTCTAATGCTCGGGCTAGAGAGATATTTGCTTCAGCTGAGCTTAAGTTATCCTGCGCTGTCAATCATGCTCGACTGGAATCTCGAAGCCATACTCTCGACGAAGTGCATGCCAAAGGCTTTGACCTTTCTGCAAAAATTGAGAAGGTGAAGGCTTTGAAAGAAGAGGCAGCTGCACTGCTCTCTACTGATGAGGATTCTATCAGCGGCTCCGAGAGTGGGGAGGATGAAGACGAAGTCCCCGAGGAGGAAGAGGCCCCAGAAGATCAGGCTGCCGAAGGTCAGACCACCGAAGATGTAATTCCGGTGCATGCTGCCTCCGAGCGAGTGACCCCGACAATAGACTACGTCCTGTTTAATTTTTTTTATTTTATGTAAGGGCTCTGTGGGGGAGTTTTGTAAATTTGCTTTGTGAGTATAAATGAAATTTTGTTTTGACCTTGGTTTGTGACGAATCTCATTTTTCTTTATTTATAGAAAATTCGCTTGTACAACCCAAATTATCAGCCTGAGTGTTGGTTCAAACTTAGAACGCAATGAAACCTTAGGTTCTTTACTGATTAACACGATGCCTCTTGAGGTCTTAGGTAATTCTCGAGCTTAGATCGAGCTTGTAATGACGCGACCCTTGGGCCCGAGTTGAATGAGAACGAGGTCGTGACCCCTATTTTCTTGACCTCCGTCCGTTTCGGCCCCGCGTTTCTTAGATTAAGAAACGATTTGGACCTCAATTTTCCTGAGCCTCTTAGAATGACGTCATACCTATGACGTGGGTGCTTGAAGTGACCGGAAATGTCATGTTAACGCTCTTCCCCAAAACATAAAATGCGTGCAGTGTCGGTCGGCCACTTGCGCCGCTGAAATCGTCACCGCCTTTCTATAAATGCGAGGCTTATCCGATTTGAACAAAGACTGTGTTCATTCACCGTTTTTACTCTGTTTCTTTCCCCTCTTTATATTTTTCATCTAATCATCTGCTTTCATGATTCAAAACCTGCGAACTCCTGGTCACATGGCAGCAACTTTAGCAGTTACGCCAAGGCTTTTCTTTTCGAAGCTTCGATTCGAAGCAACGAAAAAGGGGCACAAAACCCTTCCTGTATCAGGAGATATGCGGACTTTTCCTTGTCGCTCCTCTCTCTTAAATTCAACCTGGTGTCGTAGTTTATTCCTTCTGCTTTCCATGGAGTGAGGTGGTAATATCATTTACTAACTTTTGCATCCCACACCGGTATAACGTCTCAGGGAGCGTCATTAGAATAGTTATGCTGACAAGACCCATACTTGCCAAGTTTTTCACCAGGCTACAGTTTTCTCCGCTTGTTAGAAGTTTTTGCTCTTTGATAGGCTATAGCCTTTTCTTCATCTATTGCTGTCTTGGAGGAGGTTCCCGAAGGTGTCGCTGTCGAGGATGTGGCCCTAAAAGCAGATTAGGTTCTTGGCTTTGTTTTTGCTTCCTTGTTCTTGTGTAAGGACCCTTCATGGGCGTTGTAAATAACTATATCTTGGAAATACAAAAGGATTTTATTTTATCTCATCTTTGACTTGTGTTGAATCTTGTTCATATTTGTTGAAAATTCAATCTCATAATTTAAATAAAAGGCTCGAGTTCTAGTTTGGGTCATTACGACCCTTAGGTTTCTAAACGATCAATGTAATACTCCTTGAGNAAGGAGATTGTTTGCGACAATGGCCCTCAATTTATCGGAGCTCAAGTCACTGAGTTTTTTTGAGCGCTGGCAAATTAAAAGAATCACATCTACACCTTATCACCCAGTAGGCAATGGGCAAGCAGAATCAACGAACAAGGTTATTATTAACAACTTGAAGAAAAGGTTATAAGATTCAAAAGGTAATTGGCCTGAGGTATTACCTGGAGTATTATGGGCTTATCGTACAACGACAAAAACAAGCACGGGAGAAACACCATTTTCAATGGTTTATGGTGCAGAAGCCTTAATCCCAGTTGAAATAGGAGAACCGAGCACACGATATGCTTAGGCAACGGAAGAATCAAATGGTGAAGAAATGCGGGTAAACCTTATTTGCTCGAAGGAAGAAGAGAAGCCGCATTAATAAGGATGGCAGCACAAAAGCAAGTGATCGAACGATATTACAACAGGAAAGCACGATTGCGATATTTCAAAACTGGGGACTTCGTGCTTAAAAGGGTTTTTCAATCTACAAAGGCAGCCAACGCGGGTAAACTAAGTCCAACCTGGGATGGACCCTACAGAGTTCGGGACATTACAGGAAAAGGAGCATACGAATTAGAAACAATGGACGGGAAGGTGCTTCCCTCACATTGGAATGCAATTCATTTGAAGAGATACTACTTCTAAGGAAAAACCCACGGTCAGGCATCACCACGTTAAATTATTTATTTTTTGAATTGTTAAAATTTTACTAACGATTTTAGATGATAGGCAAAACGCTAACCCGTACTAATGATGAGTCACGACCTGTAAGGCAAAAGGGAATAAACTAAAATTCCTAGCCCAGGGTTACAATTATTCTGATAGAAGTATACACGGGTTAAGCAGTCTTCATCTATAATCGCACCCTCGAGTCCCGTATATATTTCCTTTTCAGGAAAAGGACCAGGTGAAGAAGATTACCAAGTACTCGAGGCTTCATACTTCACCGCTCAAACACTTGGGGGACTACATATTGTACACAGATATGTGCGGGAAAACAGATATGTAGATGAAAGTTGAAAAATAAAGAGACAAGTGTCGAGCAGGAGCTACGGAACCTCAACATTTATCATTATGTCTTTCCCATCAAAACAAATGAGGATATAAAACATTCATCATAGTGCTCGAACTCATGGGAACAATGGAGTCACCTCTCAAACCCTTCCTAGTACATGAAGATAGGTTCATGACGATATACTGAAACGGGTTATAAGAAAAAACCTTGTTAGAATTATATTTATTTTGCAAACATCTGTTACAAGAAAAACAGTTACGAGAAAGTTATAGATGTATTTTAATACATGTAATATTCAAAAGCTTGTCAAAGTTCGTGAATAAAAACTTGTCAAAGTGGTTCCAAGCGAAACATGTGTGTTCCTATTTCTTTCATCGTATTGTAACACCATTATGAAGTTGAGACGTCTTCTTCATTAAGTGTCGATATATATAAAAGGGCCCTCTTTTATAAGGCTCATGTTAATAAGTCATGAGAAGGATCATAAAGCATTTTCAAAGTTTAAAAAATGCTAAACTATTCTATAAGTCCTAAATAGATAAGAAAAAGGCAAGAATAGAACATTTTGAAGTACTAATAAACTTCTTTATATAGTTAAAAAGACTAAGTAAAAACTTAGTCAACAAGTGCCCCATTATGATAACTGGGGACTTTTTCCACCAATCAACAAAGCAAATAAAAATAAAGTTTTAAAACATAAACTGGTCACTGAAGGGGCTGGAGCATCAGAAGTTGTGATATCAGCTTCACTTTCAGGAACGGTAACTTCTGAAGAAACAACAACAGAAGCGGTTTCAGCTGGGATTGAAATGGTAGATTCTTCGAGGGGAGCAAGAGCCACGGAAGCGTCAGCTTCCTCAAGCCGATTCATAGAAGTTTCACCCTCGGGAGCTGGAATAGCAACATTTTCAACTTCAATTATCACAGCAGCTTCTTCTTCATTTAAAGGTTCTCCAGTTGGGCTTCCTTAGCTACCCTCTTAGCCTCGAGAATAGTCTTATCAGATTCACGAGCCTTCTTTTCTAAAAGGGAAATTCTTCCCATCAACTCCGTGCCAATAAGGTTGGCCTACAAAGACAACTCATGAAGATAAGAATCTAGAAATAATAAAAAAATAAAACTTATTAAAAAGTAAAGGGAGAATACCTTCAACGTAGAATGAACTATGTCATTCATCAAAGTTAAGCAACTGTGACTGTCCATCTTTTTCTTCTCAATATCTCCAATTAAAGGCTTAAGCCAGACATCTGCTCCACCAGACTTCCTAAAAGACTGTTAGTAGCAGGAACCTCAAGTGTTACACTCCTCATAGCTAAACTTCTGCTACTAGAACCCTCCTCTGCATGCTGAACAGAGGAAGAGGGAGCTATAGAAGGAGGAACGGTAGAAGAGGTGAAAATAACAGGAGTCGAGGGAGTCGAAGCAGGTAAAAAGGAGCAGAAATTGACAAAGAAGCAGGAACAAATAAAATGGGCAAAGATGTACTTGAAACTAAAGAAGGAATAGAAGGAATAAGAATGGAAGAGGAAAGAGGAATCTCATCTAAAACTGGACCTAGATCACCACTTTCGAAACCCTCATTGAAGAGACATTGAGTGGATTCAATGGTGTTCCTGGGGATGGTTTCATCATCGGAAACAATATTAACCGGAGAGGAGGCACGGGTAGGAGAAATTTCAGCTTCATCTTCAGAAATGATACGTCTCCTGACTCTAGGTCTAACTGCCAAAGAGGCGTCTTCATCTTCATCATCCTCGGAATCCTCTTCAACAACTTTCCTCTTTGACAGCGTAGCTTGTGCTCTCTCCAAAGAAAGAGGAGTACCAAAAGAAGCTCGAAGGGAAATAGCTACTTCAGCTGACATTCCTCGAATAGAAAATCCTGACAGAAAGAAGGATAAAAAGTTAGAAGAGGGGAAAGAATTTAACATACGGGAAACAATAAGAGACGCATACCGTGAGTTTTTACTTTCCAACCATGTTTGTTAGAAATAGATTTCCAGGTTCGTGCCTCCATAGGCACGGCCTTCAAAATAGCATCTACCCAACCACGAAAATTAGGAACGGGTTCCACATCTCCCATGGTTGCTACAAAAAAGCAAAAAAGAATGAAATTAGAAAAGGAGTTGAAATAAAACAAACACGGCAAGAAAGAAATACTTACGTGCAAGGTTCCATTTCTCAGGGAAAGGAATATTTGATTCATCCACCAAATCAATCGTGGGTACCACAACATAACGGGTGTACCAGCCTCGATCTTTATCATCTTCAGGGCTTACCAAAACCCTTTTACTTCTTGCGGTTAGGGTAAAATACCATTGCGAAACAGCTTGGGGTGGTAAAGATGAATCAGATGAGAGAAGGTAAAATCGACATCATCCTTTACCGATACATACCTTAAACAAGCTACTGCTCTCCATACGAGAGGGCCAATTTGAGCCAAACAAATTTTGAAAAAACGACAAAAATCGAGTATGACTGAGTCGATAGCAGGAATAAATCCCAAAGTAAAGGGATAAGTATAAACAGAGGAAAAACCGATCCTATAAGAAGATATTCTCTGGTTTGGGTTAGGAATAGCTATATGAAGGTCATCTCTCTAACGACAATCTTTTCGAACAGTGGAAATTAAGGGTTCAGTAATTAAAGAAGGATAAGTGTCAGCTCTCTCTAATTTAATTACTTGGTCACGAAGGGATTCTTTATCATGTTCGAAAGATAAATCAGTTGGCACTATTTCTTCGACCAAAGGTTCTTGCATCGACTCAAAAGATTCTTTGCCTTTAGAGGAAGATCTATTAATGAAAGAACCTCTAGAAGTAATACCAGAGCTAGAAGAAGGAGTGATGGAACCAGAGGTACCACCACGAATGGATCCAAGGCCACGAAGTCTACCCCCTCTACCCCTTCTATGTCTCACAGGGGCATTGGGAAAACTGTCAAGAATTGGGACTCTTCTAGGGTTGGGATTTGAAGATGACATGGTAGAAAGGCTTGAACAGAGGAAGAAGTGAATAGAAGTAAATAGTGAAATATTAGGTAAAAATTTGTGGAAGGAGGATTAAGTTTATATAAAAGCAACCGTCAAAGATTAAGAAGTGTAATGATGGAAAGCCTATAATAAAGGCAACTATCACTTCGTGAATAGTGGAGTTGAAGAAGCCTTGAAAAAAGGCTGCAGAATTACAGAGCTAATGAGAAGGAGACACGTGTGCGATGCATTAAATAGAAAAGACAACTGAAGCGTTAGTACTGTCATAGCATTAATTATGGCAAAAATTCCCTTTTTAATGAAGATCCACTTCCCAAATATTTAATTGATAAATAAATGGAAAGTGGGGGGACTATCTGTATTGGGAAAAAACTGAATTTAAATATTGAAGATGACATGTCATGACACGTAGACCGGTCAAATAGTCAAAGCATGACAAACAGTTAGAAGACACGAGCAACAATAGATGCAGGAGAGAAGATACGAGCTACTATCCAGATGAAACGAGACTCGTACCTGTTCGAGCCATTTAAAGCTCGAAGATCAGAAGGAATTGAAGATATGAATCTGATAGCGTAAAAGAGTCCAAATTCAACATTAAATGTCAAATACGTTAGAGAATTTGTATTTAATAAGAATGATTGAATAACGTTTCTTTTAATGTCATTTAGTGCTCGTAATTGCCTCATTAAGACAAAGATATTACACTTTCTCTTAGAATTGACTATAAAAGGAGAAAGTCACAACATTTGTAGGACACGAAATATCATTCCGATTATACTGAAATATACTCTTATTCATTGCTTTATTGTTGTTCACAAAATCTCTTATTTCTTGATTTTCAGTAACCCGATTTCTCTATTAAATTCTAGCTTTAACCAAATATTCAGTTTTTTGGTTAAACAGTTATGAAATATCAAAATAAGAATGGTTCATTGTTCAATTTACCATCTACTATAATTGCTTCTCTTATTCCCTTTACTATTCTGGTTGCTTCGATTTTCTTTGCCGTGCGTTGAGAAATTTAGGAATGCCAGTAAATTTGTGCAAATCTATTATGTCGTGAAAGTTATTACGATATACCGAAGCAACTTGTATTTTTTTTATGTATAAATGAGAGTGATGGTGTAGGAACATGGGCATTTTGGATAATTCTTAAAATCTTTAATGGTAAATCAATAATTTGCTCCTCGGCCTTTTCAAATCTTTCTGTTTACGATGCCACAATCTTTCGCTTTTTCTCTTTGTTATGGTACATCCTTCTATTTATGAATTATTTTATGCCTTAGATAAAATGATGGATATGCATTCCCAGTGTGTTTAGCATATGGATGTAGCTGGGTTATAAAATATAATTCTTCCCCTTTTAGTTTGTTCTCATGGAAAGAAGAAATGAAATTAGATGTGAATAATACTGATTAACACAGATTTCCAAGCCTATTCTCAATAGTTAGAGAAAATCCTATAAGGGTATGTTCTAAAATATTAGATGCAAAATCTTATTTGATCAAGAGAGCCTTCTGCTAATGATAAATGAGGTTCTGTGGATAAAATTAATGAAGATTATCAAAGAATAATAAACGAATCTTTTCCGCGATAGGTGATCCATGAATAAATAATTATTTCTCGAAAGATTTAACTGTTAAAGTTCTTGCTTTGGTATATGTCAAAGCTCACTTCTTACAGAAAAACTGATAAAATGACAATTGAGTTGAGTAAGAAATTGAACTTTATTTACAGATGGCCAATTTCATCATTCTGTCCAATTCTGGAATACTGTGAAAATTCTTATCGACTAAAGATACAAGAATTTTGGGTAAAATCTTCTTTTCTGATGCACCTTTGATTGATATTTAGGAACTTACTAAACTTACTTAAATATAAAAAATAATAAGAGATTTCATTCAATTGAAATTCTGCGTCCTTCGTACGATGAAGGGCCTTTCTGTTAATATGTCCTAAAGTGTGGGCATTTCAGTAGCTCTTTGTCTTTCCCAAAATTGTTACTACCTGTCATTCACTATGGACCCACCTGGGTTATATCTTTTTTTTTGGTTTCCCACCTGGTCCGGGCGCTCCCTACCAACTATTTTTCCAGGCTCCACTCGTGGATCATATCTTTTATCTCTCTCCTTCGTTCTTCTTCCTTCCTCCTGTTTGTGTATTTTTTGGTGAGTTCTTCTTCCCTCTTTCGTTTTTATATTCAGTTTTGTAACAATTTTTTTTTTTGTGTGTCGCTGGTTATATTTTGCAGCCTCTATTTCATTCAATGCATATCTTAAGTTTTCTCCTGTTCGTGGCCTTTCTTGCACTGATTTCTGCTCATCACTTCTGTATTCCTTTGAAAGTTTTGTCCCTTTTTTTTTTTTTCTAGATTTTGATTTTCCTACGCTTTCTCCTAATTTATTGCTAGATATTTTGCATGCACGTCTGTAATTCTATCTGATCCCCACATGCACTGTTGAAAAATAGATGACTGGTGCATTTAATTGTGTTGTTTTGGATTATTGTTCGTTAAAGTCTTTTCTGGCTATTGCCACTAATAAAATTCTGCGAATCGAAACGTCTATGCTAAAGTCTGTAATTTTAAACTTGCTGTTGGAAGATTGGGTCATTGCTACTTAAACTTTTTTAGTTATCGACAGTATCAGTATATTTGTAGACATATTTTCATGGTGTTGTTTCTGTGAAAATGTTTTACAGTTTGAGACAATATCTATTTTAATGGTTTTTATCTTTTCCACATTTTTCTAATTCTACTCAATGTGTTGAATTTTTAAATTATGAAGATTGATGAATCCAAGATGTTCGGTCATATGCCTGAAACAACTTAACTATTTGCTAAGAATTTCTTTTGTTTCTCTTTTGCTATTAGCGAGTAAATTAGGACTGCCTTCAACGATGTAAGCTTGTGCATTCCTGTGAATTGGGGAAATTTTTTCATAATATTTAATACTTATTGATGTAAAATTGTGCATTTCCTGCCTTAGATGTTCGTAAGTCAACAATTGGTGCTCTAACTTGAAAAGAATATAAGCGATACCAGAAGCTGCAAACATGCTTTCCCATATAAGGTAATACCCTCATTCTTACCTTATTTGTTTTTAAACGCCATATTCTATCATCCTTATTCAATTAATGATGTATTTTCTTAAACGGAGAAAAAAGATGTGACATAGAGAGTTGCATTACAAAAGGTTGTATGTAGTTATTCTCTCTGACATTCATATGATGTGCTTTTGAGTTGAACAAAGCCATTAAAAATTCCTTGTGTAAGTGAGGAGTTGTAAAATATGCATGTAGATATGTAAAACATAGAGCCCGATCGTGCTGCCTCTTAGGACATTGTATTCTCAAGTGGCCATAACACTTCCAAGGTAAGGCACCAATACATGACAAGAATCGAGGTTTTAAAATTTGATTACTTCCAATTAACGAGTTACTATCATGTTTTCTTGATGAGATAATTGGGTAATTGGTAATTGCTAATGTTGTAAACTGCAAAAGGACTCTGGGACTGCAGAATTGGTGTATAATTAAAAGATGAAATTGTTGTTAGACTGACCTAAAGTTTTACGTTTGTTCTCGATATGAGCATACAAAATACTGTCAGATATCAAAGTAGCGCATCTGGAGGGCTGAACCATTTTCGTGCTTTTGTGGATTTGCTTATTCTTTGCAAATGGCACCAAACTGGAAGAATAATAGTTTTCCTCTATTAAGACAATAGAAAACTTCAGTTCTTTCTACAGATCTCATGGATGTTCAGCCTTGATTCGGGAGAGTAGAGATTTTAAGAGAAACGTATAACCTATAATTTTTTAGATTCAGAAACAATGCAAATAATACCAGGAAAGCAAATATTTCATGATACTTCTCAGCATTGTATTGTTAAGGTGTGTTCAATAGAAACATTGAATTGTGTTCGATAGAAACTAAGAAGAATTTTCTGCACTAGAGAGAAAGCTTAAGTTTGGAAGCATTGTATTTGATGTGAACTCCTTTGATGTAGCACAGGTAACTGTGCTCATATACCATTCAGCAAGCTGTAGGGTGTTGCTCTTCTGTAATTGAGCCAACAATCTTAAAGTGCCTTTCAGTTGTGAATTAAGTTGTCTTTGGTTGCTAAAAAACTTTCCATCTTTGTTTGCTTGTGTTTATGACTCTCAGTGTCTTCTTTCCTTGCGATTATTGTGAAACTTCATAACTAACATAAGTATTATTTTTCTATATGGATAGGAAAAAGTGGACAAGCCTTTGGAGGGATAGAGAACTTTTACTATATTAAAGGATGAAAGGAGTATTTATATGTCTTAAAAAGGAATATTTTTCTCATAAGAGGTGCAGGTTTCCATCACTTATCCCCTTATATTCTTATAGCGTAATGGTTGATCTCTCTCATAACCTTTATTTTTCGCCATTTCAAAAGTCTTGTTTTCTGTTGATGCTGCTAATAGTTAGAAAGCTAAATGCAGCTAAATATTTCTTGCAGAGTAACATAAACACTTATTCGTGGATGCGATCTGCAGCAAATATTTTCAGTTAAATGTTTTTAATGATATCTATTCTTTGTATTACATAACCTTGGTAGATTCTTTTTTTTTTTAGTATTTTGACCTTGTCAAGGTAGAAGCTACTTAAATATAAAAATCTAACTGAGTTAATTTCTCACTTCAGTATAGGCATCTGCTCAGTTGAAAAAAAATGCCAAATATAGTTGTTCGTCTACCTACAATACTAGGTATTTTGAAGTTATCATGACTCATAAGCATGGATGGAACTAATCAATTGAATCTTTTGATGCTCAAAATCTGAAGATATCTCATGTCTTAAAGATTTTGGAGAAATATAATACTATTATAAAGGTTGATGTAACTACTATCAAAAGCCTTGCATTTGAAACTAATTCAGAATCTTTGTTATCCTGGTAATGAAGTAGTGAGATGAAAGCTTATTAAAGAGATTGACACTCTTATGAATATATCCTGAGCATTATGCTCGATATCTCCTTTGAAAGGATAGAAAAATCTTTGAAACAATAGTTGATTCCTTTAGTTGCTTTCAAGAGAAACTGTTTAAGCTATGCATTTCATTCATCCATTGCTGATGGAAGTGGTAAAAGTGCATTCACTCGAAAAAGAATGTAAGATAATGTTGCATTAGCATCTTAAGATGAATACTTTATACATAGAACTGGGGCATTCTAATCCCTTAAACAAAGAACAACATTCCAAAAAAAAATCACCTCCAAAGAGAGTCACTACCATATGTCGCATCATGAAAGTGATGAAATTACTCTGATCTCTAAAATTCTTTTAATGGTGTACAAATGAGGAATTTTTTGGGAATTCCTGAAGTCTATTATTGCTTGCCTTTCTATTCAAAGTTTCCAAAAATTTCATAGTTAATTGAAATTTCTAGAGGTATAATATTTAGAATGTTTTTAAAATAAAAGTCAAACTGATCTTTTTTAGGAAAACCTTGATTACCTGGTGCCTTTTGAAGTCTTTTAGTACCCTACTTTTGTGTTTTTCCTTTGTGGCTTACCCTTTGAAAACCCAATCAACCACAGTTCTATTTGTTCTACTACTTCTCTTATGTCTCTTTATTACCTCTTTACTCGAGCACACACATGTGCTGCCTCTCAATTTCTTTGATTGTTCTTCCTACTTCATAATATATATCTTTTTTATTTTTTGCACTTTCAGTTCATAGTATATTCATTTCAAATGTATGTAAAAATTCGGCTTCCCATTGATAAGAATACCCATCATCTCTTCTTCCCTCTTTCGTTCTTGCTCAGTAGCATTTTTTTTGTATGATTGCCTTATCTATCTCCTTGATTTTTGGTTAGTATTATTACTCTTTCAGTCTTTCTGGCTTTGGCTTATTAGTTTTTTCTTCCTGCTTTTTTCGCTAATTCTGCTCACACATGGACTTGTGGCTAACTGTTCTTAGTGAATTTGATTTTAGAGATTTGATCATATTACAATAGTGTCAATGTTACAATTATTGCATCATATGCAAATCACATCTTTTTGTACTTGCTAACATCTTCATTTCGGTTCTCTTTTTTCCGTTTTTATTCATCGTGGCCCTGGGATTAAGGATAAGGCATGCGCTAAAATGCAAAATTTTCTAATGAAATTGTTTTGTATATTCAGTTTACTAATGGTTTATGATATGAGCATCTATAGCCTCAGCTTTGCATTCACACCAACAGTTTTGCTCATAATTTCTGTGCTTCTTTCGTTTCATTGTGGCATCAACTTAGTGGAACCTTACATTAAAAAGGTCATACATTCTAAACAGTTCTATTGGTTAAATATGTCTGCCTGTAGGAAAGATTGGTCTTGTCGCCAATATCAGTTATGAATGCTTTATTGTTGACCTTTATTGAACTATAAAATTTCAGAAAGCAGAGATTTTTGTTTTATCTGTTTCTAATTTTTGCAGGGTGGAAAAAGTACGACAGAGAATTGTCAGGTTTTCCAAATGTGACTTCTTACATACTAAACATATCTGTTTATGCTTTATATGGAGTACTCCAAAAATTCTAGCTGCATTTTGGCATACTTATGGTTGCCCTATTGTTTCCTGATTCAGTTGAATCATTTTTATAGTAATCTACACATAAGTATGGGTTGCTTTAGAAAAGAAGATCCAATTCTAAGCTAAACTAATCTCTTCTATTAAGCAATATGAAGAGTTGTATTATCCAATAGGAAAGTTGCCATTTCTAAACATGTTTCACACCCTATTCTAGGAATCTTCCATTTTATTCTATTCTTTTTTCTTTTTCTTTTTTACTTTTGAAATTTGACTTATCCTTTTTGTTTTCGTTAACTTTATATCAGGCATAACTCTGGTATTCCAGGTTTTAGTCTCTCTTCTACTTGTTCTTTCTACTTTTCCAATTAAAATTTCATAATCTTTGGTGTTTGAAAATTTTCGAATGTCACCCGAAGGAAAATAAATCAAATTTGTCAATGATATTGGTTTTGAAACTTTATATATTTATATAGTTCACCTGAATAACTCTTGCTTCAGATTGTAACTTTCAGCGTGGTGAGGGGATGATCTTCAGGTGTATAATATGGGAGCAGCTTTCTCATATTTCATCCATTGGAAGCCCCAAACCAAATTGTTACTTACAACTTACAAGTTACTCCTATTGAAATTTCTTTTGTAATTTTCTGGTTCATACTCATTGCCTTCGATGTCTCATCTAATATTCAAATTCAATGTTGTCATGCACGTCGACTTGGAGCTTTTGCATGTGCACATTACGTTCTCATTGTACCTTCTCTTTTGTTCCTTTTGGCTACAGAGATGAAACCTAATCAAATAAACCTCCTCCACTGTAGGCATGAAAATATTCCAAACTCCCATTATTGTAAACCTAAGACCTCGACTTATTTATCACCATATATTCTTTGATGAGTTTGATTTATCACTATTGTTACTTATGCAAATTAATTTGATAGAGTTGAATTAGTACTCGACTGGCGTTTTGGTTGGATTTTTTTAATAGAAATATTCTACATTTGCTTCTCTAATGTTGCCATATTTGCAGGTTCTGATACTGAAACTACTGTGAATAAGTCTTATAACAATAGTAGTTTATAGAAATGATACTTTCAAAGGGGTGCATATTCTTTTCTCCAATTTGTTAAAGTTTAAGCTGAACTATGTACCACAAAATATACTACGTATGTTGCAAATAATTTCATAATCTTTTTGATATTTTATACAACCTTGTTCCTCAATGAACGTATATAGTAGGGAGGTCAATATTGTGAATGTTTACTCAGCTTGATAGTGTTATAGTATTACGTTCTTGTTCGGTAATCGTGCCAAATAATTGAAAAAAAGGATGAAGCTATTATCTTTTCAATTTTCATTGTTGAACTTTTTTATAATCTTATAGTTGTACAAATAACACAAACAACAATATCGGCCATACGCCCGTGCATAGCACGGCACAGGCCATCTAGTAGATGAATAAGCGAATAAACTTTATAGTGTGACAAGTACGTGTGCATATAAGAAATGCTAAATTTTGTTTTTTCGTACTAAGTATTTAAAATACATATTAAAATTTTTTAATAATTTTAGTTTTAACTACTAATATCATAAATAAGTATCTCCGTACTCATGTGAATATAAATGGATTTATGATATGTTCCATTTTTTAAATAACAAAAGAATATGATGAGTTTAGAAAGTATTTTTCTAATAAATATTTTTATAAATAGAAAAAAGGACTTAGCAAAACATGAAATTGATTTTAACAAGTGTTCCTCGCATATGTGGAATGAAATTAAGAGACAGAGAGTAAAAAATAATATTTAAAAAATAAGAACAAAAGAGAATTACCCATTGTAATTACAAGCATTTCTCACGTTCCATCTGAAAATTGAAGAGTCTAATTGCTACTCCTTAGTTACATTTTATTCCCAGCCCTGACCAATTACAAGATGTGGTTCCAAATAGGCTACAATTTTAAAGAACTTATCTATCAGAGGCTCTAATTTAAAGAACTTTATCTATCGGAGGCTCTAATTTACAGCTTGTTTGGATGGTCGTTACTTATTGTATAGTATCGTATTGTTACTTTAAATACGATGTTTGTACAGCTTGTTTGGATGGTCGTTACTTATTGTATAGTATCGTATTGTTACTTTAAATACGATGTTTGTTTTGATTGTTACTTAAATTAAATTCGTCGTTACATAACTATAAAATGTGCCACTTTATCTAACGACCGATTTGGTGTGGTTGTGTCGTTATCTTGTCTTTTTCTTTCATCTCACCCTTTATTATTATTAAATTATTTTATTTTATCATTTACCTTACCTTTTTATATAATAAGTTTACCCCGTATCATAATTTTTCTTTATAATATTGCGAATTTATTTTTCATATTGCTGGTGCATGATATCATGAAACAACAACAAACGATACAAACAATACAGTACAATACAATACATTATAAAACATTGCGTAACAACCATCCAAACAAGCTGTTAAAAGAAAATCTATCTAGTGATATAAGACATAAAAGATTCAATGTCTTTTTTTGTTGCGCCACCATCCATGAACGATGCTTTCACCACATCCTTCAGCTCCGCCGCTTTTTGCCTCAATTTTTCACCTTCCGGCGAATCCATCAAAAGTCTTTACAGCATTATGAATTGTTTCTGCTTTCACCAACTCATTTCTACGCGCCCAATCTCTAACGTAAATCCCTATTTTCAAACCTTTGATCAATAACAAAGCGGTCCTCGGGTGGTCTGTATGCAATGGCCATGCAGCAATTGGAACTCCCATTGAAATGCTCTCCATTACAGAGTTCCATTCACAATGACACAAGTAATCTCCAGTTGACGCGTGTCCTAACACCTCTAGTTGTGGGCCCCATCCCCGCTCTACGATTCCTCTTCCTTCAACTCTTTCCTCATACCCTTCTGGTAAAGCAAAGGTCCGAGTACTACTGCCATTGATGATAAAGACATTTGCTCTGTCTGCTTCTTTCAGTATCCAAATGAACTTTTGTTGACTTTGTTCAAGACCAAGTGCCAGTTCTCTTATTTGTTCATCAGTAAATGAAGCTGCAGATCCAAATGAAACAAGTATCACTGAGTTTGGTTCTTGTTTGTCCAGCCACTGCAATAAGTGATGACGTGGCAGGGTACTAGTCGTGTCTTTTCTGATATTCTGCTCCATTTCCTAAGGGTTCATAAAAAGACCAAGACCCCAAGTTTTCCAACGCTCATCATACGATTTGAAAGCTTGTTGCATCAAATCAAGATATATACATCGGACTTCGTTGTTGCGACTTTTATGGCACCAGCATGTGCCTTTACAAATGAGTCTGCCGACATGGCAAACGAATCAATAGAGTTCGGGGGTAAGTTATGGTACCAAATCATGGGACCCTTAGACAGAGTTTCCCCAAACATTTTTAGCAAAACAGACTCAACCTCATCGTCTTTCAAATCATTTCCTTTTATGCCACAAGCATATGTGGTGATGTGCTCGGTGGGATTAGTGGTCCCGTTGCATTTTGGGATATCTGGCATCTGAAACTTCTTCAGGATGGTCCTCGGAGCCGCACTCTAGGGGAATGGTTTTTGTACAAACTTCTTCGAGTCCAGTCCTTTCAAAATCGGAGGTGCTCTCGGTTTCTGGTCGACCCTTGAGTTATATGTCTCCACCTTTTTGTCATTTTCTTCAATTTTCTTTTCTCCGGACTCGATCCTCTTGGCTAGTTCCTCGAGAATTTTCATAATCGTAGGGTCAGTCCCCGAGCCACTTTCATCGGGCCTCTCTAGCGCCGGTTCTGCGCACCGAGTGTTCTATGGTTCAGCGGTGTTCGGAGTTCTATTCTGAGTCTGAAGTTGAGCGATGGGGACTTGCTGATCTTGCAGCATCTCGAATATCACTTGGAGGCTGACTCCCCCTTCTTCCATTACTTGTGCTCTTTGGCCACCGGGCCGGGCTTCTCTGCGCGCATTCCCTACGGGGTCTGCACCTGAATCCGCGTTTTGAGCGTTATGCGAACTGATATCAACCGGCTCCATATTTGGCACTTCCTCAGGGTTTACGGGTGGTACACCAATCCCTATACCGTTGTTTTCTCCAAGACCTTCGTCGTCATGAATATGTGCATTCTGTGTGCTAGACATGTCTAAGCTTGAGAATCAAAAAATCTTGACAAGAAAAAGTGTAAAGATACCGTGTGTAATGAGAATCAGTAAAGAAATAATCACTATTATCTTTAGCCTCACGGTGGGTGCCAAACTGTTTACCTCGAAAAATGTGAGTAACAATTAAAGGTGATTTGTGATTTTAAAGATATGTGATTTATTTCAATACTAGTGAAGATATCAGTAATATTAGGTTTAAGTAAGAAGAATTGATGAACCAAACCAGTGTTGTTAGAGCAATGGGGACCTCGAGCTTGATTATCTCGGCGTCCTCGAGGTAAGTTAAGAGCAAATAAAGTATGAACAATAAAGTAGAAACAATAAAGCTAAAGAACAATTGTGGAGCACAGTAAACGAGAAAAGCAAAGAAGAATGTTCTATTGCAGTGAAAAATGAGATTGTCTTTACAAATGATTGGGGTCCCCTTTACAGAGGAAGGGAAAACCCTAATATGGTACATTTACAATTATGGTAAAGAGTTCTATTGGTACAGCTGTATAACAACCTAGTACGGATTCGTACTATTTCGTACAAATCTTATGCCCTGATCTACGTGTCCTTGAGAAATTCCCGCTCTTTCTTGAGTGTCATCGAAATATTACTGCCCTCGAGGCAGATCACGACGTATCTCCGATTTGCTTTCTCGAGGTATGCATTTTGTAGTCAGATCCGATCTTTACTTCATGCTACCCGAACTCGAGCCCGGGGTACCGTTAAGTCCTCGAAATCAAGCTCTCCGACCCTAATTTTTGATTGGTACTTGTTATGCACATCTGCCCGAGGGGGATCCCAATTGGTCATCCTCGACCCTAATTTTTGATTGGTACTTGTTATGCACATCTGCCCAAGTCACGGCGGGATACTCGATCAAGTTCTGCTTTAGCTACTTCGAAGCTATCGAACTTCGTTCATTTAGACCCTGTGTGAAGGCTTGTACGGCCCAGTCATCGGAGACTAGTGGTTACTCCATTCGTTCTGACTGAGCGGGATACAAAATCCCTCAGCATCTCGTTCTCCCTTTGCTTTATTTTGAATACATCGGACTTCCTTGTTGCGACTTTTATGGCAACGGCATGTGCCTTTACAAATGAGTCTGCCAACACGGCAAACGAATTAATAGAGTTAGGGGGTAAGTTATGGTACCAAATCATGGGACCCTTAGACAGAGTTTCCCAAACTGTTTTAGCAAAACAGACTCAATCTCATCGTCTTTCAAATCATTTCCTTTTATGCCACAAGCATATGTGGTGATGTGCTCGTTGGGATTAGTGGTCCCGTTGTATTTTGGGATATCTGGCATCCGAAACTTCTTCAGGATGGTCCTCGGAGCCGCACTCTGGGGGAATGGTTTTTGCACGAACTTCTTCGAGTCCAGTCCTTTCAAAATCGGAGGTGCTCCCGATTTCTGGTCGACCCTTGAGTTGTATGTCTCCACCTTTTTGTCATTTTCTTCAATTTTCTTTTCTCCGGACTCGATCCTCTTGGCTAGTTCCTCGAGAATTTTCATAATTGTAGGGTCAGTCCTCGAGCCATTTTCATCGGGCCTCTCTAGCGCCGGTTCCGCGCGCCGAGTATTCTCTAGTTCAGCGGTGTTTGGAGTTCTATTATAACTCTGAAGTTGAGCGATGGCGACTTGCTGAGCTTGCAGCATCTCGAAAATCACTTGGAGGCTGACTCCCACTTCTTCCATTCCTTGTGCTCTTTGGCCACCGGGCCGGGCTTCTCTGCGCGCATTCCCTACGAGGTCTGCACCTGAATCCGCGTTTTGAGCGTTATGCGAACTGATATCAACCGGCTCCATATTTGGCACTTCCTCAGGGTTTACGGGTGGTACACCAATCCCTATACCGCTGTTTTCTCCAAGACCTTCGTCGTCATGAATATGTGCATTCTGTGTGCTAGACATGTCTAAGCTTGAGAATAAAAAAAACCTTGACAAGAAAAAGTGTAAAGATAACGTGTGTAATGAGAATCGGTAAAGAAATAATCACTATTATCTTTAGCCTCACGGTGGGCGCCAAACTGTTTACCTCGAAAAATGTGAGTAACAATTAAAGGTGATTTGTGATTTTAAAGATATGTGATTTATTTCAATACTAGTGAAGATATAAGTAATATTAGGTTTAAGTAAGAAGAATTGATGAACCAAACCAGTGTTGTTAGAGCAACGGGGACCTCGACCTTGATTATCTTGGGGTCCTCTAGGTAATTTAAGAGCAAATAAAGTATGAAAAATAAAGTAGAAACAATAAAGCTAAAGAACAATTATGGAGCATAGTAAACGAGAAAAGCAGAGAAGAATGTTCTATTGCAGTGAAAAATGAGATGGTCTTTACAAATGATTGGGGTCCCCTTTATATAGGAAGGGAAAACCCTAATATGGTACATTTACAATTATGGTAAAGAATTCTATTGGTACAACTGTATAATAACCTAGTATGGACTCATACTATTTCGTACAAATCTTATGCCCTGATCCACGTGTCCTTGAGAAATTTCCGCTCTTTCTTGAGTGTCGTCGAATTATTACTGCCCTCGAGGTAGATCACGACGTATCTCCGATTTGCTCCCTCGAGGTATGCATTTTGCAGTCAGATCCGGTCTTTACTTCATGCTATCCGAACTCGAGCCCGGGGTACCGTTAGGTCCTCGAAATCAAGCTCTCCGATTTTGACCGTGTAAAAATATTATCAATGCGAATAATTCTTGTAGTCAGATGGAAAAAGTCATTAGATAGCATTAAAGTGCATACGAAATTTGATTACTATATGAGGCCAATTTCACCTTTACACACTATTTTTTTTGGTAATTAAATTTTATTATTACCAATATTTACAAGTATAGTAACAACCCTATCAAATACTCACTTAGAATTGGACATGCAGCCCCAAATCTAGTGTCATCATTACTACACGACTACTTTGCTATAACAATCTAAGGGTAAAAATTGAAATCCTGTAATTTCCTAACTAGTTTAGAATTCAAAATTCCTCGACAATGCACCTCTTGAACTATCATTCTGGTCATCTCCTCGCAGCTTCTTTGTTTTCCACGAAATATTCGCCAGTTTCTTTCTTGCCAAATGTAGTACACAGTGCAGGTTAGAAGGATTCTATATATTATGGATATTTGTTGCTTGCCTGCTGCATGCCTTACAGCCCATTGTATCTCTTCATTCCACCCCTTCACATCTCTTGTTATCCCCAACCATTGTAGCAATTTCCTCCATATTCTCTGATGCTCTTTCACATAACGAGCAACCATTGTTATCCCCAACCATTGTAGCAATTTCCTCCACCCCTTTAAAGAAAAGGTGATCATGATTCTCTGATGCTCTTTCACATAACGAGCAATCTGAACTGACTGCTATACCCCAACCAAGGAGTCTGTCCCTCGTGTATAGTCTTCCAAGAATCGCCAAATACAAGATGAAAATCCATTTTGGGCTACTGGTGTTGTTACAAATTAGTCTCTTCCACTCAACTTTAGGTAACTCACCTCTGAGTTTATCATATATGTACCTGATAGAATAGCTCTTCATATTCATCACCTCTTGCACTCCTATATTCGCTTCATTCAAGTATTTTGCAGCACCAAGAATTTTTCGAGTGAGCCAAGAAGCTTGCTTTACATTCACATTCCATATTACCTGATGTTTGATATAGTATGTGTGTATCCACTGTATCTACAAGCGATCCTTCTTCTTGTTCAGATTCCATAGTTGCTTGAGTAAAGAAGCTCTGTTCCATATTAGGATATCCGTTATGTTCAAACCACCTGCAGACTTTGGCCAACACAATTGCTTCCAGGCTACTAAAGCTTTAGACCTGCTTTCAGCTTCACCTGTCCAGAGAAATCTTTTACAAATTGTCTCAGTTCCTTGAATGATCTTCTTTGGTAGAGGAAAGATTTGTGACCAAAACGATTGAATAGCAAACAATACACTCTTGATCAATTGTAACCTTCCTGCATATGATAGAAATTTTGTTGTCCATTGCTTGATTTTGTCTAACAGTAGAGGTTGGCATTGAGTTATAGATAGCCTCTTAGTACTCAATGGAACCCCTAAATATCTGAAAGGTAGAGTGCCTGTAGAGAATCCTAAGCATTGAATGATATGCTGCTGGATTTCCTCTGTAACCCCTCCAAAGTAGATAGAGCTTTTGTCTTGGTTTGCAATCAGACCTGAGGATCTGGAAAATTGATCAAAACACTCATATAGCAGCTGAATGGATACCACATCACCCCTACAGAACAACAAGTCATCTGCAAAACTGAGTTGGACTATATTCAGCTTCTCACACCTGGGATGGCAGTTAAAATCAGGTTTCTCCTTAAGAGTCTTTAAAATTCTGGTTAGGTACTCCATGGCTAGAACAAAGAGATATGGTGACAATGGGTCTCCTTGTCTAACTCCTCTTTTGGCATCAAAAGGACTTGTTGGCTTTCCATTGACTACTATAGAATAGGACAGTGTAGTGACACATGTCATGATCCATGAGAGAAACTTTCCTGGAATATTCATTTCTGTGAGAACTTGCTCAAGAAAACTCCATTCTATAGACTCATACGCTTTCTGCATATCAATCTTGACCATACATCTGGGTGATATACCTTTTCTCCCATAACCTTTAACAAGCTCATGCCCCAATAGAATATTATCATTCAACACTCTACCTGGTACAAATGCTGCTTGACTCATATCTACTAGGGATCCCATTACTGGTTGTAGCCTGCTTGTGAGCATTTTGGAAATAATCTTGTATATAATAGCACAACAGGATATTGGCCGGAACTGCTTGATAGAAGAGGGGTTCTTCACTTTAGGGATCAAAGTAACTGATGTACTCTTTACTGGATAGTATATTAATCCTTCATCAAAGAATTTCAACACAGCCTGTGTAATATCCTCACCAACTATGTGCCAAGTCTTTTTGTAAAAATATGCATTAAAGCCACCCCCACCTGGTGCCTTAGAATCTCCTATCCCCTGCAGTGCTTGCAACACATCTTCTTTAGTGAAAGGAGCAATAAGTTGTAACTGCTGAGATCTTGTAAGCCCTGGTCCTTTCCTCATTATACTAGGATTAATAGCAGGTATGCTATTAGTTGATCTTCCTAGCAATCCTCTATAGAACCCCACTACTTCTTGCTCAATACCTTCCGGAGTGTTGATCAATCTACCATCTTCAGCTATTAGGAATTTGAGTTGATTCTGTGCTACTCTGCCTTTCATGCTTGCAAAGAAAAAGGCTGTATTGGAGTCTCCCAATTGGAGCCATTGAATTCTAGATCTTTGTCTGTATATGCTCTCCTCTATCTTGCTCCATTATTCCAATTGTTGCTTTGTGTTTCTCTCTGTTTCAAACATGTCTTCAGGTATTGTAGTGGTTCTCATCTGAGCTTGTATGTTAGCTAAAGTTTCCCTTAGCTATTGCACCTTGCTTGTTGTACTGGAAAACTCCTTCCTGTTCAGACTTTAATAGCCACTTTGACATTCTTCATATTGTACCAGATACCTTTCATATTCCTGTTATTCTTATCCCATCTGTCTCTAATTATATTTTCAAAATCTGGATGATCAGCTAGGCAGTTGAAAAACTTGAAAGGTTTCCCTTTAGGTTCCATTTCTGATTCCAGCTCTATACACAATGGAGAGTGATCGGAAAATTGAGGATCCATCACATTAACTTGCATTGGTGGCATGTTCATCATCCAGCGTGCATTAACAATGACTCTGTCAATTCTGCTATAGACATGGCCGTTTGTCTATGTATAGAATCTACCCACAGTATTAAGTTCATTCAGTCTGCAATCCTCTATCAGAGATCTGAAGTCCTTGATCTCATTTTCCTGCACTATTGTACCATTTACCCTGTCCTCAATATCCATTACTGCATTAAAATCTCCCATGATTAACCAAGAGAGTCATCTGGGCGTCTATTCTCCTTAATGCTTCCCACATATCACACCTGTGAGCAACTATATGCAATCCATAAATAGCTGTAAAAGCAAATTGCTTTCTAGAACTGCTATTTTGAACTATGCCATGAATGTACTGAGTATGAGTCTGAATCAAAGTAAGTTGAATACTTTTTGGATCCCAAAGAATCCATATTCTTCCCTTATCACCAGCTGATCTATTTGAGCACCAATTCCACCCTGGTGCACATTTATTAATAATCTCATTTTCTTTATTATCCTGCACTCTATGTTCTACTATTGCTATAAGACTAATTTTTTTATTTTTCAAGAAATTTTTCATCTCCTTCTGCTTATATACCTTATTGAAACCTCTCACATTCCATGTAGCTATCTTCTTATAGATTTTGGATTGGGTGGTGCTTTTCCTTCAACTGCTCCCATACTACTTCTAGCATTGTCTTCATGTGCCCATCTTGAATTTCCTTCCAGTGCTTCCTCTCTTAATGGAGAGAAACCATTGTTAGTAGTGAGAACTTGTTGAATTGGACTTGTCAGTCCTCCTCTACCTTTTGCTTTTATCCACACTTGTTGATCACCATTTAACTTCTGAAGTTCAATCTGCTGCACTTGAGCTATTTGCTTGCCTGTTTCCTTTCCTGCTTGCTTTACTGGCCCTATTGCAACCCACTGAGCTGCTGGATTTGCATTCTTTGCCTGCTGCATATTTCCATTAACAGTAATACTTCTTCCTTGTTGTTTAAGCATTACTGGTTTTTGTTGTTACTGCTATTCTTCCTAGCTTCCCCAGCTCTGCCTTGCTCTCCATCACAATCATGTCCCACCATCAAGCATTTCTTATAATATTGTGGCACCCAGTCATATTCCAACAACTGTTCAAACTCCTTCCCTGCAGGATCTTGTATTTTAATACATTTAGGTAGCTCTTTACTGATATCCATTCCAATAAGGACTCGGGCATAAGAGATTCTGGCTGTATTGGTTGTGCATTCATCAATATAGATAGGGCAGCCCAATCCACTAGCAATTCTGCTTAGAGTCATCCTTCCCCAGCAATTCAAAGGAAGATTAGGAAAACTAACCCATAATGGTATAGTCTTAAGAACTTCATTATACAAATTAAAATCTGCCGACCATGATTTCAGAATTAATGGCTTTGCTCCCATGGTATGTGGCCTTGAATACAACACTTCATTCTTATCATCCATGCTATTAAATAGTATAACAAAATACCCTTCGTTGTGATAAAATACTTTTGGTTTAGCAGCAAAGTTCCATTGTGCTGCTATGAATCTCTCCATGGCTCCTATTGAAGGTGAATCTCCAATAACATACAAGATTATAGCCTTCTGCCATTTCGCATTTTCCACCTCCATCTCCTCCTGTTGTAACTGCACTTTCTTTACTCCATCATGAATGGTAGGTGGTATGAACACTAGATCCATTCCTTTTGCAGCCAGTTTATTGCCAGTGAATAGATTTACCCAATTTTTCTCAGTTTTCCCCAACTCTGGTTTTGATGCCTCTTGACCTAGTGCCTTTGTAGTATTCTGATTCTTACCTTGTTGCTCCTCCATGTGCTTTGTGTTGCTTGTAGTACCTGTATTCCTTGATTTTGTTACTTCTTCTACTATTATACTCTTCTCCTTCTAATTATTCACTATTTCCATTAATGGAATAGTATCGACCAATGGAACATTGATTTCTTCTGAATTTCCCATAACAATCTTCACAGCAGCTGATTGAGGTGTAGAATTCCTCACATTAGGACTCAAACTCCCCAGATCCTGTGTTAGCTTCATCTGCATGGTGCTCAATCCTACAGAATTGGATGATATCACTAGTGTTCCTTTGCCGCAAGTTAGGGTTCCTAATTGTGAATCATTTCCACAATTCCTCCCCAAATTCCCACTTCTACTACCTGATGCTATGAATTCTGCTAAATGAACCTTTGGTACATTCTTTTTGTCACGACCCTAAATCCCAACCCGGTCGTGATGGCGCCTCTCGTGAAGACAAGGCCAGCCAACTAAACCCAATTTACCTTTTTAAGCAGTTAAACAACATAAAACAGTCTAAAACATGAATTAATAGTATTAAGTAGCGAATAATGTCAATAAAGTGCGGAAAACATAACCCAACACAGCCCTAACCGGGGTGTCACAAGTTACGAGCATCTAACAGTACCCAATACTCAAAGATAACTACAGAGTTTGAATTACTGAACTAAGACTGTAAAAAAAAGAGATAGATAGAGAGGAGCTCCAGGCTGCAAAACGCCAATAGCTACCTAAAGACTCCTCGAAGATCCGCCTGAAGCTGGAATGAATCAGCACTCGGGAGCGGGACCAGCTATGCCTGAATCTGCACACAGGGTGCAGGGAGTAAAGTGAGTACTCCAACTCAGTGAGTAACAAATGTAAATAATGACTGAAAGTAAGAAAATACGCAAGGCACAAAGCAGTCTATAATGAAGCAGTAAAATTATTTAAAAACAGTAAACCAGTGAAAAGACAGGTAAAATCCCCTTTCAGCAAGTAAACAGGTAATTGACAGGCAATTAAGGTACAGTAAATAAATAAAAGCTCGCCCCTCGGGCACAGTATCACCACATCCGCCCCTCGGGCCACATCTCAGAACAATAACAGCCCCTCGGGCTCAATCTCACATCACACAGTGTACCCGCGCTCACTGGGGGTGTGCAGACTCCGGGAGGGGCCCCTCATGGCCCAAGCGCAATAACAAGCCATCTCGTGGCATCACAACTAGGCCCTCGGCCTCATATCAATCAAGCCACCTCGTGGCGTACATATCTCAGGCCCTCGGCCTCAAATCAGTATCAGTGTCTCCTCACAACATAGGCCCTCGGCCTTACTCGGTCAAAAACACTCACAAGCCCCTCGGGCAATAGTAAACAGTGTTTCTCAGCTCAAAACATCATTTAAGTCTCAAAACTGAGTAAAACGGCTGAGTAGTAAAACAGTGGAAAATAACATGACTGAGTTCAAGTAGTAATTCAAAACAATGAGGAAATATCAATAAAAAGCCCCGAATGGTTCAAATAGTTGGCACGAAGCCCAAATGTGGCATTCAGCCCAAATCATAGTGATAGCAAACAAGTTTCAGTTAAATACGCGGTAAAATCGTCAACCGGGACGGACCAAGTCACAATCCCCAATAGTGTACGACCCCACGCTCATCAGCAAGCATGTGTCTCACCTCAACATAGCACTACGATGTGCAATCCGGGGTTTCAAACCCTCAGAACATCATTTATAGTCATTACTCACCTCGAACCGGCTAAATCTCTAGCTCGCGACGCCTTTGCCCCTCGAATTGGCCTCCACGTGCGTCGAACCTATCCAAAATCAGAGCGAGGATGTCAAAATATGCCAAGGGAACAAAGCCCAAGCAAAAACAATCAATAAAGGGCACAAATCCCGAAATTAGCAAAACCCGAGCCCTGGGCCCACTTCTCGAAACTCGGAAATTTTTACACCAACGGATTCCTTATCTCCCCACGAGTTCATACATATTAAGAATACCAAAATCGGAGTCCAAATGACCCCTCAAATTCTCATTTAAAGGCCTCTTAAACTCAAGCCCTAATCCTCCATTTTTAGCCCTTTAATCCTTTTAATTACAACCTTAATCCATAAAATACTACCATAGAAATGTGTTTTTGGTCCAAAAATCCTTACCTTAACGAAGTCTCTTGATTTCTCTCTTCAGAATCCCCGAAAAGCTCCAAGGTCGAAGTCAAAAATGATGAAATAACCCAAACTCGCGAAATGAAATAACATATATGTCTGCCCAGGACTTTCGGCATATGCGGTCCAAGGCCTCGCTTTTGCGGTACCGCATTTGCGGCCCAACCACCGCTTCTGCTGTTTTTTACTTAAGGCCCAAAATCGCATCTGCGATAGAACTTCCGCATCTGCGGCTTCGCAGATGCGGCCATCTTGACCGCTTCTGCGAAAACTGCTTGCCAGCCCCAATTTCGCATCTACGGCTTCCTCCCTCGCACCTGCGGCCTCGCACCTGCGGTCCCAATTCTGCAGGTGCGAAAATACCAGAAGCAAAAAATCTGCAGCTTTCACAAACATCCAACTTCTCCGTTAACCACCCGAAATCACCCCGAGACCCCCGGGACCTCAACCAAAAGCACCAACACATCCTAAAACCTTATTCAAACTTGTTCCAATCACCAAAACACTTCAAGCAACATCAATTCAACCAAAACACATCGGATTCAAGCCTAAGCTTCTAAAAATCTTCGAATTTCCGCTTTTGATAAAAAAAACCCAACCAAATCACGTCCGAATAACCTGAAATTTTGCACACACATCCCAAATCACCTAATGAAGCTACTACAACTCTCGGAATTCCATTCCGACCCTTATATCAAAATGTCGCCTACCAACCGGAAATCGCCAAAATATCAACTTCGCCAATTCAAGCCTAAATCTACTCCGGACCTCTAAAACCCATTCCGATCACACTCCTAAGTCATAAATCACCTCCCGAAGCTAACCGAACCATCGGAACTCACATCCGAGCCCTCTAACACATAAGTCAACATCCGGTTGACTTTTCCAACTTAAGCCTTCCGAAAAGAGACTAAGTGTCTCAAACTTCACCAAAACCAATCCGAATCCAAGCCGACCAACCCGATACCTCAAAACACGGATAAGCAAGGCATAAAGAAGCTGAAATGGGGGAAATAGAGCGGTAACTCATGAGATGACCAGCCGGGTCGTCACATCCTCCCCAACTTAAATAAACGTTCGTCCTCAAACGAGTCAAGAAACATACCTGAAGCCTCAAACAGGTGAGGATATCTGCTCCGCATCTCCCGCTCGGTCTCCCAGGTAGCCTCCTCCATGGGCCGACCTCTCCACTGCACCTTCACCGAAGCTATATCTTTTGATCTCAACTTCCGAACCTGACGCTCCAGAATAGCTGCTGGCTCCACATCATAAGTCAAATCACCCTCCAACTGAACTGTGCTGAAGTCTAGAACATGAGACGGTTCTCCAATACACTTCCGGAGCATAGAAACATGGAACACTGGGTGCACACTCGACAAGCTGGGTGGCAAGGTAAGCTCATAAGCCACCTCCCCAATCCTTCGAAGTACCTCAAAAGGCCCAATGAACCGCGGACTCAACTTCCCTTTCTTTCCAAATCTCATAACACCTTTTGTGGGCGAGACCTTCAACAGAACCTTCTCACCGACCATGAAGGACACATCTCTAACCTTCCTGTCAGCATAACTCTTTTGCCTTGACTGCGCTGTACGAAGTCTCTCCTGAATCACCTTCACTTTATCTAA
>NC_031993.1:14418069-14464730 GCF_001879085.1 Nicotiana attenuata
CTCTGCTGCCTCAAATTAAGATCCTTTTGCTTGAACAAATGCTGAAGACTGCAATGATCAGTGAATACCTCACAAGATACGCCATACAAGTAATGCCTCCAAATCTTCAACGCGTGAACTATGGCAGCCAACTCCAAATCATGAACGGGGTAGTTCTTCTCATGGGGATTCAACTGACGAGAAGCATAAGCAATAACTCTACCCTCCTACATCAACATACAACCAATCCCTACTCTCGAAGCATCACAATACACGGTATATGAACCTGAAGCTGATGGCAAAACCAACACTGGAGCTGTGGTCAAAGCTGTCTTGAGCTTCTGAAAGCCTCCTCACACTCGTCCGACCATACAAATGAAATACCCTTCTGAGTCAACTTGGTCAAGGGCGATGTGATAGATGAGAATCCCTGAACAAACCGGCGATAATAGCCTGCCAAACCAAGAAAACTACGAATCTCTATGGCTGAGGACGGTCTGGGCCAACTCTGCACCGCCTCTATCTTCTTTGGATCAACCTGAATACCCTCACTGGACACCACGTGTCCCAAGAATGCCACTGAACTGAGCCAAAACTCACACTTGGAGAACTTTGCATAAAGCTTCTCCTCCCTCAATCTCTGCAACACAACCCTCAAATGCTCCGCGTGCTCCTCCTGACTGCGCGAATATAACAGAATATCATCAATGAAGACTATAACAAATGAGTCAAGATAAGGGCGGAACACGTTGTTCATCAGATGCATGAACGCTGCTGGGGCATTGGTCAGCCCAAAAGACATAACCAGGAACTCATAGTGACCATATCTGGTCCTGAAGGCTGTCTTAAGAATACCCGAATCCCTGATCTTCAACTGGTGATAACCCGAACGGAGATCAATCTTGGAGAATACCATCGCTCCCTGAAGCTGGTCAAATAAATCATCAATGCGAGGCAAAGGATACTTTTTCTTAACTGTTACCTTGTTCAATTGCCTATAATCAATGCACATTCTCATAGTGCCATCCTTTTTCTTCACAAACAGAATGAACCCCTTATCTAGGAGTTCCTGAAGCTGCTCTTTTAACTCCTTCAACTCCGCTGGTGCCATACGATAGGGCGGAATAGAGATGGGCTGAGTGCCCGGCACCAGGTCAATACCAAAATCAATATCCCTATCCGGCGGCATGCCCGGCAGGTCTGCAGGAAATATATCAAGGAAATCCCTCACAATTGGGACAGAATCAATACTGGGAGTCTCAGCTCCAACATCCCTCACAAAGGCAAGATACGATAGACAACCCTTCCCAATCATACGCTGGGCCTTCAAGAAAGAGATCAGTCTATTAGGAACATAATCAGTCGCGCCATGCCACTCGATCCGTGGCACACCCGGTATAGCCAATGTGACTGTCTTGGCATGACAATCTAGAATAGCACGGCACAAAGATAGCCAATCCATACCCAGAATGACATCTAAATCCACCATACTCAATAATAAAAGATCAACTCGGGTCTCTAGACCCCCAATAGTCACCACACACGACCGGTACACACAGTCTACAACAACAGTATCACCCACCGGGGTAGATACATGAACAGGTAAAGCAAGAAACTCACGAGGAGTACCCAAATAGTGAGCAAAATATGATGACACATAAGAATAGGTAGAACCGGGATCAAATAGTACAGAGGCATCTCTGTGGCAGACTGAAATAATACCTGTAATGACAGCATAAGAAGCAATGGCATCGGGTCTGCCTGGAAGAGCATAGAAACAGGCTTGACCGCCCCCTGATCGACCTTCCTCTCTGGGGCGACCCCTGGCTGACTGATCCCCACCCTAGCTGGCTGGGCGGGTGGTGGTGGAGCAACTGGCGCTGAAGCTGATGACTGACCCCTCTGTTGGGATGAACTAGCAACACGGCGGGGACACTGCCTCCACATGTGGCCCATCTCGCCACACTCAAAACAATTCCTAGGTGCTGGAGAAGGGGACTGATGGGAACCCCTCGCACCGGAGTGACCAGCAGATGCACTCGGCGTAGAAGAACCCTAGACAGATGGAGCACGGGATGAGCTTTGAGCTGGGAGGGCACTAAGTGAAGAATGGCCCTGGTGTGAACTGTGGGAACCATGACCCGATGTTGCTCCTCGATAACCTAAGTGATCAGACTGACCCTGACGGAACTGTCGGCCTCTGCCGTGCTGGAACTGGCCCCTCGAAGGACCACCACTGTAGCTACCAGATCCTCCAGGCCTCTTGGCCTCCCTCTCCTCTCGCTCCGGGCGACGGACAGACTCAATCTCCCTAGCAATATCCACAACCTCCTCGAAGGTAGCACCAGTCACCCTCTCCCTGGTCCTAAGAATACAGAGCTGATAAGTAAGACCATCGACAAACCTCCTGATCCTCTCTCGATCTGTCGGGACCAACCAGATGGCATGACGAGCCAATTCAAAGAACCTCAACTCATACTGTGACACGGTCATCTCCCCCTGACGCAACCACTCAAACTGTCTACGCAGCTCCTCTCTGCGAGACTGCGGTACATACTTCTCCAGAAAGAGAACGGAGAACTGCTGCCAGGATAGGGGTGCTGCACCAACAGGCCTATGCCTCTCAAAATCCTCCCACCAAGTAAAAGCAGGTCCTGAAAACTGATAGGTAGTGCAAGCGACCCCGCTGGTCTCCAGAATACCGACTGTGCGAAGCATCCTTTGACACTTGTCTAAAAAGCCCTGGGCATCCTCGCCCTCTGCTCCGCTGAAGGTCGGAGGCTGAAGTCTCCTACGCTACTAATCCTCTGGCATGATAGGAACTACATAGTTTTGAGCAGCTGCGACCGGCTGGGCTGGATGTGCCCCCGGCATCTGAAGTCCCTGCACGACCTGCTCAGGTGTGCGGGCAGCGGGAGTCTGACTGCCTCTCCTGGCCTGAGAAGTAGCTGCGGCTGTAGTAGCTGAAACCGCCTGAGCTAGGCCAGTGCAAACTGATAAGATCTGAGCCAAGGCCTCCTGAAGACCCGGAATAACAATAGGCACAGCTGGTGCTTGAGCTGGCGCTGCTGGAGGGTCCACAGTTGGGACCTGGTCCTGAACTGGGGCAGCTGGTGGATCTGCAGGTGCTGCCCTCGCTGCTCTGCCTCTGCCACGACCACGCCCGCGTCCTCGGCCTCTGGTGGCCGCAGCTGGTGGCACTGGTGGTCGTCCATCCTGTCCGGTAGCGCGTGTCCTCACCATCTGTGAGAGAATGGAACAACAGAAGTTTAGTACTCGGATCAACAAACTCGCACGATAAGAATTTCAAGAAAGTGAAGTTTTCCTAAAGGTTCTGCAGCATCTCGAGGATAAATACATATGTCTCCGTACCGATCCGCGAGACTCTACTAAACCTACTCATGACTCGTGAGACCTATGTAACCTAGGCTCTGATACCAACTTGTCACGACCCTAAATCCCAACCCGGTCATGATGGCGCCTCTCGTGAAGACAAGGCCAGCCAACTAAACCCAATTTACCTTTTTAAGCAGTTAAACAACATAAAACAGTCTAAAACATGATTTAATAGTATTAAGTAGTAATGTCAATAAAGTGCGGAAAACATAACCCAGCACAGCCCTAACCGGGGTGTCACAAGTCACGAGCATCTAACAGTACCCAATACTCAAAGATAACTACAGAGTTTGAATTACCGAACTAAGACTGTAAAAAAAAGAGATAGTAGAGAGGAGCTCCAGGCTGCGAAACGCTAACAGCTACCTAAAGACTCCTCGAAGATCCGCCTGAAGCTGGAATGAATCAGCACTCGGGAGCTGGACCAGCTACGCCTGAATCTGCACACAGGGTGCAGGGAGTAAAGTGAGTACTCCAACTCAGTGAGTAACAAATGTAAATAATGACTGAAAGTAAGAAAACACGCAAGGCACAAAGCAGTCTATAATGAAGCAGTAAAATCATTTAAAAACAATAAACCAGTGAAAAGACAGGTAAAATCCCCTTTCAGCAAGTAAACAGGTAATTGACAGGCAATTAAGGTACAGTAAATAAATAAAAGCTCGCCCCTCGGGCACAGTATCACCACATCCGCCCCTCGGGCAACATCTCAGAATAATAACAGCCTCTCGGGCTCAATCTCACATCACACTGGGTACCCGCGCTCACTGGGGGTGTGCAGACTCCTGGAGGGGCTCCTTACGGCCCAAGCGCAATAACAAGCCATCTCGTGGCATCACAACTAGGCCCTCGGCCTCATATCAATCAAGCCACCTCGTGGCGTACATATCTCAGGCCCTCGGCCTCAAATCAGTATCAGTATCTCCTCACAACATAGGCCCTCCGCCTAACTCAGTCAAAAATACTCACAAGCCCCTCGGGCAATAGTAAAACAGTGTTTCTCAGCCCAAAACATCAATTAAGTCTCAAAACTGAGTAAAACGGCTGAGTAGAAAAATAGTGGAAAATAACATGACTGAGTTCAAGTAGTAATTCAAAACAGTGAGGAAATATCAATAAAAAGCCCCGAAGGGTTCAAATAGTTGGCACGAAGCCCAAATGTGGCATTCAGCCCAAATCATAGTGATAGCAAACAAGTTTCAGTCAAATACGCGGTAAAATCATCAACCGGGACGGACCAAGTCACAATCCCCAATAGTGTACGACCCCACGCTCGTCAGCAAGCATGTGTCTCACCTCAACATAGCACTACGATGTGCAATCCGGGGTTTCAAACCCTCAGGACATCATTTACAATCATTACTCACCTCGAACCGGCTAAATCTCTAGCTCGCGACGCCTTGCCCCTCTAATTGGCCTCCACGTGCGTCGAACCTATCCAAAATCAGATCGAGGACGTCAAAATATGCCAAGGGAACAAAGCCCAAGCGAAAACAATCAATAAAGGGCACAAATCCCGAAATTAGCAAAATTCGAGCCCCGGGCTCACTTCTCGAAACTCAAAAATTTTTACACCAACGGATTCCTTATCTCCCCACGAGTTCATACATATCAAGAATACCAAAATCGGAGTCCAAATGACCCCTCAAATTCTCATTTAAAGGCCTCTTAAACTCAAGCCCTAATCCTCCATTTTTAGCCCTTTAATCCTTCTAATTACAGCCTTAATCCATGAAATACTACCATAGAAATGTGTTTTTGGTCCAAAAATCCTTACCTTAACGAAGTCTCTTGATTTCTCTCTTCAGAATCGCCCAAAAAGCTCCAAGGTCGAAGTCAAAAATGGTGAAATAATCCAAACTCGCGAAATGAAATAACATATATGTCTGCCCAGGCCTTTCCGCATCTGCGGTCCAAGGCCCCGCTTCTGCGGTACAGCATTTGCGGCCGAACCACCGCTTCTGCGGTTTTTCACTTAAGGCCCAAAATTGCATCTGCGATAGAACTTCCGCATCTGCGGCTTCGTAGATGCGGCCATCTTGACCGCTTCTGCAGAAACTGCTTGCCAGCCCTAATTTCGCATCTGCGGCTTCCTCCCTCGCACCTGCGGCATCGCACCTGCGGTCCCAATTCCGCAGGTGTGGAAATACCAGAAGCAGAAAATCTGCAGCTTCCACAAGCATCCAACTTCTCCATTAACCACCCGAAATCACCCCGAGGCCCCCGGGACCTCAAACAAAAGCACCAACACATCCTAAAACCTTATTCAAACTTGTTCCAATCACCAAAACACTTCAAACAACATCAATTCAACCAAAACACGTCGGATTCAAGCCTAAGCTTCTAAAAATCTTTCAATTTCTGCTTTTGATCAAAAACCCAACCAAATCACGTCCGAATAACCTGAAATTTTGCACACACATCCCAAATCACCTAATGAAGTTACTGCAACTCTCGGAATTCATTCCGACCCTTATATCAAAATGTCGCCTACCAACCGGAAATCGCCAAAATATCAACTTCGCCAATTCAAGCCTAAGTCTACTCCGGACCTCCAAAACCCATTTCGATCACCCTCCTAAGTCATAAATCACCCCCCTAAGCTAACCGAACCATCGGAACTCACATCCGAGCCCTCTAACACATAAGTTAACATCCGGTTGACTTTTCCAACTTAAGCCTTCCGAAAAGAGACTAAGTGTCTCAAACTTCACCAAAACCAATCCGAATCCAATCCGACCAACCCGATACCTCAAAACACGGATAAGCAAGGCATAAAGAAGCAGAAATGGGAGAAACAGAGCGGTAACTCATGAGACGACCGGCCGGGTCGTCACACTTTTTTGGTCGTCCTCTCCCCATTTCCTATCAAAACAAGATAGCATGCATGCTCAGTCGTGCGCCGAGAGAGAAATTTTAGAGAGAGAAAGATGTCTCCCCAAACGGCCCTTACTGACACACTATTAATTGTACTTTCTTATATCTTTCTATATGAAATTTCATTACTTTTTCGTAAAACAGATTGCCTCATGAAATTTGTCTCATAAATTACTTCTTATTAATTGTACTTGTTATATCTGTAATTTGTATCAATTTAATTACTTTTTCATAAAAAAAAAATTATCACATATTTATATTATTTGAATAAAAATTAATACAAATATAATATAGAAATATATATTGTATTCATATTTATAGTTCACATCCAAGATAATATTAAGCGAATTATAGTTATATTCCATGATAACTTTAAACAATCCTAAAAAATATGATTTGAAAAGATCTTTAAAGCCTAAAACTGGTGATAGCACAAACTAGGATAGCATTACTTGTCGTTTCTATGTAACTCAGTTACATAGAAAAATCTCTAAACAATTTCGTCATATTTTATGTGAACATAATATATTTCTTGAATTTATGTATTAGGGCTTAAATATTAAGACTTCTCACCTAGTACTTAGTTTAAAAGGAAAGATTTAATAATCAAATTTCAGTTGATTTCAAAGTCCTAATATTTAGAATCCTAATATTTGAAAAATGTATATTTTAGAAAAGGAAAAATTTAATACACAAAATATAGTTGGTTTAAAACTCCCAAATATTAGGAAAAAGCATAAATGACTATATTTTGTCTGATCCGAAAACATATTTTAAAAGGTAAAAAAGGCTAACTACAGTTCGCTAAGGGCCTTCGTGCTTTTAAGATAGTATAGATAGATAAATCAAACCGAACCAACAAAGTCGGGGTTATCAATCTTGAATTTTCTTGGATTTTTCAGTTTTTTTTTGGATTTTCGGGTTTTTCCCTAGTAAAGTCTTCATAGTACGAAGTATGTAACTTGTGTTTCAAATATTTCTTTTGTCCTAGTAAGATATAACTTTATAATGTATTTTCTAAGAAAATAACACAATAATATGAGATAAGTCATAGCATTATAATAAAATATTTAATAACATAGATAATAAAATTGCATAAAGGAAATATTGCCAATCAATAACCCATAATGAAAACTAACATAATCTAAAAATACTATATAGGTCATGCTAAAATAAGTATAGCTAATAAGTACTATTAATTACATAACTAAGCACTAAAAAAAAAAGATAAACTAAGTTATGCATTTTCATTATAAACTAACGTAATACTAAATAGATATCCAACACTATCATCATTTCTAGTGTTGAATTGAATTTCTTTAATTTGTTAGCGTTTGTACTGATTTGAACTTTGTTTGAGTTACTATATTTATGAGCTATACAATTATTTACCATTCAAGAATGTTAAGTCCAAACTTGAAATAATACGTTAAAAGATAAAACTGTGATTTTTTATTAAAAATATTTATAATTACATTAAAATAAATATTTATATGTATAAATTATTTTTAAAAATTGTATAAATGTACTATTGGGTTGGTTTGGTTTTGGTTTGACTTTTTTAAGTTATCACCAAATCAAACCAAATCACAATCCTTTTTTTCCGGTTTGACTCGGATTAAAGATTTGGTGTGATTTATCGGTTCTTTTTTGTACGCCCCTAGTTGTAGGTGGAGAAGTGGGCTAAAAGCCCATACTTATTGGGCCAAATTAATTGGACTATGATGTGCTAAAACCAAACAATAGCAGAAATATGACACTTTTTAGGATGGTTTTAACTTTTGACTTGTCCTATAAGAAGAACTTCAAGGTTAAAAGTGTTTCCAAGGTACAAGTGAGGGAAACATTTGTTAAACTTGAAGTTATGCCCATATGATAAATGGGGACGAAAATTCAAGACCATCATCCACTTTGAGCGCCATTTGTGTACTTCACCCTGCTAAAATTGGAACGATACATGTTTACCTCGAAAATACGAATAACAATTAAACTTGATTTGTGAATTTAAAGATACGTGATTTATTTCAATACCGATTAATAATCAAGAAATATGAAGTAAAAATGAAAGATAGAAGTGAATCAAACCAATGTTAGTTAGCAGCAGTGACCTCGAGAGGGTGACCTCGAGGTGGCTTAGGGCAATAAGAACAATAAAATAAGAAGATCAAAGTAAGAACAATTAAGCTAAGGGACAATTCTGATGAACAACAGGTAAAAAATAGAGAGTATATTCTTTGCTCAGTAAAAAGATGATCTTACAAATGATTGGGGTCCCCCTTATATAGTGGGGGAACCCTTAAACAAGGAATATTTCCATTTACAGTAGGGAATATTCTTGGTACATCTGTCTAACCGTCTAGTACGGAATTGTACAACCCCATTCTGTGACTTACGCCATGACTCAGGGGACGTGGTAGGAATCTAGCTTGCTTTAGTACAAATCCATAACGGTACTATTTCGGGGTCGAACACACCCGGCCTCGGTATACATCCTGCTTCTCCTTCGAACTCGGATCTGGTCTTTCGAGCTCGAACCTGGCCATACCAGACTCGGACTTCGGACGACCTCCCAAGTGTATAGATCGAAGGCATTCGATCTCGACCGTATACAGATAGTCCCCGCATTTCTTAAAGTAAGATGATAAGAAATGTTTTTCGATCCTCGTTTTCTCGAAGCCTTTAGTGATGATGTCATTTATGTGATTCATGCGTTCAAAGTGACCGAAACGTCTCGTCGGTCCGCTTCCCCAAAATATTGAATGCTTGCTAGTATTGGTCGGCCACTAGTGCCGCCGAACCGTCGTTTCCCCTCTATAAATATGAGGCGATTCCTCTTAGCAAAGAACTTTACCTTTTCCTTACATTTTTCCCTGTCTTCATCTCTTTCTCTAATCGCCTGTTTCCACCGCCTCTTTAAGTGCCGGAAAACGCCAAGCTCTTGTAAGAAACACCACATTCCTGTGCAACCCGTATTCTTTTGCTTACAGCCATGGCTAAAACTTCCAAAACGGTCCCTAAAAAGGATAAAGTGTCGTCTTCTTCTACTTCTCGGCCGGCCAAACCAGTGGTGCCGCCGACTCTTGAGGAAATCACCCCCGGTCCTTGCGTAATCAAGAAGGACTTTAGCATTGAGAATCCGCCCGATGTCCCAGGCCGATGTGAACACGCATCTCGATATATTAGCCTGATATCGGAGAAGATTATCGAGTATGTGAGGAAGGACTGCGGCTGGGGACACGAGGTCGTGATCCAGATCCCGAGCCCCGAGGAAAGTATTACTTCCCACGGGGAGGGATTTCTAAGTGTTTACACTTATCCCTTCACTCTAAGTCCCCTCGATCCGGTGGTGATCGACTTCTGCAAAACATACGAAGTCACCCTCGGTCAGACTCACCCCTCCTTTTGGCGTATCGTGATTATGCTGCGTTTCTTTTTCGAAAAGGCCGGTGGGTTAGAATTCACCCTCAGCCATCTTATTCGATTGTATCGGCCCCAGTTATTTCGAGGGCTCATCAAGCTGCAGCGTCGAACAACGAAAGCCATCTTCGCCAATACTGGCGAGACCAAAAATCAAGGTTGGATGAGCCGGTTCGTCAAAGTAGGAAATTCGGACGTCATCCTGGGGACAAAATGTCGTTCCCGGAAAAGTTGAACTTTAAATGTAAGTGGAGCTTCTTTCCCCGGTATCTATTCATGTTCTGCTTCTTCATCTTATAATATCTTTACCCTTCTTTTGGCAGCCACTGCTTGGTCGCCCCCCGCGATGCCGGACCTCGAGGATTGGGTCCGAAAGTTAACTGCCACCTCTTCCTACTATAAGCGCAAGTAGCGTGAATTAGCGAAGGGCCAGTGGGAGGCCAAGAACCATGGTAAGTGCTTTCCCGAGTTTCAAATACTTTTCATACACTGATGGTGTCAATTTACTCATGTTTACTTGTGCAGGCCTTGGGGATGCCTCTGAGATGAGGCCGGCTCTGCCCGGGGAGAAGACCAAGCCTTCGACTCCGAAATCGGAGAAGGACAATAAAAAGAAGAGGGTTTCGAAGCTTGAAGACCCCTAAGATAAGAAAACTGCTGCTCGAAGGCTGCAGAAAAGATTTGCTCAAACGGGCGCAGATTCGGACCATGGTTCCCCCGATGATGAGGAAAACGATGGCAAAGAGTCGACGTTGGTGCATCGAGCCAGGAAACCAATCGAGGCCGTCATACCTTACGAACTGGAGATCCCGTCCCGAGGTGAGGGAACCCCAAAGGAAGATGCGGGCAAGGTCCCCGTGTCCCCGGAGGTTGAGATTATCCCTCCATCTTCAACAAACATACCGGAGGGGGAAAATGCTGAGACCCCGAAGCTAATGAGAACGCCCCGAGTGAAGAGCTCCAGGCCGCGACAACAGGTCCCTTTCTTTGCCAACTTATTCTGAGGGGGCAATCGAGGAAGCCAACGTTCTGCGTATGTCCGACCCGAGCAAGGTCCTCGAGGAAGATCCCTTTCAGGGTTGCTACGCTGGGATTGAGAATGCCAACAACCTTAACGATGCATCCGCCATCTTTGAAGAGGCTCAACATCTCCTTTCCCGAGTAAGTACTTACTTTCATCATTCTAATTTTCTCTTTTCTTTCTTTTCTATTGGCTGATATATCTCCATTCCATGTGTAGGCTATCGTAAAGTTCAAAGCTGAGCTGAGCTAATGTGAGGCCGAGCTCAAGAATATTTCGGGCGAAGAGAAGGCCCTAAGTCTCCTCTGTAGCCAAAAAGAAGATGAACTTAAGGATCGCAGGATCGCATTGGCCAAAGCTCAAAAAAGCGATTCCGAGCTAGAGGAGTAGGTAACTGTGATTTTAACAGAGCACGGCTTTCTTGGCCCTACTTCAGAGGCTAATACTTCGATATCTCAGCTGCAGCAAAAACTAGAGATGATTGGGCAGCTCCGGAGCGAGGTCGATCAAGTTAGAGCTGATTGTCATTAGTGGAAGAAGAACATGGATCAACTTGCTGCCGATAAAGAAACTGTTGCAGCCGAACTGGCCTCGACTGAAACCCAGCTCCGGGGCATTCAAGCGAAGGGTCTGGCTCAGGCCAAGAAGATCGAGGAATTGGAGGCCGAGCTCGCTAGAACCCAGGCCGAAACTATACAGGCCAAGGCTGAAGCTGCACAAGCTAAGGCTGAAGCTGAGAAGACGAAGGTTGTGGCTAATAAATCCATTGACACGTACTTAAGGGATGCCGCAGCTGTTCAAGCTGAGTTGAGAGAGGCCTCCGACCGGGGAAAACGGAGCAATGATTTGGCTAGGTTCCAAGCCCGGAGGGACACTCTCAAGGAAATTCATGCCCGGGGGTTCGATCATGCCGAGGAGATAGTCGAGGCAAGGGCGCGGGAAACCGATGCCAGGTTTCTTGTCTCCTCCGATGATGAGGACGCAACGAGTGGCTCCGGAGACGGGGAAAGTGAAGAAGAAGTTCCCAAGGGAGAGGAGGCTCCCGAAGATAAAGCTGCTGAATGTGTAGTTTCTGAAGATGACGCTTCCGGGGATGTGACCCCGATTCGGCCTTTAAAGTGGCTATACTTTTCCCTCTTTTCGGCTAAAAGACTTAGTAAAAATTTTGTATGCCTTAGCATGTTTTGTTTGTACCCGTTTGGGTTTTTTGGAGGTTTGAAGTGTCAAAACCTTATTAGTAATTTGTTTGTGCAAACATAATTGAATACCTCTTGGGGTATTTCCGAAGGCCGATGTTATCGAAACCCCTAGTTTTTTTGAGGGCTGAGTTTATCGAGGCCTTCATATTTTTCGGGGGCTGAATTTATCGAAGCCTTTCATATTTTGCTTTTGCCGAGGGTAGCCTGCTTTAACCGGTTTTTCTATGTTTGAAGGCCTTAAATTTACACCGAAAGTCGGACGTCTCCGAGCCGTATTATTTTGGCCGTAGCCTTTATATGACCGTAGTCTTTAGTATGGTCGTAGCCTTCGAGTATGTCATTTGGACTTGTTTCCCGATAACTTTCCGAACTTGTTCAAAAAGTTAGTCCCCGAGTATATTGGCCTTGGCCTTTATTTCGAGGGGGTGCCCCTTTGAGGTATTATAAATCCGAGTTTTCGATGACTCGGATGTATTTACTGTCGATGACAGTCCCCGAGTATTCGGGGATGCTTTTATGCTTTGGCTTTTGAGCCGTTTCTTGTAGGATTATAAGTCTAGAGTTCGTGTAATAGTAGACTTCTTCGAGACACAGAGTGTTTTTGATATTAACAGAATGCTTCTTTCAAATAATTGATACACGCGTATATGCTTTGCCATCGGGGCTTGACTATTCTATATGGCCACAGTTCATCTGACCGTTTGGCCCATTACAAAGTTTTCCTATCGAGGCCCTCTTAGGCGTGCAGTATTTTCCTTGAAAATATAATCTCCGAGGGTGATGCCCCCCAGTATTCGAGGATGATTAAAAAGAGACCTTGGATACTGTTGAGTTCTCCTTAGGTAGAACATAATTGTTGCCTTGTTAAAAACCTTGCCGGTAAAACCTATTTGGGACAAAATCCGATCTAAGGAAAAAAGAGTGCAACGCATGCTTTAAAACCTAAGGCCTTCGTGTAGAAATATGATGCCTTCGGGATCGTACGCCCTCGATAGAAAGCCTATAATGAGTTAGTTTTAAACTCAAATGGACAAAAGGGTAAGTTCGTACCTTAGCAGTAGTACCGTTTGAGCAGTGATATGTTCCAATTGTTTGGCAGTTGTTGGCCTTCCATTGTGCTAAGTTTGTAAGACCTTTTTCGATAACTCTGAGGACTCGGTACGGTCTTTCCCAATTCGGGCCAAGTTTCCCTTCATTTGGGTCTCGTGTATTGAGGATGACTTTTCGTAGGACTAAGTCCCCAATTCCAAAATGTCAAAGGTTGGTTCTTTTATTGTAGTATCTTTCGATCCTTTGCTTCTGTGAAGCCATCCGAACGAACGCCGCTTCTCGCTTTTCATCTAATAATTTGAGGCTGGCACTCATAGCCTCGTGATTTGACTCTTCCGATGCATGTCGAAACCTGGTGTTGGGTTCTCCAACTTCGACGGGGATGAGGGCCTCGGAGCCATACACTAGAGAGAACGGGATATCCCCCGTACTGGACTTTGGTGTAGTCCGATATGCCCAAAGGACCTCAGGTAAAACTTCTCTCCATTTCCCCTTTGAATCATCCAGTCTTTTCCTCAAGTTCTAAATGATAGTTTTATTTGTTGACTCGGCCTGTCCGTTTCTGGTTGGGTGGTATGGCGTCGATAAAATCCTCTTTATTTTATGCGCTTCGAGGAACTCCGTTACCTTGCTACCGATGAATTGCTTTCCGTTGTCACACACAATCTCGGCGGGTATTCCGAATCGACATATGATGTGGTCCCAAAATAAAGTCAACGACTTCCTTTTCTCGGACCTTCTCGAAGGCCTGTGCTTCTACCCACTTAGAGAAATAATCAGTCATAAACAAGATAAATTTAGCTTTACCTGGGGCCGTTGGTAGAGGGCCGACTATATCCATTCCCCATTTTATGAAAGGCCATGGGGATAAGACCGGATGAAGTTGTTCTCTAGGATGATAGATCATCGGTGCGAATCGTTGACACTTATCACATTTTCTGACAAATTCCTTGGTATCCTTTTCCATGCTATCCCAGTAGTAACCTACTCTGATAATTTTGCGGACCAAAGATTCAGCGCCGGAGTGATTCCCACAAGTACCTTCGTTGATTTCTCGAAGGACATAATCGGTGTCTCCTGTCCCAAAATATACCGCCAATGGCCCATCGAACGTTCTCCTATACAATGTTCCATCTTCATCCAATGCAAACCTAGCAGCCGTGGCTCATAAGGCCCTCGATTCTTTGTGGTCCGATTGGAGTTTTCCATTCTTCAAATAGTCAATATACTTATTCTTCTAGTCCCACGTCAGGCTTGTTGAATTTATTTTGGCATGACCCTCTTCAACCACGGACCTTGATAATTGGACAACAGTCCCCGGGATGATGTCATCTTCTTCGACCGAAGAGCCCAAATTGGCAAGCGCGTTGGCCTCACTATTTTGCTCTCGAGGCACATGATCCAGAGTCCATTCGTTGAAGCGATGCAAGGTTACCTGCAGCTTATCCAAGTACCATTCATCCTATCTTCTCGAACCTCGAAGCTTTTGTTTACATGGTTTACAACCAATAGGGAATCGCACTTGGCCTCGATGACTTCTGCTCCCATACTTTTAGCTAGCTCAAGAACTGCAATCATGGCCTCGTACTCGGCCTCATTGTTAGTTAATCTTGGAGTTTTGATAGATTGTCTAATAATATCACCTATGGGAGGTTTTAAGACAATGCCGAGCCTGGACCCCTTCACATTCGAGGCACCGTCCGTGAAAAGGGTCCATACCCCCGATGTTGTACCCGAGTTTAGCAGGAGTTCCTTCTCCACTTCGGGTACGAGGGTCGGCGTAAAATTGACCACGAAGTCAGCTAGGATTTGAGACTTGATGGCCGTTCGGGGTTGATATTCGATATCGTACCCACTAAGTTCGACGGCCCATTTGGCCAATCGGTCGGATAGCTCGGGCTTATGCAAAACGTTTCGAAGAGGGTAAGTGGTTAATACACATATAGGATGACATTGAAAATATGGTTTTAACTTTCGAGATGCGCTTATCAATGCAAGTGCTAATTTCGCTAAGTGAGGGTACCTAGTTTCAGCATCTCCTAGAGTTCGGCTTGCGTAATAAACAAAAAATTGCGTACCTTGCTCTTCTCGAACTAGTACCCCACTTACCGTTATCTCAGACACCGCCAGGTATATATAAAGCCTTTCTTCTTCCTTCAGGGTGTGAAGCAAAGACGGGCTTGACAGATATCGCTTTAACTCTTCCATGACATTCCAGGGTCCAAGCGAAATGCTTTTTCTTTTTGAGAAAGGAAAAGAACCGGTGACTCCGATCCGACGACCTCGAAATGAATCGACCCAAGGCAGCTATCTGCCCTGTCAACCTTTGCACGGCCTTCACACTATCCACGATCGCGATATCCTCGATAGCCTTGATCCTATCGGGATTGATTTCGATACCCCGATTTGATACCATGAAGCCGAGGAACTTACCCGAGCCAACTCCGAAGGCACATTTCTCTGGGTTAAGCTTCATATTGTATTTCCTCAAAATTGCAAATGTTTCTTGCAAATGTACTAAATGGTCCTCTGCGTGCAGGGACTTAACCAACATGTCATCAATATAGACTTCCATTGTTTTACCTATTTTTCTTCAAACATTTTGTTAACTAGGTGTTGGTATGTAGCTCCTGCATTTTTTAGTCCGAAGGGCATTACGTTGTAACAATAAGTCCCAAACTTAGTTATAAATGAAGTTTTTTCCTGGTCCTCCGAGTTCATCTAAATTTGATTGTACCCGGAGTAGGCATCGAGAAAAGTTAGGGTCTCGTGGCCAGCCGTGGAATCGATCATTCGGTCGATGTTTGGCAACGGGAAAGAATCTTTCGGACATGCTTTGTTCAAGTCCTTATAGTCCACACACATTCTAAGCTTATTTCCTTTTTTAGGAACCACAACTACATTTGCTAACCATTCGGGATATTTCACCTCCCGAATGGATCCTATTTTAAGAAGTTTAGTTACCTCGTCTTTTATGAAGGCATGCTTTACCTCGGATTGAGGCCTCCTCTTTTGCTTTACTGGTTTGAACCTGGGATCGGTGCTCAGCCGATGTGTGGTGATTTCAGGCGGGATCCCTGTCATATCCACCAAGCGAAGCAATCCATATTATCAACAAGAAATTGAATGAGTTTTTTCCTGAGTTCGAGGGTTTATCCCGTTCCCAAGTATACCTTTTTCTCGGGCATGTCCTCGATCAAAATGACCTGCTCTAGTTCCTCGATAGTTGATTTTGTTGCATCAGATTCTTCGGGGACAACGAAGGTTCGAGGAGTAAGGAAATCCTCATCTTCGTCTTCGATCACCTGTTGTTTTGACTCCATCAAGGCCGGAGGCGGTAATTGCTATTTGGCGACCTGCTTATATTTAAGGATCGACTTCTTCGAGTTGAAAGTTATGGAATCGACCCTACTTCGTCGATCGCAAACATCTCTTTTGCAGCATGTTGCTCCCCGTAGACCGTTTTTATCCCTTCCTCTGTCAGGAACTTCATCATTTGGTGAAAAGTCGAAGGCACTGCCCTCATGTTGTGTATCCATGGCCTCCTGATGAGTGCGTTATATCTCATATCACCTTCGATGACATGGAACTTCGTATCTTGTATGGTCCTGGCTATGTTTACTGGCAAGATAATCTCTCCCTTTGTTGTTTCACTTGCCATGTTGAAGCCATTCAAGACCCGAGATGTAGGTACAATCTGATCTTGTAGGCCGAGTTGTTCTACGACCCTCGATCTGATTATATTTGCTGAGCTACCTGGATCCGCTAAAACACGTTTAACTTGAATTTTATTCAAAAGGATAGAGATTACCAGGGCGTCATTGTGAGGCCGAGATATGCCTTCTGCTTCCTCGTCACAGAATGATAAGACGTCCTCGGGAACATAACTCCAAGTCCGCTTTTCTCTGGTGATTGATACTTTGGTACGCTTGATCATGGGTCGTTGAGGGACGTCGACTCCGCCGATGATCATGTGGATTACATGTTGTGGTTCTTCTTGTTCGTGTCTTCTTACATCTCTCTCCATGAGGTGATTCTTAGCCCGATCACTTAGGAATTCTCGAAGGTGACCCTCGTTAAACAAGCGAGCCACTTCTTCTCTTAGCTGTCTGCAATCTTCTATTCGATGACCATGTGCACCATGATATTTGCACATCAAGTTCGGGTTTCTTTGAGAAGGATCAGTCTGTATTGTCCTGGGCCACTTGGTGTCTTTAATTCTCCCAATAGCGGAGACAATTCCTGATGCATCAATGCTGAAGTTGTATTCTTATAATCGAGGAGCTTCGGCGGAATCGGAGTGCATGTCGAACCCGCTTTTGCTCATGAGTTCCCGAGAGCTTTGACCTCGATCACTTCTCCGATCAATCCGAGGTGAGTTGCGGCTCCAGCCGTTGTTCCTTCGATCGGCATATGGCTGATACCGTTCTTTATTGAATCTCGATTCTCGGTTTGTGCCCCTAGGGGGCTTGGCTGTGAATTTGCTAGGATACACTGAGCCCGAGGGGCTACCAACTAATCTTCCTCGACCCTGATCTTTGATTGATAACGATTGTGCACATCCGACCACGTCACAACTGGATATTCAATCAAGTTCTGCTTCAACTGCTGAGAGGCGATTGAACTCCTTTCATTCAGACCTTGCATGAAGGTATGTGCTACCCAGTCATCGAAGACCGGAGGAAATTCCATTCTTTCCATCTGAAATCGGGACACGAACTCCCTTAATATCTCGTCGTTCCTTTGCTTAATTTTGAAGACGTCTGATTTCCTCGTGGCCACCTTTATGGCCCCAGCGTGGGCTTTAATGAAGGCTTATGCTAACATGGCAAATGAATCAATAGAGTTAGGGGCTAAGTTGTGGTACCAAATCATCTCTCCTTTTGAGAGTGTTTCCCTGAACTTTTTCAACAGCACTGACTCGATTTCGTCATCATTCAAATCATTCCCTTTGATTCCACAAGTGTACGAGGTGATATGCTCGTTGGGGTCGGTTGTTCTGTTATACTTGGTATATCGGGCATGCGAAATTTCTTTGGGATGGGCATCGGAGCTGCGCTCTGAGGGAACGGTTTTTCTTCTTGGCATCTAGACCTTTCAAAACAGGAGATGCCCCCGGTATCTGGTCTACACGGGAGTTATAAGTCTCCACCTTCTTATCATTGTCTTCAATTTTCTTTTCTCCGGACTAGATCCTCTTGGTGAGCTCTTCGATCATTTCATAATTGTGGGGTCAGTCCCCGAGCCGTTTTCATTAGACCTTTCTGGTGTCGGCTCAGCACACCGATTGTTTTCATGTTCATCTACGCTCGGGGTTTTTTTTTGACTTTGGAGTTGAGCGACGGCGTTTTGTTGAGCCTGCAGCATCTCGGATATTACTTGGAGACTGACCATCCCATCTCCTACTCCTGGTGTTCCTTGGTCCCCTGGTCGGGCTTCCCTGCGTGCATTCCCTACGGGGTCTATGCCTGCATCCGTGTTTAGAGCGTTATGCGATTGATATCAACTGGCTCCCTATTTGGCACTCCCTCAGGGTTCATGGGTAATACACCGATCCCTATACCGCTATTTTCTCCAAGACCCTCACTGTCATGAGCAGGTGCGTTTTGCGTGCTAGACATGTTCAAGCCTGAGAATCAAAAAATCTTGACAAGAAAAAGTGTAAAGATAATGTGTGTAACGAGAATCAGTAAAGAAATAATCACTATTATCTTTATCCTCACGGTGGGCGCCAAACTGTTTACCTCGAAAATACGAGTAACAATTAAACTTGATTTGTGATTTTAAAGATACGTGATTTAGTTCAATACCGATTAATAATCAAGAAATATGAAGTAAAAATGAAAGATAAAAGTGAATCAAACCAATGTTAGTTAGCAGCAGTGACCTCGAGAAGGTGACCTCAAGGTGGCTTAGGGCAATAAGAAAAATAAAATAAGAAGATCAAAGTAAGAACAATTAAGCTAAGGGACAATTCTGATGAACAGCAGGCAAAAAACAGAGAGTATATTCTTTGCGCAGTAAAAAGATGATCTTACAAATGATTGGGGTCCCCCTTATATAGTGGGGGAACCCTTAAACAAGGAATATTTTCATTTAAAGTAGGGAATATTCTTGGTACAACTGTCTAACCATCTAGTACGGAATTGTACAACCTCATTCTGTGATTTACGCCATGACTCAGGGGACGTGGCAGGAATCTAGCTTGCTTTAGTACAAATCCATAACGGTACTATTTCGGGGTCGAACACACCCGGCCTCGGTATACATCCTGCTTCTCCTTCGAACTCGGATCTGGTCTTTCGAGCTCGAACCTGGCCTTACCAGACTCGGACTTCGGACGACCTCCCAAGTGTATAGATCGAAGGCATTCGATCTCGACCGTATACAATACAAATCAAAATTTCAGATTAATAAAATTATCTCAAAAGAATTACGACAATTGTTTTAACAATTATTCAGCTGAGAACCAAAACACAATGGAAGCAATTGAGTAATATCGATCATACACTTACATTACATTCGGGAATTATTATGAATCTTTTTAGTTAGGTTAAAAATCTGTATGTCAATGTAACGGTGAACATGAGTTTTAGAGAACCTTTGCGTTTAGAGATTCTTATAAGATAAATTATTTATAACCATCAGTATGACATTGATTCCAACTATAGAGAATTCATATAGTCAATTTCAATTTGTTTGTATACGATTAATGATAAAGTTCAATATTTGAAAGAATATAAATAGTTCTCAAACTATACAGGCTTTAAGATAGTAACATTGATTAACTAAAAGATGCAGTGATGAACTAACGGGGTGAGAATTCTATAACCATCATAAGTTATAAATCCAGAAAATAGTAGTTTGATAGGCGGTTGATCAAGTGCAATTTCATATTTTTTTCAAATTTAATTAATTATAGAGAAAACAAAATGGACTAAATTAATTACAACGTAAATTTGGTGTAGTTTGTGTAAATGAAAGCAATTGAATACCTTACTATTTCATCAGGAAATACACCCAGAAAAGAGGTGACCATCTGGGTCTAATGGGATCCACCACTGACGGGTCAATACAAGCTCAACACGAACGGGACTACACTAGGGAACCCTGGAAAGGGTGGCATGGGGTGTGTGTTAAGATCCTCCAGTGGTGACTGGGTTCTGGGCTTCATGAGAAACCCGCCACACACAACTAATACCCAAAGCTAGGAGTGGCAAACTGGCGGGTCGGGTCGGGTCGGATATGGCTCGGGTCGAAAACGTGTAATGAAAAAAATGGATCAATCATCCGGCCCGACCCATATTTAATAAAAAATGGGTTACCCATATTATCCATGACTTCTTGTATATGATCACTTTTGGGAGAATTCTTAGTTTCCCTAACTTGAGGAACTCCGAATTTGAGGTTTTACAAATGTAAAAGTTAGACTCATTGGTTATCCATTGGTTACTTATTGGTTATCCATTTTCTAAATGGATAATATGGTTCTTATCCATATTTGACCCGTTTTTAAAAAATTCATTATCCAGCCCATTTTTTAGTGGATAATATGGGTGGTTAACTGTTTTCTTTTAACCATTTTGCCACCCATACCCAAAGCCGAGCTTCTTGCACTATTACAGGGACTGCAAATCGTATAACAAAGAGGTCTAACACAATTGAAAATCAACATAGACTCAACAGAGGTAGTAAGAATGCTTAAAATAGGAAACTATGCTTATGACTCTATTATCTCTGAATGCAGGTCATTAATCCAAAGATTGAGAGGCACAATGGTGAAATACAGCTACAGGGAGAAGAACGGGGTAGCCGACCTACGGGCAAAAGGAGCAAAGAAAGATCTTTTTGGAAGAACAACAATATTGGTAGTTCATCCGTTTGCAAATGAAGCTTTTTGTGCAGACATCCTAGGAACTGTATTTTCAAGGAACATTTTGGAATGTAATACTAATACTGTGGATCAAAACTTAGGGTGTACTTTATACCCCTGTGAAGATGATGTACCTATTTTTCCTTAATTGCTAGTATATAATCATCCCTTAAACCAAAAAAATATATATAATAAATACTGGATACAATATTGTATTTTAATTGAATTTAACAGTACTCTAATAATTGATTCATGGGAATTTTTCGTTCTAACTTTTTCATAGTCCGCATTAATGCTATTTAAGGAATATGATAATTTTAGATGCATTTTAGTGAACGGGTGCACTTAATTCATTATAATAATAAAGTCACAAAATTATTTTTTGTCACACCAAGGTAATCAAACTTTTTCATTATTACAGTAAAGTCAATATTTTACTGGTCACTATAACGACAAAACTTACCCATCAAAGTGGCTTTACAATTATGTTGGGTAAAGTTTAATGACTTTACTGTTATAATGTGCAAACGTTAGTTACTTTATGTTATAAAAAATAGTCGTGTAACTTTACTACTACAACGGATAAATTTCAATGATTATACCTGAAATTAACTCTTTACTAGAACTACTAAAGAATGAATAGAATAAATAATGAAAAGATTTTAAAATGAATTCTGTTTAAAATAATCCAAAACTCAAGGAAGAGAATACATGTCTATTGATCAAAGTTTGGAGATCTTAAATTGCATGGGATCCTTAGCATTGATACATTATTTTTTTTTATCATGTAGTTCGTAAATTTTACTGAATCAAGTGATTGAACAATCGAGAGCAATTTACTTGCGATCCTTGATTGAAATTTATAACGAGCATCTAATAAATTCACTTTTTCCATTGACCTCAACAAATGATCGAATGCTTTAACTATTAAAATATAAAGAAAAATCTCTAATATTAGTAAAATAAGCTAGTCAATTTCAGGTCGTTAAAAGGTGAACTTTCCATCAACAATTTAAAAGTCTTTTGTGCGGTCTAAGGATACCAGCTTTTTGGGAGTTTTTCATACTTCTAGTCTAACTTAACTTGAAAAAACTTATTCCGTGGTCACCGGTAATAACCTTTGGTAACGACTTTTCTATTATTATTTTTTTGATAACAGTAGTGCCCGGGCCAGCCTGCGCACACCTCGACTAATTCCACGAGATACCTGCCACCTACCACCAGCAACAAGTTACTAGGTAACTCTATCCACTAAGGCTTGGATAGATGGGAAGAAATCACCTACTTATTTTTTGACCACTAGACCACACCCTTGGGTGCTGAAACTTGAGCATTTCTATACATAATAAATTTGTTTCAATTGGTCAATAGAAATGTGTGTAAAAACTTTCATAAGGTACAAAAATGTAGCTCAGTCTAGTCTGAAGAAAAGTGAGACTGAAAACTACAGTAAAAAGAATAGATTGTTACCGGTTTCCTATTTGGCGTGGTATATGCATGATATGTCACCTCACCTAAAACACTAAAACCAAAATATGACTACTTTCAAGTTTCAAGGGATAAAAGTTCACATTTTGAATTTTGCAAAGTATATCTCGTATAAAATGACCAAAGGAACACTAAGTCTAATGAATTGGACACTGAAAGGTTGATTCATTTTTCAACTGGGAACAGGGTGCAGGGAAAATACTGCAGCTAGAACCAGAGATATATTCACAGTTCCACTTCATATTTGGGGCTAGCCCGAATATACTGACGTTTTCCATGTGTATGTCCAAAAATGGTGCTTCCTCAATGCCCTCTAGCAAGGGCGGTCTCTTTGATTCCAGACTGACCACGTTACTGATACGAATACCTCTTACTCTAGGTACTGCTTTCGGATCCCATCTCTCGTCGGGGTGGTCATTTGCTCCCCTGCTAAACCTAATCGGCACTTTCACTCGTTCCATTTTCATGTTATTTATCGTAATGTTGGTAATGTATCCGCCTCTTCCTCTATCAGTTTTAATTCGCACGCCAGCTGCTGAATCTCTAACATATAAGTCTTCTATGATGACATTAGAAACACCTCCGGACATCTCACTGCCAATACCAACTCCTGAACATGTTGGAGTTGTGCCTGTCACTCTCCTTACAATGATATTTGAGCTTGGACGAGCCATTTTCATGCCGTACTGGTCCCAACCACTTTTCACTGCCACAAGGTCATCACCACTTTCGATGTAACAATCTTCGACGCACACATTCACGCTGGAGTCTGCTAACAAAACAATTATGTGAATAAAATAAAAAGTTGTTAATACTCTTAATCATACACTCTAGTTTGACATAAGTAATAAAGTAGAGTGGACACCTATGTATGCCTGAGATACAGTGGCGGAGCCACATGTAATCAAGGGGTGTCTGATACCCCTTTATATTAAAATTATAGGATATAAACTACAATATAGAATTTCAAGATCATTATTCTTTCTCCTAGTGGAAAATTTCAGGTATTACATACAGAGGATATTTTTCTGAGCCGAGGGTATATTGGAAACAACCTCTCTACCTTCACTCGGTAGGGGTAAGGTCTGCGTATACACTACCCTCCCCAGATCCTACCTGTGGGAATATACTGGGTTTGTTGTTGTTGTTGTTGTACATACAGAGGATATACCTGGGTCTATGCCATCTGTGTTAGGGGCATTCCAAGGAGCCAAAATAGTCATGTTTCTGATTACAATATTCCTGAAGCAAATGCAATGTCAAGTGTCACTTTACCAGCTAATATGCGATCATTTGGTGAATAAAAGTAGTTATCGTGAGGAAAGCTAATGAAAGGAGGAGAGAACATGTTTATTCAGCAAAGTTTTATTATTGTACTCCACATCTTTAAAGATTCTTTCTTGCCCTCAACATTCAAGACTAGCAGGAAAGACTACTTTGGCAACACTGGATCCTTTAAATATACTGGTTAATTATAGACGTCTAGTTATTTGATTGATTAACTGAATCGTAATATCAACTTATCAGAAAATATTATGCAGCAACAAATAGCAATTTCCAAGTAAAACTAATTACTTCTCCATTCATTAGCTGCCTAAAGACCGGGAACCAAACAAGTAGAGGCAAGCAGTGTCATAAAAAATAGATAGAGCAATTATCAAGAGAGCAGGGACCTGCAATAGACAGGATGAATTGTCCAAAACGGGGAGTTGAGGAATGTAAGATTATGGATCAGGATGTTCTGAGAGTTAATCAGCTCAACGAGATGGCCTCTGGTGTGGACCAGTGTTCTATTCCACCAAAGCTCCCACCACATCTTTCCCTGGCCATCTACAGTCCCATTTTCCCCTGAAATTAAGCTCAAAAATTTGAAGAGGCAGACAGAGAAGCAGTCACACTAGAAATTCATTATTATTAGTATTTGAAAGAAAATGGGGGAATTGGGGGAAAAAATTATCATCGAGATGAACTTATCAAAAGGAAAAGAAAGGAATGATCACTGAGATAAATATAACCACAAGGCATATAATATTGCAGACTCATCAGAGTCCACATTTTAAGTAGACTAAATAGAACGCTTACTTCTAAAACTATATACTATGAGCATGCTCACATATTATGATACAGGTGTAGTGGTCAAAAAGTTTAGCTACCATTTTTTATGAGGCAATAGTACTTAATATTCAATTTATATTCTTAGTAGTAGAAAGGTCATTGTTTGCAAAGCCCTCATTTGCAAGTGTGTATACAAAGCCCTCATATGCAAGAAATGTTTGAAAGCAAATCTTCTCTAGTGAAATTCTAAATCTGACAAATAGAGTAATTCCTGAATCTGGATTATCCCCTAAACAAATCTTTTGACAAATATTTTGGACAATTAAATGCAATGATTAAGATGGAGTACTCTTGTAGCCTTTGTGTTGGATCTTTAACATGTGCACTTATCCAGCAAAGGACCTTCAGCATTTATTAACGCATATGACGCATTGTTTATCGGCAAATCTGAGTATATATATTCTTCAATGACAATACTCAATCCTTAAAAGTGTGGTCAAAGTAATTTCCAACTTTTGAAGTCGCATGTCAGCAGCTCTAACACAGGGAGGGAGGGGAGGAGAGGATGAAAAGGGGAGAGTGTGTCTTTGTGTATGTGTAGCTCTGTGTGTGTGTCAGCATATGAGAGAGAGAGAGAGAGAGAGAGAGAGAGAGAGAGAGAGAGAGAGAGAGAGAGAAAGAGAGAGAGAGAGAGAGATCCAAATTGAAAACGTGGATAATAATCATCTTGGCGTCTATTTTCCTTAGTCATCCCCCATTCCATTCTACTCCTTTGTGTTCTCGTTTACTAATTCTGAGTATCTGCTTCAACACAAAATCCTCAACTAACATAGTCTATTAACTAATTACATGTTAGAATAGCAGCTCCTATGTAACAACCCAGTAGGAACTACAGTTAGGTTCTACATTCTGCCACCATCACATGCCTAAAAACCAAAATGCAACAAATCTTATCAATCCAACCTATTAGATCTTACAGACATCATATTCAAGGAACTTCAACATTAGAATAGAATTCCACCTTTTGTTATGGTCCCTCCTAACACAGAGGCAGAACCAGGATTTGAAGCTTATGAGTTCGGAATTCTAGGTCTTTTTAAGTTATTGGGTTCCAAATTAATTATTTGTACATATTCAATGGATTTCTTAAGATAAATATAGGGTTTGGACCAAAGTTACTACATTCAGCCGAACCCATAACCCAAAGGCTAGCTCCGCTCCTGTCCTAACATGTTTAGTTTAGCACACCATTGACCAAACAGACCTTCCTATAGATGTGTATGTAGCCTATAGTGTCGTCCGAAAGAAAATTAAGGCTAAGCATTTCCAGCTGCCAAATGAATACTTCAAATCTAGTACCTAGTAGATATTTCAATTAAAGGACATCAGTAAACTAAGCAAGCAACAGCTCACCCTCACTGCAGATTTTTACTTTTTATTTTTTTGTCAATAAAGACAAGGACTAAAATCTTTCTAAAAGGCTCGAAAACAAACAGTTAGCATATTAATGCTGTGCTTTTAATCAATACATATTTTGTCATTACGATATCCTTTATAAGTAGTAAGTGCAACTACTAAGTTGTCACTTACTTGGCAAGAACAATAATGACTTCTAACCATATGGGGTAAGAAATTACCTGTAATTACAACATTGGTGAGACCATTTCCATGAATGAGGCTAATATGTCTCGCTCCCAGTCTTTCTCTCCCTCTTCCATATGAAGGCAGAGCATTGATTAGTGGCCATTCCTTTAGATCCTTTTAACAAAGAGAAAAGAAATTCAGAATTTTGTGATATGAAATTATACAAGAATAGCACAGTAACTTTCACCTTCCCAAAGAAAGAAAAGAGCAGTAAAAATAAACAAGTGTTTGGACTGGAATGCCATGTGAGACAAAGTAAGACCTTGGACCCTAAAACAAAACAAAGGAAGGACTGCCCTTAGCCATCAGGGGATAAAATAATACGACTTCTTGGTATAGTAACTGGATCTAGGCCAGCGCTTGGGGATCAGATCCAAAAACAACAAACCCAGTGTAGTCCCACAAGTGGGGTCTGGGGAGGGTAGTGTGTACGCAGACCCTACCCCTATCTTTAACAAGGCAGAGAGGCTGTTTCCGGTAGATCCTCGGCTCAGGAAAGATAAAGGGAAGGGGCAATGACAAGCAAACCAATCGGAAAACCAAGCGATAAACATCTATTTAATTGATTCAAATGTGGCCAGATAATTTCTTTGTTAATCCCAATATAATTTGCTCTATAAAGAATCCAACCCCTTCTTCTGCAGTCTTAAGGTAATAGTTACATCTTTATGCCCTAAAGTTATTTTCTTCCCTGTATGTTCTTTGTCATTTTTCTCACCCCATTATAGTACTGAAATTCACCATCTTTTATCCCAATAAATTTAAAGAAAGTAGGAACAAAAAAAAAAAAAACAAAGAATGCAGGGAATATCCCTCCAACCAATTTCTGGCTGCGGATAGCAGAAAACACCAAGATTCCTCTTTCCCACACCAAAAGATAGTTAAAAGTCCACCATCAAGTAGTGGAGTAATATTTTCTACTATATGATCTATATGATAGGGATAGTAGTGATAGATGAGTAAACTAAAGATATACTGAACATATAAAAAGTAAAACTTTGAGCTATTTATTAGAGCACATCACAACATGGATGCACAGATTAAAAACAGATACCTCCCTCTGTCCCATAAACACTATTACCATTTGGGAAGTAAAACAGGTTTTTTTCTTTGATTACCATTTTCTCAAACTCTTTTCAAATATTTCGAATCATTATATGAGTAAATTCAAATATGTAAATTTTAATCTTAATTTTCTTTTTAAAGTACTCTGGAGTTTTGATCCTGGCACTCCGTAGTGAATGGGAAAAAATAAAGAGAAGATTAAGGAATATTAAAAGAGATTAGTAGAAGTAGAAGAATGACCTGAGAGCCCAAGATGACAGCGCCTTGCTCGAGGAAGAGGGTGAAATTGCTACTGAGATTGAAACTTCCCGTAAGCCACCTGCCTTTTGGAACAACCAGCTGGGACCCACCACTGTCCGTGAAACGCGCCATAAATTCCATGGCCCGTCGAAATGCCTTCGTGTTTGAGGTTTTTCCATCCCCTATCCCGCCGAAATCCCTGATCGACTTCACTACTTTCCTTGCTGGCACCTGCTTGAAGAAGTCAGAGCAGCTGCTGCTAATCTGAGGGCCGGGCCGAGAGCCCGAGATTAATCCAAAATCCAAGGGGATCAGCAAGCTGATTGAATATTCCCTGTTGATCTGTAGGAGGCTAATTAGAGCGATGACTGTGAATAGAAGCAGCACAGATGCCCATGAAGGCCTTCTTAAGTTTCCCTTGATTCTGTTGATCAATATCTGGTTTTGTCCTTCCATACTTTCTCTGCATGTAGACATAATCTATGTCTACATGCAGAGAAAAAGAGAAAAAAACTCTCCTATCACAAACAGAGAGACAGATTCCTACTAGGTTTCTTTGATTTGAGTCAACAAACTGGGCTATTCATTCATGCATGAAAAAGAGAATAAGGGGTTCGAGGGTGGTTGGGGTTTTTTCTTTGTCTTATTGATGAAATTTTAGAGTATAGTTTGGAGGATGGTGGCATTTCGCCCAAAGTGCGTAATACTATGTTCCCCTGCTTATCTCACAAAAATTTCAAGTACATGAAAAAAAAAAAAAAGAAACACTAACAAAAATTTCTTCAATCACCACTTATCTAAATAATAGTCAAAGCAATTGGTCACGAATTCCTAAATTAGTTATTGAATTGTTGCCTTCAATTCCAGTGCTATCTTCCTCACACTTTTGAATGGGATACGTAGCAAGAATGAGAGATCAATTCCACTATTCACATCCTGAACAGAAATTCAAAAGCAAAGGGTAAACTACTGATAATGTACCACAGATACTAATTAAGACAGAAAGAAAAAGCACCCGAAAATCACCACGAAAGTCACCATGAGAGCTCGAGATAATTATAATAATAAAGAACAGGAAGCAATGCATACTTAAATTTTTCACATGATGAAAAAAGATCCAAATAAAACACGAAATTCTCACAAATATTAAAAAGGAACGACAAATGCTTACACCTGCAACTACTCTTCAACATCTTGATTCCAGAAGATCATTACGAAAATGTATGAAAATCTCAAACGGCACACAAAACTCCTGACTCTGTATGATGGATGCTTCCTCTATCGATTCACATGCCTTTCAATATCGACTCCTTAACATAAATTTGAGTCTAAGAAATACCTTAAATGTAACAAATAAAGATGCAGCAACTGGAAATCAGAAAAGATGTCTCACAGGAAGTTGTATATTTGATATAAATACACTTTCAATGAAGTTTACTTCATGTAACTCACAAAAGGTGCAAATAACAGTGCAACCGTTGTTTACCTTCGAGCAGAAATAATATTTATCGGGTCATAAAGCACAACCTTTTCTCATCAGAAGAGGAAATTTAATGTTTGCTCACATATTAACTCGCTACCATACTATAAAACACAATCATAAATTAGAAATTTCAACAAATTCACCTTGCAAACCAACAAAGATTGCTCATGTATTAGCACGTTAAATTATAAAACATAAACCTAAAGCAGAAATTTGAATGAACGCACCTCTACAAATCTACAAACACGATATCACTGGTTTTTCCTTTTGTTTGGTGTAAAGGACGGCTTCCTACAGTCTAATATCTTGTAGAGCTCATTAAATACAACCTATACAAATGAAAGTGTAGCAAGATATGAAATAAAAGCAAAACATCAAAGCAAGAGAATTTCAATTGGGCACGATAAGGATACCAATTAAGCGCCATCTTTTTTAAGTGGATAAATTACAAATTAGACATCATAAAAAGGATGAAAATAAAGATAATAGATGACACGACAGACTCTCCGTAAGTTCATTTGCATAGTCCTTTTTTTTGGTAAAAGAGAATCTTATAAAAGATGGTTACCAAGGAAGTGCATGATCAAGAAACATCCTGGTAAGCAAAAAGTTAAAAGGATCTACAGATAGAGAGAAGTAACCACATCAATCAGTAAACATAAAATAGCCGAATATTCATAAGATCTTTGGACCCTGCTGTATATGGACGACTTTTTATCCAAGAAAAAGGACTCATCTAAAACTGCCAAAAAATTTCAACCGGCAGGCCAAGATTTTCTAAAACATGTTTTCCCTAAATTACCTGTCCATTCACATTCTAAGTGACGAAACAAACACAAATATAAGAACTCCATAATAACTCATAGGCTCTCTAAAAAATATTAACACTCTTGATCCCGTCACGACTTGCCTTAAAACTGCCAATCGGTCCTAATTGCTTTGGATCTCTTCATTTTGGAGAAAAGAATCAAAATAAGTGGAGTTGTATTTAAACGCTCTTGGACTAAAGCAACAAAGAAAAATTATTTTTTCTGGAATTCAACTTTCAAAGGCCCTTTTTCCTGTATTAAAAAAGAAAGGTATAGTTTTGACTTTGAAAAAGAATAACCATAGTACAATTCATGTTCTTAACAGCACTCTTGACTCTTATCACCGGGGGCGCACGCATGATTTTTCGTAAGCTGTGTCAATATTTATAGAAGAGCAGAGAATAAATAATATTAATTGCTCCCTCTGTCTCAAATTATCTGCCTTGATTTCTAAAAATAGTTGTCTCAAAGTATTTGTCATTTTAAAAGTTCAAGACTAAATTAATTATCTTTTACCTATTCTTCCCTTAATATTAATTGTTCTTGAAGACTACAAATACCTCAATTATGAGTAAATATTAAATGAAGAGATATTATATCTTAAGAGATAAATAAGGTAAAACAGTCAAAAACCGCTCCTATTTAATATTTTCTTAAGGAGCGTGTAAAAGAGAAATACGACAGATAATTTGCGACGGAGGGAGTATCACATTACCTAACAAGAAATAGCCTTATCCATTGGTTTTGTTGAGTTTTAAGTTAAAAGAGGTCGTGAGTTCAATTCTACCTATATCCAATTTTTGACAATAGAGGCTCTCTCAAATATTTGCCAAAAAAATGATCTGGTTGAGGTTCGAACCTCTTAAGAGCAAAATTAGGAACTTAACCAGTGTGCCAAGCAACAGTATATGTCAAGTGGTGTCATTTCCTTTATCTTATTATTTCCATACCATATTACTATATACATCTCGTATAATTTTCCGACGAAGCGGTGTCACGTAACACTGCTTCGTTCCACGTGCATCCGCCGCTACTTATCACGCGTTCATTACAAAATATTCTCAGAGGCAGAGGCAGAGCCAGAATTTCAACTTTTTGAGTTCTGAATTTTAGAACGACGACTTCAAGTGCTAATAGCTGGGTTCTAAATTTTATATTTGTACATATTTAATAAATTTCTTAATACAAAGTGTACCGTTTGAGCAAAAGCTAATGGGTTTCGTCGAACCATAGCCGGCTTCTAGCTCCACCCCGGTATGTGGTTACTCACAAAATAAACACAAATTCTAAAGAAGAAATAATTATAATAACACAAAAGAAAATTGACTAAATTCAGTGATAAGAAAGCAGAAACAATGAGCAAATAATCTCCATTACCTGGCGATATCGCAGAAGAAAAACCTGAACTTGGAGCAGAGCAACAACTGGAGACAAAAAAACGAAGAATCAAATTGAATTATAATCTGACAAATAGGGAGAATGCTATACTAAAAATTAACACCAACAATAATACTCCGAATTATATAATAAAGAGAAACTTACCACTTTTGAAGATCGTTATCGTTATTAAAACAAAAAATCAAAAGAGAAGAAAAGAAAGGAATTTTTTTGCAACTAATGGATGTCCGCCTGGCCCAGATTACTGATGACCTGATTTAGGATCCGAAAATGACGGAGAAAAATGAGTGAAAGAAGATGAACAAAGGAAGACAACTTTAGAGTTTTCTTTTAACACGACACATTAACGTCTTTTGTGATTGTTTTAACTGAACCAAACGACCCCTTAAAGTGACTTTTCCCTTTTTGTTCCTTTTATTTTTATTTTTTTATTTATAACGGAAGTGATGAATTATTAATAATTTTAAAATGCCAACAAAAATAAGGAAATAAATAAATAGTTTAAGAGACGTGGCACCTTACTTTTCTATTACCCATAATTATATAGATACTACGCGTTACTCTGCGCTTCATGTGGCTGTCCTTTTAGCAATAAATTTTTATGATATGAAATATTATTACAGTTAACAATATTGATATTGAAATTATAATTGAAAAGATAATATTTAAGTATTATGAAGATGAAATTAACTATTTTATATCATTTGTATTGGAAAAATTATAGCCTAACTTTTTGGTTACGATATCTATGAAAAATTGGTGTTAATAGCTGAATTAATATACACCATAAAATTCTACTTATACCATTTTTATTTATTGCAACTGTTAAATCATATTATGCCGATATATATTTGCTTGAACATTTTTGGTTCGCTCGTTTCTTGATTGGTTGCAAATCACTTGCTTGGCGCGACTTGACTTGATTTTTTGTATTTCTCTTTTGCAACTAACGTCCCTTGGAGTTCATATAGTTCTTCGTCATTTTGCTTTTTCCCGTCAACGTCTCTAAATATTCGTATTCAATTTGCAATATTCTCATGCAACAATCCCTCTAAGCCGATCCGCCTAGGGGGCGGAAGCAGAATTTTTATTAAGGGTATTCAAAAAAATAATTAAAGTAAATTCAGGAAGAAATTAAGGGAATTCTGATAAAGGGATTCAAAATCATAACAGCTTTTCATTATCCACGTGATTCCGTTAGTTTAAATTGCTTTCAGCTAGAGTCCTAGTTTTACTGAGATTCTAACTCTTGTGTAAATATTTGTTGTACTTATCTACTTAGATTTGGATTCACAAATCCACTGTATAAATATACGCAGCAAAGGCAATGGAAAATGAACACTTTCAGCAATTATTTGTGTTCCTTTATGGTATCAAGAGCATCAAAGACTCCAACGAGTAATTGATTCTGGGAACACCTCTTTTTTTTTTCTCTGTCAAACCAAACCAGCAACAATGTCCTCTTCAGATACTATTGTTGTTGCTGCTACTGGTGGCAGTGCCCCTCCACCAAATCAACTAATCACCATTAATCCTGCATCCCAACTACCTCTCAAACTCACTGGCAGTCACAATTTCTCGACATGGAAAGCTCAACTTTCCACTCTCCTTATTGGATATGATCTCATGGGTTATGTAGATGGCACGGAACTGTGTCCTCCACAGTTCCTTATTTCAACAGATGGTTCAAGCAAGCCCAACCCAGCCTACAAAATCTGGACAAGGCAAGATAGCCTTCTTCGAAACGCAATCATGGCCTCAGTGGATTGCACAATCGCACCAATGATAGCCAATGTCACCACAGCTGCACTTGCTTGGAAATGTCTTCACACTACATATGCCAACAAATCCCAGGCTCGGAATTTTTGGACTTCGTGAACAACTATCCGTGCTGCGAAGGAATTCAAAATCTATTGCTGATTTCATGGGTGAAATAAAATCCTTAGCGGATGAACTGGCAGCCACTGGATCTCCTTTAACAAGCGAAGAGTTGACGATTAAAGTCCTTAGTGGTTTAGGTCCTGAATTTAAGGAAATTTCAGTAGCCATCCGAGCCCGAGACACACCTATAAGCTTTGAAGACTATATGATAAACTACTTGGTCATGAAGTTTTCCTAAAGCATGAAGATGCCAAGAAGGACAAACTCACTATCACTGCTCAAACTCAATCAGAGAAAACTCCTCAAACAGTCGACCTCGTAGTAACAACTTCAACACCAATCGCCAAGTCCTTTCTCCACAAATGGACAGTCCAACAAATCATCTCAAACATCAGAATGGATATAATCCGCAACAATTCAACAATCAACGAGTTCAGTGTCAACTTTGAGACAAATTTGGTCATATAGCTAAAGTTTGCCGCTCAAAATCTCACTCTGCTGCTGAAATGCAAGCTAATTTTGCTGCTCGTAACAAACATGTCAAATAGCCGGTGGGTGATGACTCAGGAGCATCACACCACATGACAAATGATCCACAAAACCTCATGTCTGCATCAGATTTCACTGGCACGGACGAGATCATCATTTGTGACGGTTATGATATTCCTATTTCACATATAGGAAACACCACTCTCTCAAATTCTAATTTTAATTCATTTATGCTTAATAATGTCCTGTGTGCACCTCACATAAGAAAAAATCTTATTTCAGTAGCCAAGTTTTGTAGACAAAATAATTCTTCCATTGAATTTCTTTCCATATTCTTTTGTCGTGAAGGATCTGAGAACGGGGCATCCCTTTTCGAGGCCAGAATAATGGGGATCTGTACGAATGGCCATCAATTGATCGTGTCGCCAAGCAGTCCCACACTTCAACTCAGTTTGCAATGTCAACTAGTCATCCACCACTACATTTATGGCATGCTCGTTTTGGTCATCCTCAACCTCGCGTCACAAAGTCAATGGTCTCGTTATTGAACCTTCCGGTGTCTACATCCAAGTCTTTTACTTTTTGTGATTCTTGCTTATGTAATAAGAGTCATCGTCTCTCATTTGGAATAAATACTTTACAAAGTGTTAGACCTCTTGACATTCTGTATTCAGATGTGTGGGGACCCTCTCCTATTCCTTCCTTTGATAAGTCTCGCTACTATATTGTTTTTGTCGACCACTTTACGAAGTATTCTTGGCTTTTCACAATTAAACAAAAATCTGATATCATGTCCGTCTTTGATAACTTTAAAAATCAAGTTGAAAAATACTTTAATACATCAATTCGTTCTGTCTATAGTGATGGTGGTGGCGAATACATTGGCCTACGTCTTTACTTAGTCGCCTGGGCATTCAACATTTCACCAGCCACCGTACACTCCCCAACATGTTGGGACGGCTGAACGAAAACATCGTCATATCATAGAGACGGCTCTTACTCTGCATACACCATGCATCCGTTCCACTTCATTTTTGGTCACTAGCATGTCAAGCAGCCATATACTTAATCAATCGCATGCCTACACCGATTCTCAAAAATAAATTACCTTATCAAACATTATTTAACATTGCTCCCAACTACTCGAAACTCCGGGTCTTCGGTTGTTTATGCTAACCATGGTTTAGGCCATGCACAAGCCACAAGTTAGACAATAAATCAAAACCATGTGTATTTATGGGGTATGAAAAAATGTCAAGCAGTTACATTTGCTACGACCCTCAAAATCAGAAATTTTACTCTTTCTCGCCATGTCATTTTTGAGAGTCGGTATTACCCCTTCAAAAACTATCAAACTACTCTACCTCGTGTCAATCCTACACAAATAGGTCCATGGGTAATTCATCCTGTTGAATCTTACTTCAACCTACTAAGAGAAGGTCAAACTTCTTCCAAAGCTCTTCTATCTGATGAGATACAAATGGCGCCAATGAACAGAGATTCCCATTACTCTGCCTTGATCAGTGATGAGCCTTCTGTATCACCATCACAGGTAACTACTTCACCTTTCTCTTCTTCTCTACCTGTTTCCCTCCCTGCACAACCGAATCCAACACTTACTGTTAACACGACTGGAAACTACACCTGCCCATCTCATCCTCAAGACTCAACTCATCCCCAAACAACTTCTTCTGAAATAACCACAACTCCACCAATGTCAATTAACCAGTCTAACCGGTCTGCTTTATCACCCAACAAAAATCGACCAGTAACACGGTCAATGAACAATATTTTCAAACCAAAAGAGGTCTTTGATTATTTAGTCACAACTGGATCATCTCCTCTTCCATTAGCTCCTAGTTCATATCGCCAAGCTTGCCAACATCCTCACTGGCGTTGGCAAAAGAACTTTTAACTTTATGCGCATAATGTAATTTTTTAGCGAAATGGTTCAGATCTACTCCGCCCACGGCTCTAGCTCCATTCAAATGCTTATTTTTCATCGAGATTCTCATTGAATTCAATGATCTTGCGCCGAGGCGGATGCACATGGTAATAAGCGGAGTCATCTGATATCGCTTCGCCTGAAAAAAAAGATTAAATGTCTATACTAATATTCTATGAAAATAAAAGCAATATATAATTAATAACACCGCTTCCTTACAAAGACAGCGTTTTGGTCCATTGGTCCAACTCATATTTTAGCTTGTAAAGGTCGTCGGTTCAAGGATGGGCTTGGATATTTTGTTTATCGAACTAAGGAGAATTGAGCATACACTTTTCTTTGTAATAATATTCAACCAAATTATTAGGCCAAGATTGTTCAACTTGTGGTAAAATAATATTAAATATTATTTTGTAAACACGACATGAAAAATTCTGCGTACGCCCCTGATCGAAGAATTTCTTTCTCCAACTAACATAAAATATACTGGACTTATTGAGTATCACATGCTCGAACTTTATTCTTATTGTCTAACTTTAAATATCACATGATATCACATGCCCATGCTGCAAACTTTCACTTGTCAATACCATAATAGTATATAATTTTTTAGTCTCTTCCTCACATTCATTAGTCGTCGTATAAACGCCCCTTGCTTCAGCTTCCCTTCGACAATGACTCGTCCGACAACTCTGTTAAGTATGTATTTTTGTGTTATATGCATCGATTTGGATTGTAATTTATAAGCTCTTTCTTTTCCCATTATAAAACCATTAAAACCCTTTTTAGGATTTCCACTGCTTCAAATCAAAACAAACAAACGACAACTACGTACTGAAGAATATATGATAAAAAGCAACATTTTACATAAGAGGAGAACTTGTGGAATTGTTCTTTGAAATGGTCAAAGAGAAAGTGTGTTGGTAGATAAATTAAGTACTGGTTGAATTTAACTTCATACATTAATGGGGAACATAACCTTCATCTGCAACTTGAACTTTAGGAACATGTTTGGAAAGCCACTAAGAAATTAAATTTGAATGTAATTAGGTAATTAGACAATTTAACATATTTATCTGACCAAGTAATTACTTGGTCAGCATGGAAATAGGTTTAATTGAAAGAGTGTAATTACACTCTCCAATTCGCAAGGGGAGGTGAGAATTGGTGGTAATTACACTATTTAATTTAAGGTAATGTAACTTTTCTAAACCTTTTTTATTTTTCTTTCTCAACAACAATAAACCCAGTATAATCTCACAAGTGCGATCTGGGAAGGACAGTGTGTACGCAGACCTTACCCCTAACTTGAAGGTAGAGAGGTTGTTTTCGAAAGACCCCCAGCTCAAGAAAAGATGAAAAGAAAGCTATAGCAACAACAAAATATTAAGAAACAAGCGTAATGAACAACATGTAGTTGTAGAGATTTACCAATAATAAAATACAAGGCTAACTACTAATCCTACTGGAATGGGGAAGACACACATACGACTACCTACTAATATTCTACCCCAATTCTCGACCTCCACACATTTCTATCAAGGAGCATGTTCTTAGTGAGCTGGAGCAACGCTAAATCCTGCCTAATCACCTCTCCCAGTACTTCTTTGGCATATCTCTACCTTACTTCAGGCCCATCGAGTTCAACCACTCGCACCTCATCACTCTGTGCTTCTCCTCTTCACATGCCCAACCATCTTAGCCGCGCTTCCAGCATCTTGTCTTCCATCGAGGCTACTCCAAACCTGTCCGGAATATCTTCATCTAATATTATTAATTCTGGTATGCCCACACATCCATCTCAATATCTCTAATTTTGCTACTTTATCTTCTGGACATAGGAGTTCTTGAGTGGCTAACACTCTGCTCCATACGACATAGTTGGTCTAATAACTACTCTGTAAACTTACCCTTAAGTTTAGGTGGTATATTCTTTTCCTATAAAACACCAGATGTGAGTCTCTATTTCACCCACCCCACTCCAAAACGATGTGTGACATCCTCATCAATCTCCCCATTTTCATGAATAATAGACCCAAGATACTTAAAACTATCTCTCTTAGGGATGACTTATATATCAAGCCTGAAAGTACAAGAGGGGTATGGGTGAATTGTCGATTTTTCTTCTTTGTATTCTAAGTAGTTGACTAGTTTACCAATTAGTCAACTAGAGATAAGAACAAAATAAAAATAAGACAGAAATAAAGTGCAGGAATTAAAGACACCAGGATTTTTATACTGGTTCGGATTCAATGTGAATCCTACGTCCAGTCCATTTGGGTTGCAAGGCTACTCTCTTTCAGTATTTGAAGTTTCTCAATTACAAGATGGTTGATGTAGCTTTACACCAACAACTTAGTCACTATGTCACGTCTCTCTTCTTGATACAATACCTCACCGGTGTTTATCTCTTTTTCTTCTCTCACTAATTATACAACAGATCTAAAGAGAACTACAATGCTTGTTCGGAGTAGAACAAAAGAGTGATAGTGGTTCGTCTAAAGTATGTCTGCTTCAAGCCTGGAACAAATGTATATATACTTCGTGAGGCCTTCTTGACTCTTGAATGACGTGAATCTTGAGACATTACAAACCCAAGGGAGTTGATCTTTGAAAGGAATCTTGAGAGATTACAAAACCAATGACGCTCAAAGCTAGCATTTGCTGAAACTCTCACCCCATCAATCCTGTCATGTACTTCCTTGAAGGCTTTGACTGAGTTTTCTGCTAGCTTGAGAATTTTGACCCTTATCTTTGAAACATCGGACCCTGTTTCTTTGGAGATGGCATGAATGTCCCCAACGGTTGATTAAGTTGCAGCTAGAAGGTCCTTGATGATGGCCAGCTTGTTAGCAATAGCAGTCAATTTTTATACAAGATTAGGATCACTTACACTATGATGGGAACAAAAGGCTTTGACCTTTGAATCATGTTGAACATCCTTGATTTCTCCCTCCCGTTTCTTCACCCAGGAACCCTTAATACACACATACCCCACACAGGCAAAGGCTCTAGAGTTATAGGATTTAAAAACAGAGATAAAAGGGTATTCTGAGATAGAGATATTGTGGGCTTCCAAAAGATGGGTGATAACCATACCATAAGGTAGACTGGTGGGGTCATCAGCACTTTCAACCATAAATTTATGCCCCATGAGGACGATTTGACCTTAAGCTTGGTCACTAGACAGTAGATAAGAAAGGTGTCTCGCTGAGAGAAGGTTGAAGAAGGGTAGTTGCAACAACGTGGGTCAGAACTCGGGTTTCGAAACTAACATCACCGGGACCTAACTAGTTAGGGAGGAAATCAGATGGACACTTAGTTGTACAAGGATTTGCTTGATCAAAAGAAATTTCAAAATATTTAGGCCAGGTATTTTTGAAAAGCACTGGAAAATCAGAGCACTTACACTGAAAAATTAAGTCAAACATGGCATAATCAAGGACAATGCGTTTTCCTAGAACTAGGGATTCTAACTTATCAAGCTTAACGAAGATTTGCATAGAACATCCTCACTAAAAGTTCATAGACTTTGGGAGGGGTAAAGAGAGGATTTTGACCATCCTTGAAAAACAAACAGATCCTTTACCTTACAATTAAGGGCCTCCATGTCATCAAGATCGATTACTTTGCCGTGGGCAATGGGATTTTCTTTGAGAGCAACAAAGAAATCTCTTTTTGGAGTATCCCAAAAATTGAGGTATGACTCTAGAGAACCCGACAGGTCTACCTTGGATTTCTTAGGGGTAAAAGATTCAGGGGGTCTTCCATGGGCCTTTTTCCAAGAGCTTTTTCTCCTATTCGGTGAGAGTGGACAGATGGTTCTACCTGAGAAGAGGCAAACCCTTCAGAGTGGTCGGACCCTAGGTCTACTTGTTCTGGAGGTTGAGAACAGGGTTTCCTTTAGAACGAGTACTTTTTGTTATGGAGGCAGAGGGATTCTTGGAGTGTTTTGCCATTGAAGAAATTTTGGAGAAGGCTTTTTGAGCAATAAGAACAATGAAGAAGAGGGAAGATGGTTCAGAGGGTTAAAAAGAAAAGGTTTGACGGTTGAGTACAAGAAAGGAAAGGGTGTCAGTGAAAGGACATGATGATTGATTTTCCTTTCTTGAAAGTCGCGACTGATGGGAAAAGAGAGGGAAATCGGAGGCGCTCAATTAACGTGTACTTGCAGAAGAAAAGAAAACTAAAAACATTAGACACACAAGAATTAAAATTAACACATAAGTCTTAATTTTTATGATCAAGTGAAACAATGCCAAATAGTTCTCTTAAAGAGCAGAATCTATCTTCAAGTAAAGGCTTAATAAAAATATCTGCTAGTTGATTAGCGGTGCCAACAAATGATAACTCTATATCTCCCTTAATGACGCAATCTCTAATGAAATGATGCTTAATATCTATATGCTTAGCCCTAGAATGATGCACAAATTCTTTGAGAGACATATAGCACTAGAATTATCACAAAATATTAGAATAGGTTTAAAAGATAATTCATAGTCACCCAGTTGATGAGACATCCATAGTAAATGTGCACAACACTGTCCAATGGCAATATACTCTGCCTCTGTTGTGGATAATGTAACTAAGCCTTGTTTCTTACTTTTCCATGATATTAATGCCCTTCCCAGTAATTTACATGTTCCACTTGTGCTTTTTCTGTCTTCATTATCGCAAGATCAACATATGAAAAACCTTCAAGTTTAAAATTGTTAGAACGTGGGTACCACCGTCCATATAAAATAGTTACGATGAGATAACAAATTATTCTCTTTACTACAGTCAGTTGCGATACTGAAACTTGGCACATTTACACACTGAACATAATATCTAGTCGACTGGTAGTTAAGTAAAGTAAAGAGCCAATCATTCCATGATTTTAGTTTCATCCACTGGATTTCCCTTCTCGTCTTTGTTGAGACTTGTTGATGGGCTCGTTGGTGTACCAATTGCTTTAGCACTGCTCATGCCGAAATTTTGAGTCAATTCCTTTGTATATATGTTTTTACATACAAAAGTTCCTCCCCCAAATTGTTAAATTTGATGTCCAATGAAAATGTAAGTTCTCCCATCATGCTCATTTCAAACTCACTTTGCATGCGATTAGCAAATTCCTTGCACAAAAGAGGGTTAGCACTTCCAAAAATAATATCATCAATATAGACATGGATAATGAGGTTACCTCCTGATGATCTTTTGATAAATAATGTAATATCTACTTTACCTCTTGTAAAACCACGATCAAGTAGAAATGAGCTAAGCCTTTCGTACTAAGCTCGAAGAGCTTGTTTGAGTCCATGCAGAGCTTTAGTCAACTTATACACATGGTAAGGAAATTGTGAATCTCCAAAACTAGGAGGTTGTTTTACGTACACCACCTTAATAATAAAGCCATTTAAGAAGTCGCTTTTGACATCCAGCTGGAAAAGTCTAAATCCTTTGACAGATGCATATGCAAGAAGAGTTCGTAGACTCTAGTCGAGCTATCGGAGTGAAAGTTTCATCATAGTCGACTCCTTCCTGCTGTGAATAGCCTTGAGCTACTAATCTGGCTTTGTTTCGCACAACTTTTCCATCTTCATTCAGCTTATTTCTAAAAACCATTTGGTTCTAACAATGGCAGCATTTGCAGGCTTAGGTAGCAGTTCCCATACTTGATTTTTATGAAATTGATCGAGTTCCTGCTGCATTGCTTGTACCCAGCTGGAACCTTTAAGGCTTCCTCAACTTTCGTTTGTTTTGTTTGAGAGATGAGTGCTACATTTGCCTTCTTTTTAAGAGCTCCCCGGGTTTTCATTCCTTCACTTGGATCTTCTATGATAAACTTTAAGGATATTCTGGTTTACTTCTCCACTCATTTGGATGCATTCCAATCGTTGAAGTAGTTGACTCCTTATTTGGTTCAGGTTGATTGTTGGCAGGTTCATTAGTCAACTCTATGACTACGTCTATGCTATCAGTCGACGTTTATGACTTGTTTGTCTATGAATAAGGTGAAATTTTCGTTGATATCTTCATCACCTGCAATAATTCCTTTCTCGACTGTAGTGTTATTTTCATCAAATATGACATGTACTGACTCTTCTACAGATAAAGTAGATTTATTATAAACTCTAAAAGATCTACTATTAATAGAATAACCCAGAAAGATACCTTCGTCACTCATTGGATCAAATTTTTCAAGGTTGTCCTTACTACTAAATGGATGAAAGTAGCTTATATTGGGCCGTTTGCCTTTCCATTATTCATATGGAGTTTTCTTCAAAAAAGGTCTCATAAGACATTTGTTGAAAATGTGGCTGTAACAACCCGATTGGTCGTTTTGAGCTCTAGCGCGTCATTCATCAGTTTTAGGCCTTGAGTAGCTTCACTTCAGATATTATGACTTGCACGTGTGGTCGGAATTGAATTTACGGAAGTTTGGAGTTGATTCAGATGGAAAATTTTCATTTCAGAAGCTTTAAGTTGGAAGTGTTGACTAAGGTTACACTTTTGAGTAAACGACCTCAGAATCCGGATTTGAAGGTTCTAATAGGTTTGTATGATGATTGTGGACTTGGGCGTATACCGAGATCGGGTTTCGGATGACCTGGGAGCATTACGGCGCTTATTGTGGAAAGTTGGCTTTTTGGAAGAATTTCATGAATTTGGGTTGAAGTGTATTTTAATGTTGTCATTGTCTGTTTGGGATTTAGAGTCTGGGAATAGCTCTGTATGGTGATTTTGGTTTTAGGAGCGCATCCAGATGTGGATTTGGAGGTCCGTAGGTCATTTCGGGGTCGTTTGGCAAAAGTTGGAAGTTGAAGGTTTTTGAAAGTTTGACCGGAAGTGGACTTTTTGATATCGGGTTTGGATTCCAATTTTGGAAGTGGGAGTAGGTCCGTAATGTCATTTATGACTTGTGTGCAAAATTTGAGGTTAATCAGAATTAATTTGATAGGTTTCGGCATTGAATACAAAAGTTGGAATTTCATAGTTTCATTAGGCTTGAATTGGGGTGTGATTCGTGTTTTTAGGGTTGTTTGATGTGATTTGAGGCCTCGGCTAAGTCTGTGATATGTTTTGAGACTTGTTAGTATGTTTGGACGGGGTCCCGAGGGGCTCGGGTGACTTTCGGGGTGGCTTCAAACCATTTCTAGACCATTTTTAGCTGCTGGTTTTTGGCTATAGCAGTGTGCTATGGGATCGCGGGGAATTGGCCGCGACCGCTATGAGTAAAATAGGAGAAATTGGCCAGTGATTCGCGATCGCGGGATACACTTCGCAATCGCGTAGAGGAAAATTTCGGCTGCACTGACCCGACTTTGGAAGCTTATATCTCGCAATTTATAAGGAATTTGAAGATGATTCAAAAATGAAAGTTGTAGATCTTTGTGTCTAATTTTCAGAAATTTAAACCAGTTGGAATTTGTAGTTGTGTACAAAAAGGTATGTTTGGTACACTACAGGATGTCCGAGAAGATGTTTAGAAATCGCGAAGAAGAAATTTGTGTTGCATAAGACTGACTTTGGTAGCTTATATCTCGAAATATATAAGGAATTGGGAGATGAACAAAACATGAAAGTTGTAGATCTTGGTGTCTAGTTTTCAGAAAGTTAAACCATTTGTTATTTGAAGTTTTGTACAAAAATGTTTGACCATTATACTAGAGGTTGTCCGGTGGAGGAGGTGACTGCTAATCGAGAGTTTGAGTTTATTGTTGAGAGGAGGATTTCACTATGTATTTATACTTGTTTATTTTGTTTATTTACTCTTGCCTATATATGTTTACCTCTTACTGTATCTGTCTTGTTGGACCACTAGTAAGTGTTGATGTCGACACCTCGTCACTACTTCTCTGGGGTTAGGCTGGATACTTACTGGGTACGCATTGATTTACGTACTTATGCTACACTTGCTGCATGTTTTTGTGCAGGTTCATATATGTTCGATGGTCTTTTGGGCGTAGAGGCGTGGATGTTGTGGGGACTTACCGTTAGCTGCATTTCATGTTACAATCCGCAGCCTGCAGAGTCTCCATCAGAGTTATTTATGTTCTCCTGTCTAATTTGTATTCTAGACAGATGTTTTATTTTATTATATTTACTAGTTGATACTCATGCACTTGTGACATTGGGTTTTGGAGGTTCCTAAGGGTGGTTCATTATTGTAGTTCATGTAAATATCATCATTTACCCTGTAAATTCTATTTCTCTATTTAATTGATGAAAATTATGATTTTAAAAATACTAAAATAAGTGATTAAGTTAATCATTCACTGTTGGCTTGCCAGACCTTTAGTGAATTTTGGGTAGTGACAGTGGCAGGCTGTGCTTACTGCCTCTGCCCAAAAGTGATTTGGTGGGGAATATTCTAATATCATTGGTTTGGCCATATCTTGTAGAGTTCGATTTTTCTGCTCAACTACTCTATTCTGTCGAGGCAATCTTGGAGCTGAAAAGTTGTGGGTATATCCTTGATCATTGCAGAAATCTTCAAAGGCTCTGCTTTTGAATTCTTCTCCATGGTCACGTTGGATGGTTGTGATGAGATACACTTTTTCTCTTTCAACTCTTTTATAGAAAATCTTAAAAGCTTTCAAAGCTTCATCTTTATAATATGGGAAGATCATCCATGCAAGACGTGAGTAGTCATCAACAATAACAAAAGCATATCGTTTATCTCCAATGCTAGCAGTTCTAGTGGGTCCAAATAAGTCCATATGAAGCAATTGTAAGGGCTTGGTCGTAGACACAATGTCTTTGTTTTTGAAAGAGTTTTTGGTTTGTTTACGAATCTGACATGCATCACATACATGATTTCTAGAAAAATTGAGTTTGGGAAATCCAATAACTAAATCATGCTTGGAGAGTTTCTCGATAGATGCATGCTTCCATAACCAAGTATTTTATGCCACAACCATGGATCATCAGATATAGATGCTAAGCAGATGTGACTATCTAAATTGTCAATGCCATCAAGAATGTAAATATTTCCATACCTTTTCCGTGAAAGTATTGTTTTACTTGATTCATCTTCAATGCCATATCCTATTTTCTTGAATTTGACTTCATACCCTGAATCATATTGCTGAGTTATAATCAAGAGATTATAGTTAAGTCCATCTACAAGGTGTACTTCAGTAATATCGCAATTGTTGTTGATGAAACTGTGCCGGTGGCAACTATTTTTCCTTTTGAATCATCACCAAATTTGACACGTCCTCTATTTATCTTTGTAACTTCTTTGAACAGATTTTTGTCACATGTCATGTGACTAGAACACATACTGTCTAAGTACCATTTTCCTTTGCGACTCTTTCTGTGGTGTTCCTACAAAATAGAATTATGACCTTCTTTTAGGTACCCAAGCCTGCTTGGGTCCTTGCAGGTTAGTTCTACTGGAATCAGGTTTGTCTTTGGGTTTCCAAATCCATCCTGAAACATTAGACTTATGAAATCTACAAAAGGAATATTTATGTCCAACTTTGTTACAGTAATGACACAATGATTGATCCAGTTTTGATCTATCACTTGTGTTAATACTTGTGGACTCAGTTCTAGCCGACCCTTTTCCAATTGACTTGTAAGTCGCCTGGTTAGACTTGACAGAACTATGACTGGTGGACTTGCGTATGCCATTCAGTTGCATTTGTAATTCCTGAACCTCATCTTGAAGTTTATCTTTTTCGATTTCACATACTTCAAGTTTGAGTTCCCAGTCCTTTTTTTCCCTATTGAGTCTTTTCAATCCACTCAACATCTTTTGAGACTCCTTTAGGGTGGGATCAAGAATATCATGTAATTCATTACATCTATCAGAGTCATAGGATCTTACCTTGCTTGTTTCACCTCGTTCCATGAAACAATTTTCATAATCTTCTTTGCTTTCATCATCTGATGTGTCTTCATCAGTCTAGCAGCCAGAGTATTTGTTCATATCATTTTCTAAAATAGTTATGAAGCACGGGTTTGCTATTTCCTCATATTCTGAGATGTCTTCATCACTCCAGCTAGAGGTGGGCATAAAATCTGAAAAACTGAAAAACCGGATCGAACCGAATTAATTTGGTATTTCGGTACCAGTTCTTCGGTTCTTCAGTATTAATTCGGTATAATTTTTTCAAAAGTTCGATACTTCGGTACGGTTCTCGGTATTGAACTTTTGATACTTCGATATACCAAAATACCAAAATTTTTAGGGGTTTTGACACAGTTACCCACAAAAACAAAACTATTTACCCTTGTCTACCCATTTGTTTTCCTACCCATAAACTAATTACATTTCCTACCCATAGTAGATTTTGTGGGGAATTTTTTCTTTATTCTCCAATTCTTTTTATTTCTATGCTTCTTTTCTTTTCTTTTTTCTTTTTTTTTCTTTTCTCCTTTTTTTTCTCGTTTTCTTCTTATTTTTTTTCTTTTTTCCTTTTCTAATTTTATTTAACTTCTGTTTTTTTATATTCTTTTTTTCTTCATAATCTAATTTCATTTACTGTTTTCACTATTTTTTATTATTCTTTTTTTTATATTATTACTAAAGAAAAATCAAATTGTGTACCAATTAAATGTAGTTAATACAACCAAAAAAATATTAACTAACATATGATACCGGTATAGTATATAGCTATACCAACAGGGTATACAATTGTACGCAAAGAGTTAAAAAAATTTAATTCAATTATTGAATTGAAATAATATCAGTTGTCAAAAAAAAAATTAAAATTCTAAAAGGACCTAATTGTAAGAGTATACCATTACATCATATAGCATACTATAATTTTTTTTTATTTATTTTTTTGCATTTTCAGTTTGCCCCTCACGCTTGGGTAAAAGCTTAAAACAAATTAAAAGGGAAAAGACAAGTGAATTTACGGGTAATAAGTATACTATTATAGTATATTATATACTATTGCATCATATTGTTACAGTATCTTGCATATTATTACAGTATACCATAACAATATATTGTATACTATAATAGTATACTGTTGCAGTATAACTATATACTCCTATAGTATATTAGTATACTGTAGCGGTATACTATTTTGTAAACTATAATAGTATAGTGTAGCAGTATAGCTATATACTCCTACAACATATTGTATACCGTAGCGGTATATTGTAGCTGTGTTCTTCTTCGATTTTCAACTGAAAATTTCGATCTCAATCACCTCAAATCAGCTCCAAACGCTATCAAATTTCAGTATGAAATTCCAGAAGGTACTATAAGCAATATTTAACAGCACCCACTTTGAATCAAACAAGAAATCTTCAAAAATAAAATTGAGCTTCAAGCCCACCAATGGTAGGACCATGGAAGCATCACCCCGTAACTGGTTCTCGGTACAAAAAACTGTCAGGTTCTTGCTT
>NC_031993.1:14465301-14552383 GCF_001879085.1 Nicotiana attenuata
GTGGTTGGTGCAGAAAAATGAAAAAAAAAAAAGTGGGGCAACTAAGTAAATTTCTAGATAAATTGGGTTGAGATCCCTTTGTTTTGGGTGAGTTTCATGGGTTGTATTTGGGCTGCTTAATGGGTTAGAATGAGTTATAAAAAATAATGGGTTAACTTGGGTTTAGCTCAAATTGACCCATGAGCTAATATGTTTGTAGCACAACCCATTAATCTCTAGGCGGGTTGGGCGGGTTGGATGGGTATGGGCTCAAATTGCCACCCCTAGTACTAGGTTGCACTTGAAAGAAGGGGACTTTTACCTAGTTAAACTATATTAGAAACTTATTTACCAATGTTTCTTATGTTTGTAGTTTTTAATAAGTATCAAGGTTTTCTTACAAATTGTGTAGATTGCTCCTTAAAAGGCTCCCACCCCATTATCAGTGCCTTCAATTAAGGGATTCAATTATATCCTTTCCTTTTTTTCCCCTCTCCTCTTCTCTCTCCTTCTTTTTTTTTTTTACAACAAAATTCCTTAATCTACTACCAGAATCTGCATCTTCTCTCTTCCCACCATTGCCGACAATTTTATATTATTAAATCATCAATTGCATCGTTTTTTTGCTGGGAGACCGGCAACACTGAAAATGAAGAAATATTCAGGAATTGTATGATAAATGTATCATAATTGTATTTAAATTGTATCAGATACATCAATACGTGAAACGTAATTGTATCATACTTGTATCACAATTGTATATAACTTGTAGATGGTATATTAATATCCAAAATAATACCTGATACAATACTAATAAAATTAATATATAATTATCATATATTTGTGATACAAACCGTGAAATTTGTCATGATCTCACAACTGCTCATAATTCAAATACAAATTTAATATAATCCTGAAAGAATTCTTACACAATTCTGATATAATTATGATACAACTTAAAATCGACTCTAAACTTAAACTGATACAATACCGTATTATACTTGTATCATGTATTGTTTAGGTACAAATTGTGATACAATTCTAAATTATGATACAACTTTGATCTTCATCCTTTTCAAGTTTCAATTTAAAACATCCACCTAGAACCGACTCTAAACTTATATTATAATACATAACTGTATTTTAATAGTATTAGTATTGTATCAGAATTTTCTTATGTATTGATGTATCAAATACAACGCAAATACAATTATGATACCTTTATCATACAATCGTAATACAATTTCGAAACTTCATCTTCCTCGACTTTCATTATGAAATTCAACCTAAAACCAACTTTAATGTAGAGTTAAGCTTACCCACAACTTGATTGTAGAGCAAATCTTCAAATTTCTTCTGTATTGTATAAATAAGAATGAGATTTTGGACGATTAAAGAGAGAAATCGTATATCAACAGCTTTGGAAGAGGAAAGAATCTGCAATTTTGGGGGGATAACAGTGGAAGAGGAGTGAGTAAGTGGGAATTTTGGGTTAGAAAGATTTTGGATATCAATGGGTTTCTTACTGTGGGTAAGTACAAATAGGTGTGATGATTTTGGGGTTCGGTGGGTTTCGTACGGTAATGATTTTGGGTAAGTACAAAGACAGATATAATTTTCCTTGGAAAAAGGAAGAGTATCTTAAATATAGGGGATTATGTGTAATTGATACCGAATATTTAAGGTATGTTTTATTTCCTCCTTTTTATGGTTTTGTATAAAACTATTAAATATAGGTATATAAAGTAATTAATAAGGAACCTAAATAAAGGTAGTAAATAGGTTTCTATTTTAGTATAGCTAGGTAAATTCTAGTATATAAAAATCCAGAATTACCTTCTAATCAGCTTTGCCAAAAATCAGATCAGTTAGTTTGGTTGTCTACCGAAACCGTACCGAAATTATACCGAATCAAATAAGAAATACCGAACTGTAGCGAACTATTTTGGTACGGTATTTAGTACGCACAATTGAAATACCGAACTGTAATTTTTAAAAACCGTACCGAAGTACTGAACGCCCACCCCTAACTCAAGCTTCTGAAAGATTTGTTTTTGTTAGATCCTCTGGAGATTTTTCTTTTAAGTGCAGGGCATTCAGCTTGAACATGGCCATACCTTCCGCATTCAAAGCAATTCCCATCATTTTTGTCTTGTTCATTATATTGCCTGGTTCGTCTGGATGCCATCCTTCCCTTTCTGTATTTCTATATCTTCTCATCAATCCGTTCATGTGTTTTAATACCATGGTAATTTCTTCTTCAAGAGCTTCTGCATCGCCATCAACATCATCTTCTGGTCCTTTAGTTGTAGTTTTGAAAGTAACTGTTTTCTTCTTTACTTCCTAATTTATTTTCTTGAGATGGGTTTTCTCAAATGCTACAAGATCTCCTCGTAATTCATCATATGAAAGCTTGTTTAGATCTTGGGACTCGAGTGCAACTGATTTTATTTGTCATGCGGTAAGCAAACTCTTCAGGATTTTTCGAACTTGATCACCACTTGAGTAGGGCTTACCAAAGCTTTTATAACGCTAATGATTTTTCTAAATCTTGCAAACATTTCCTCAATGGATTCTCCTTCTTTTATCTGGAAGAGTTCTCATGAACCAACATGTTTATCCGAGTTTCATTCACCTTGTTGGTTCCTTTATAAGTAACTTCCAGCTTGTCCCACATTTCCTCGGCAGTATCACAACTTGAAATCTTCTCGTATTCTTCTCCACTTATAGAGTTATAGAGCAAGTTTCGAGCCTTGCATTAACTTGAACAACAGCCATTTGCTCGTCCGTGTATTTGTCTATATCTTCAGGATCCACGGGTGGTTGAGCTGCTACTGGCAGTGGATAGTTTCCTTTGTTCATAACACGCCATACTTTGACGTCATAGAATTTTGCATAAATTTCCATGCGTACTTTTCAGTGAGAGAAATATTATCCATTGAACTATGGTGGCCTTACTTGCGATGTCCTTATTGAAAGAGTGCTCCAATTGTTATTTGGTTTGACTTGATCTTTCGTCACTAGCTGTTAAGAAAAAGATAAAAAGTGTGAGACCTGATCTGATATCAATTGAACGTACAAGAGGGGGTGAACTATCGATTTTTCTTCTTTGTATTCTAAGTAGTTGACTAGTTTGCCAATTAGTCGACTAGAGATAAGAACGGAATAAAAATAAGACAGAAATAAAGTGCAGGAATGAAAGACACCGAGATTTTTATACTGGTTCAGATTCAATGTGAATCTTACGTCTAGTTCCCTTGGGTTGCAAGGGTGCTCTCTTTCAGTATTTGAAGTTTCTCGATTACAAGATGGTTGATGTAGCTTTACACCAACAACTTAGTCACTATGTCACTTCTTTCTTCTTGATACAATACCTCACCGGTGTTTATCTCTTTTTCTTCTCTCACTAATTACACAATAGATCTAAAGAGAACTACAATGCTTGTTCGGAGTAGAACAAAAAGAGTGATAGTGGTTCGTTCATAGTATGTCTGCTTCAAGCCTGAAACAAATGTATATATACTTCGTGAGGCCTTCTTGACTCTTGATTGACGTGAATCTTGAGAGATTACAAACCCAAGGGAGTTGATCTTTGAAAGGAATCACATTGATTCTTTCCAAGAATAAGGTGAAATATCCATTGATCTTCCTTGACTTGTGGTCTTGATAGGCTTTTCTTCCGCTAGGCAGATCTTTCCGTTACTTGAGTAATCAATAATGGATCCCTTGATTCCGGCCTTTAACGATCTCCAGTGCAGAGCTTCGTAATCTCGTTTTCCTTTGTTTTGTGACCTTCCCATAATATTTTGCGTCAATCATCTATCAAATCATTGATTGATTCTTCTTACAAATCTCCGTTGCTTCTTCCTTTTTTGTCTCTAATCATTGATACTTTTTCCTTTCCTTTGCTTCTAGAGTTTCCATCATTCTCCATCTGTACTTGCTATTGTTGATAGATCGTTTCCCTAATTCTTTTACTTCTTCCATACTTGAATGATAAGACTTCTTGATTCCTTTGTTTTATCCCTTGTGATCCTGCACCAATAGTGATATGTTATTTTTCATCATTGAGACTTATATTTAATAAAGCCTCACGTCCACGTCTACTCAATCAGTATCATTGTAAAGCCTTGTGAATTTTTAGAATTAATTCGAGTTTAAAAATGCAATTTAATTGGACCGGGGTTTACGAGATGTACTTGGAGAAAATAAAGTCATCAAGAACAACTAAAAAATAATCATTTACAAAGTGGCACCTACTGGATTCATGTGCATGAATTAAATTGAGGAGTCAGGGAAACAAATAACATGAAATTGACTAAGTGAAGCAGGGATGAAAACGAATTTGGTCATAGCAGATCACGTGAGCTGTTGACTAAATAAGGAAATTGATGATGAAGTTTGGAAATTGAATAACAAGAAAAATGGATCAAAGAATCAAGAAGTAACGGAAAAGTGCTAAATTGACTAGGAGTTGAGGGTCAACGACACGAGATTGAATTAGATAAACAATGGCATAAGTGCTGATATTGTATGGTAGTGCGTGTTTTACATTTGTGTAGTGATAGAATAAATGAAGAAGAGACGTAGCTGGTCCAACGATCCATATATAATATAAAGCTAGACATAGACAAGGTGATGTGACACTTCTCTATGACCTTCATTCATATTTATCTTTTTTCTTGTCACGACCCAATTCTATTATAGGCTGTGATGGCGCCCAACGCCGCCGGAAGGCAAGCCAACTGTGAACTAACCACGTGATTCCTCTTTTTAAAAGATTTTCCAAGTAATTAAACTTTCCTTGATTTAAAAGATTTAAGAAATAATAGAATTAAAATAAATAACACGAAAGCAACTGAGTGCAATCATAACCGTAGGATAAAACCAAAATCACAAGTCTACTAGTGTGTGCCAAGACCTGGTGTCACAAGTGTATGGGCATTCTAGTAGAATATACAAAAAAAGTACTAGTCTACTGTCTGAAGTGAAATAGATAGAAAAATATAAGCAAAAGAAAGACTCCGGCTGCTGCAGAACGGCTCGGAAGATAGCTCACCGTGAGGTCTCGAAGTGGTAATCAAGTGTGTGCGCCAGACTGATACCCAGATGCACCTGCCTCAGATCCTGCACATTTAAGTGCAGAAGTGTAGCGTGAGTAGTCTAACCTCGAAGAAGTAGCGACGAGGGGTCGACTTTGACACTTACTATGGGCTAATAATAATATGTCAAAATTATAACTAAGTATGGATTACATGAATAATACTGAAAACTCAATACAAGAAATAGTAAATAATCCTTTCACAAGTATTAAGGCCTGAATTTATTTTCATCATTTTGACAATTTATATCTCAAGCCAATGAAGCAATATCAGTTATAAATGGTTCCAAAGATTTATCATGCGCAAATTATACCGAGGTCGTACAACCCGATCCAACATAAAAATATTAAACTGTTCACAGCCGAGGGTCGAACGGAACGAACCATAAATGCATGTATCTGCTACCGAGGCATTCGGCCCACTCCACAAATAGAAAATACTTTAAAAAAATAAAAATACTCAATAACAGTCAAGTGTCCCATTCACAACATCAAGTAAGTGTAAATTAGCTTTTTACAATTCTTTTATCAATTTTTAATATGACTTAAGCAATTAAGTTAACAAGTAGGGTGCAAACATTGCAAGTATGCCATGATATGGGTCCTAGACTACCCGGAAAATAGCATAATTAGTAGCTACATCAGACTCTCGTCACCTCGTGCGTACATAGCCCCCAAAAAATAGGAGCACATATTATATTAGTTCACCTATGGGGTTAATTTCCTCTTACAAAGTTAGAAAAGAGGCTTAACTCGTCTCAAAGCCTACTTTCCGGTCCAAGATTGTGCTCAAACCCTCAATTCGGTGCCGAACAATCCAAAACTAGTCAAGTGGTTTAATAATAAGTCAATACATGTTCAAAAGTTCATATTCCAACTATTAAAGAGATTACCAACCCCAAATGAAGAATTCCCAAAATTTTACCCCTAGGCCCATGTGCCCGGATTCCAGAAATTTTTCAAAAAAAGTTGTTGCCCATAACCTCATAAATTCAAATATATGATTTTCACCCCTATTCCATAATCATTTTCGTGGTTAAATCTCATTTTTATCAAAACCCTAGATTTTCCTCAAAAATCCCATAAATCCCACCATTTTTCATGTTAGATCTACTTATGATTCGTGTATTTAGCTAAAGAATCGATAGGGATCACTTACCTCTTGACGTTGATGGAACCCCTCTAAAAAATACTCTCAAAATCGTCCAAGACCATGTGGGAAATGGGGGAAATAAAGCTAAATCCCGCATTAAAAGCTGCTGCACAGGTCGCAGTGCGACACCTTGTTCGCAAATGCGAAGGCTGTCCATCTCTGCCATGGTCGCAAATGCGACAAAAAACTTTGCAAATGCGAAGAGGGACAGTTCGCAAAAGCGGCAAGCACTACAAGAATCCATCGCAAATGCGAAACCCTTAAAGCCTTCCCAACTTCGCAAATGCGAATGGCACTTTGCAAATACGAGCTCGCAAATGCGATCAAAACTTCGCATTTGCCACCAACTCCAGCCCAAAAACCAGAAAAAACTGAAGTCCTTCCAGCTTTCCGAACATGTCCGAAACTCACCCGAGCCCTCGGGGCTCCACACCAAACGTCCACACAAGTCAAAAAATATCATACAAACTTGCTCGCGTGATCGAAACACCGAAATAACATCTAAAATCACGAATCAGATGCCAAAACGCATGGATTAACTCATGAAACTCAAAACTTCTAAAAGTACTTCAGCGTGTCCGATTCCTATCAAATCAACTCGGAATGACGCAAAATTTTGTGTGCAAGTATTAAATGACATTACAGAACTATTCCCGGTCTAGGAATCCCATTTGGACCTCGATATCACCATAACCTACTCCAAACCAAATTTAAAGAACTTCAAAAACCTTCAAGGAACCAACTTTAACTATTAGGCGCTGAAACGCTCTCGAGTCATCCAAAACCCGATCCGAACATACGCCTAAGTCCAAAATCATCATATGAACCTATTGGAACCATCAAATCACGATTTTGAGGTCGTTTACTCAAAACATTGACCGAAGTCAAACTTAGCCTTTTAAGGCCAACTTAAGGAACCAAATATTCTGATTTCAACCCGAACTTTTCCAAATCCCGAACTAACCATCCCTGCAAGTCATAAAACAGTAAAAGCACATAAGGGGAGTCTTAATTAGAGGAACGGGGTTCTAAAAAGCAAAATGACCGATCGGGTCGTTACATATCTCCTTTTTTTGAGTTTTACTCTATTTTTTATCCTTATTTTCTAATTAAATTAATTATATTCTAGATTTATTAAGTTTGATTAAATAATAAAACATTAATTAATCTGTAACGACCCGACCGGTCGTTTTAAGCTCTAGCACGCCGTTCAGCAGTTTGAGGCCATGAGCAGCTTCATTTCAGGTATTATGACTTGTACGCATGGCCAGGATTGAATTCCGGGAAGATCGAAGTCGATTTGGAGAGAGAATTCTCATTTCGGAAGCTTTAAGTTGAAAGAATTGACTAAGATTGGATTTCAGAGAAACGACCTTGGAATCGGGATTTGAAGGTTCCAGTAGGTTCGTATGATGGTTTCGGACTTGGGCGTATGCCCGAATCGGGTTTTGGGTGACTCGGAAGCGTTTTGGCGCCTATTGTGGAAGTTAGCATTTTGGAAGAAATTTCATAAATTGGGTTGAAGTGCATTTCAGTGTTATAAATGTCCGTTTGGGATTCCGAGTCTGGGAATAGCTCCGTATGGTGATATTAGTATTGGGAGCGCGATCGGAAGTGAATTTGGAGGTCTGTACGTCATTTTGGAGTCATTTGGCTAAAGATAGTAATTTGAAGGTTTTTGAGAAGTTTGACCGGGAGTGGACTTTTTGATATCGGGGTCGGATTCCGATTTCGGAAGTTGGAGTAGGTCCGTAATGTCAAATATGACTTGTGTGCAAAATTTGGGAATAGCTCCGTATGGTGATTTTGGTATTGGGAGCGCGATCGGAAGTGAATTCGGAGGTCTGTAGGTCGTTTTGGAGTCATTTGGCTAAATATAGTAATTTGAAGGTTTTTGAGAAGTTTGACCGGGAGTGGACTTTTTGATATCGGGGTCGGATTTTGATTCCGAAAGTTGGAGTAGGTCCGTAATGTCAAATATGACTTGTGTGAAAAATTTGAGGTCAATCGGACGTGATCTGATAGGTTTCGGCATCGAATGAAGAAGTTTGAAATTCTAAAGTTCATTAAGCTTGGATTGGAGGTCGATTCATAATTTTAGCGTTGTTTGATATGATTTGAGGCCTCGAGCAAGTCCTTAATGTGTTTTGGGACTGGTTGGTATGATTGGTTGGGGTCCCGGGGACCTCAGGTGGATTCCGGGTGGTTAACGGATAGATTGGGACTTGAAGGATGAGCTGAAGGGAGTCTGGTTGCTGGTGTAACCGCTTCTGCGGAGGGTTCACCGCAGAAGCGGCCCCGCAGAAGCGAGGAACGGAACCGCAGAAGCGGTTAGAAGTGAAGGAGTCAGAGGCCGCAGGTGCGAAGGAATTTCCGCACCTGCGGGATTGCAGATGCGGTCGGTGCGGCGCAGAAGCGGGCTGGGGCAGCTGGAGGAGGACCGCAGAAGCGGTATTGGAACCGCACCTGCGGAACCGCAGAAGCGGTCAAGTGACCGCAGGTGCGGAAATGCTGGAGGCAGTGAGTTCTTTTAAATAGGGGGTTGGGTTCATTCCAACCCCATTTCTTCCATTGGAGCCGATTTTGGAGCAACTTTGAGGTGCCATTTTCACCACCAAGCATGAGGTAAGTGGATTCTACTAGTCTTGAGTTAATACTTGGATTATATACGGATTTGAGCATGAAAATTTGGTAGAAATTGTGGGTTTTTGGTAGGAGACCTAGAAATTTATATTTTGGATTTTTACCACGATTTTGGGCATGGAATTAAGAGAAAATCATATATTTGAGTTCGTGAGTTCATGGGTAAACTTTATCTTCGAAAAATTTCGGAACCCGAGCACGTGGGCTCGAGGGCAATTTTGTCAACTTTTCTATCGGGGTTATGAATTGTTATAAATTGGATCATTATGAGTAATCGATAGTATATTAATGGATTTAAATAATTATTGGCCAGTTTTGGAGCGTTGTGCATCAATTTGAGTCTTCAGAAGGGTGTGGAATGCCGATTATGGAACTTCGGAGCGAGGTGAGTCTCCTTTCTAACCTTGTAAGAGGGAATTGTCCCCATAGGTGAATTAATTGGATTTGTGCTCCTATTTGTGGGGGCTACGTACGCACAAGGTGACGAAAGTCCGTGCGTAGCTACTATATGTTTAAGTCCGGGTAGTCTAGGACCCAAAAACATGCTATACTTGGAATATTTGTAATCTTATTGACAGTTTGAATTGCTTAAATCACATCGAATTAGTAAATGAATTTCTAAAAAGATTAAACTTCATTTTCTTGAATTATTAAAAGAGAATTGGTTTTCCTTGGATAATTGTTCTCTGACGCATTCTTGATTGACTGATTGTTGTGTTTATTTATATTTGACCGCGTCGCATGTATGTTTCGCGAGCGGGTAATAGATGCATCTATGGTTCGCGCCATTCGACCCTCTGGCAGTGCATAATTTAAATATTATTGGATCGGGCCGTACGTCCTCGGCATGATTTGCGCATGCTTGTATTGCTTGCCTTGAAATTTGTTGAAGAGATATTATTCTTCACGGATTGAGAATAAATGTATAAATAATAAATAAGGAGAAGGATTTGGGAATTTTCCCACGAAAGAAAGAATTGTTCACTTGCTTCACTTTATTGAATTACAGTCATGCCTATATAAATCTTCAATTGGTTGTATTATTGATTTACCATTATTGGACCATTAGTAAGTGTCGAAGTCGCCATCTCGTCTCTACTTCTTCGAGATAAGGCGGGATACTTACTGAGTACACGTTGTTTTCGTACTCATACTACACTTGCTGTGCATTTTTGTTGCACAGGCACATGCATCCCTTGTGGCCTAGTGGGCGTAGCAGCATGGTTGATACGAAGACTTAGGTGAGCTGCACTTCCTGAGGCGACCGGCAGCCAACAATCTCTTTCAGATTACTTTATTTAATTTCTGTCCACCTTGTATTCTGGACAGTTACTGTATTTTATTTCATTCTTAGTAGATGCTCATGCACTTGTGACACCGGCATCTGGGATGATTATTGGGTATCTTATATTATATCCAAACATTCTTTTATTTACCTTGGAATGACAATCTACTACTAGCAGAAATTAAGGAAAGATCATAGCTTTCAAAATTATTAAAACGAGAATTTAGTTAAGTATTTGGTTGGCTTGCCTGACAACAGTGTCCGGCGCCATCATGACCCTTAGTGGATTTTGGGTCGTGACAACATGATATCAGAGCACAAGGCTCCCTTAGGTCTCATGAGTCATGAGCAAGTCTAGTAGAGTCTCGCGGATCGGTACGGAGACGTCTGTACTTATCTTCGGGAGGCTATAGGGCTGTTAGAAGTACTTCCCTTCTTGATTCCTCATCGTGCGACTTGGTTTCTTGAGGCGCATGCCCTTGTTTCCTTCCTACTCAGTCTTACGCGACGCGAACCGCTTGTTATAAATCGAGAATTGAAGAATTGTAATGGCACTACAGATGTGGTACGGGATGTTTCTCCCGGTATAGTTGGTTGGGCTATTGTCGTCGCCTTGCGGAAGGATTTTTCTGTCATTTCAACTCAGCAGCTGTATTTCTGAGAGCTCTGAGGCTAGGCACAAGTTGCCATGACGCTTATGAACGGTTGTCACCTAGTATTGACTTGATGGCGGGATACTTGCCTATGTGTTGGGGCGGTGAATGATTTGAAAGGAAGTCTACTCAATGCACGATTCAGAGATCTGATATTTCATTTTCGGCAGAGGAAAAGCAATTGGCCTATGAATGTCCAGGTTTGGGGTGATGGAGTAACGAGACTTGGTATTTGCAAGTGTGGTTGAATTCTCATCTGTGATGAGGTGTCATTGTCCTTGTTGAATGTACTAAGTTCGCCGGTGTTATGATCTTCTACAATTCGCCTTAGAGAAGGATATTGTAAGGTGGTATTAGGGAAGCAGCTGTTAGAGATCGTGGGGTGCAGTGTTTCAGGATTGAATGTGTATTTCTAATACTGACGGCTCGAGAAAGATGATCTTCGAAAAGGTTTAAAAGTGAGTAGCGGTCTATTGGTTCAAATGCTACCGAGTTAGATTTCGAGCTAAGGCATTAGAGCAGCAAAGGATGAGGAAGGACGTGTGGGAAGTGTCATGCGGTGGTTAAACTTCCAGAAAGCCAGGTGTAAGAATGGAGGTCGAGTGGTTTCTTAAAGAAGTGAGTCTGCCCAAACTGGGAGAGTGGCAGAGCAGTATGTGGATTCAGCAGCTGGGTCTACGGACTTAATTTGAAGTATGGGCTATTACGTGGCAGGAAAATGGATATAACGGAAAGGAGCTGCTTGAAATGAAGAAGGATACAACATAACTTTGAATTGGAAGGATGTTGCCGCACATTTAACTGATGTCCACAAGGGGTGAATGGTCTTGTACAGCTAGAGAGTGAGCTCGGACTCAGGTGGGTTATCTCCAGCGAGCAGATCGGCTGTCGCATAGTTGGCGAAGCTTCTGCGAAGGATTCTATTGGTTATACAGCAAAGAGATCGGTCGTGCGAATATGGTTGGTGATTCAGAGTACAAAAGGGGGGGTTTTACAGAAAGATGCTGTCACGACCCAAACCGAAGGGCCGCGACGGGCACCCGGTGCCTTACTCAACCGAGTACCAACGTAACATATCTTTCTTATCATACTATCATGGGTAAATGAGCTAGAAAACCCTTTATGAGATAACAAGAATAAAACATAAGGGAATACTTAACGTATGATGACCCAACATGATATACAAACTTATACATGTGACATACGGGCCTATAAGGCCGACATGACCATTTGTAAACTCAAAACATAGGCCGACAAGGCCATACAAGTATCCATACACCTGACATCTGTCTACAAGCCTCTAAGAGTACATAAAATCATAAAGGTCGGGACAGGGCCCCGCTATACCAATCAATACATATCCAAAGCATACTGACCAAATAGGCAACTCCGGAGCAAGTGGAGTACACCAACACCTTCGCTGAGCTGATAGCCTATTAGGAGGATGTCAACCTGTCTATCGGGACCTGCGGACATGAGCATCCCCAAGAAAAAGGGACGTCAGTACGAATAAAGTACCGAGTATGTAAGGCAGGAAAGCATAAATAAGAACAGTAATGTAAAGAGAGATAGAGGAGATACAACCTGTAACATCTAAGTGCCTCTGGGGGCTACTGACATGAAATGCTGGTTGTAACATCTGAGTGCCTCTGGGGGCTACTGACATGAAATGCATAATACATATATATACATAAACTTTTAAAAACATACGCCTCTGTGGGCATCATCATTATCATATCATACCCGGCCTCAAAGAGGACTCGGTAAAAACGTACCCGGCCACGTGGAGCTCGGTAAACCCAACTGATCGGTGGTTGCACAATAGGTGCCATACCCGGCCGACTATAGCGCGGCTCGGTAGAGTAAAATAGATACATATATAATGCATGCTGGACTCATGGAGTCACGTTCTAAACCTTTTGGAGTAACATAAGGTCATTGCACCATCGATTAACATTATGGACATCATACCATCAATATGAACTTCACTAGGACTCAAGGATCATACATACTTTCTTGGAATAACTTTGTAAGGAAAGAACAACATGGACAACCTTATTTGCTAGGAGTAGATTCATTATGAAATAGCGTATCGTTTACGTTCGTTTCACTATAGATCATGCCAAAAGAATGAAGGAAGAGCCTTAACATACCTTGTATATTCTTCCCAACCTCAAGCTATGCAATTTCACGGCTCCTTAGTCTACAATAAGAGAAATGACACTCTCGTTATCGTTTAAGCGTCGTAACTATTATGTATCGACCACAATCTATTTTACAATGAAATGGACAGCACCTCCCCTATATATATGACTTCACACTAGTCAAAACAATCACAAACAGCCCAACATACCCCTATTGCTTCATACACAACACGACAACCATAATAGTGTCAAACAATCCGAAAATGTTACGATGAACGACCAACAAACAACCTTGCCATTATGTGGTGTTTCTCCACACCCTTCCTCCTTTCAACTCCATCAAAACAGTAGTAAAAGAGACAACCCAATACCAACACGAAACAGCCCAAAAACAGTCCCACAAGTTCATCAACTCAAACATAATTTTTCGGTTTACTTAAACACGTTTCGACTTGTCTTTTCTTTCAAATTGAGAAATACAACCAAAAGTACATCATTACACCTCTTATACAATAAACCAGCCATGAATTTAACTTAAAAATAAGTTCACAACCAGCCAACCATTGCACAAGATCAAACAACATACCATTCTTCCGAAACTAGCTAGGTCTATTCTTTACGATCGAGTTACAACTCGCAAACGCATAGATAATGGAAGGAGAAGCATAAACTTACCTTGTACTGAGTATCACCCACGAAACCTGGTCCTTTTTCATCAAAAATAAGTTCCTCAACACGGATACAAGAAGGAGAAAGAGAAACTAGCATGCTGTCCGGACTTTTCAGCACTAGAATCGCGTCGTAACACCCGGAATACCCTAGGGTTTGTGTGGGATTTTGGGGGAGGAGTTGCAGGGGTTCAATTAGGTTTTCTTGGTCTGAAATACAGGTGAAATAACTCAGTTTGTATTCCCTTAAAAGACCCCTCTTGGCCGACTTTGGGGCTTTTAATTAAGTCCTCTCATTTTGGCAAGTAGGTGATGCACCTACTTGTCACCTACCAGTCTGCGCTGTCTCACAAAAATGCAAATATCTCTCTACTCCAATATCGTATCGACGAACGGTTTAATGCGTTAGAAACTAGACTCATAGATCTTCAATTTGATAGGTATATCATCCCCTAATTCCATGTATATTGGGAGAGAAACTCAGTTACATTTGACGTAATTTTCAGCATATTTATAAATGGAACTTGTGATGACCTTTTCTAACTTTTGTTCCACAACTCGCTTGACTTCAAAACATAACACCAACTATCGTACGACTAAAATAACTCATAATATAATCTCCTTATAATGTTAATAACCCTAGTATCACCCCAAAAGTACATGGTAAAATATTCCAACTTGTCGACTTTCGACGAAACTTATTTTCTTCAATTCGTTTAGCTTCTAAGCCTTCAAACCCTCTTGCTACTTGGTACTAATGATCTTAAATATTTGTAACCTCCACATTAACATGATGAACTAACTTTGTAAACTTTTAAAAGATGATTCCCTTTCTGAGCTCACATTAATTGACTTATGACGTACTCTTACATACGAAAACACGGGGTGTAACATCATTCCCCCCTTTGGAACATTCGTCCTCGAATGTTGATTAATGCGCTTATCAGTCTCATAACCTGTAGCTCTTAAGAATTCCTTAATATTGTCCTTGACATCTAGGAAACTGTTCTGTAAATAAATCCAAAGGCCAGGGTATTCCCACCTTTAGGCTTCTTTCTCATACCACGACCTGTGGTCGGAATTTTTCCAACATCGTAACATTTGCTACCTTATGGCATGCAGTATGTACGACTGTGTCATTGTATGAGTGCCTAGCGACTCGTCTTCCCTTTTTCCTCCATCTTTTAGCCAATCTCTAAGCCTCACTTTATGAACATATACAGAATTATGACAAGCTGTCCCTCTAGGCATCTATAGGTGTACTGATGTCTTTCGCTTGGTACTTTATCGAACTTAAGACTATTGCTATCTCTTGTTTCATAGCCTTGTATATCTATCCTTATGGATTTACTACATCTAGGTAGGTTATACTATACCATAAAACTTACTTCGGTTTATTATTACCGAGGTTTGCTACCCAACTCCAGGTTACTCTTTCGCTGCTTATCCTATATGTATAAATCTAAGTCCTTTAGTGCTTCCTCATTATTATTCATCTTAAGAATAACAAACAAATCTCATCTTGTACTTTGGAACTTGTACCCATCTATTGTTTATTCACCTTAATGTTGAAATATAATCTATCACTGATAACTTGTAACCTCTTACGTAATACACTATCACTAGGGCTCACATCTTATCGAGGAACATCTGAAGTGATTTTCCTGATCCACCTAGGGATAATACTATACTTCAATAACCATATTTCATTGCATCCCAATGCGATTCATCTTATGGGGGTATTCTAATCCCGTGCAATTAATAAAATCCCTTTCTCGTTAAATCATTACTCAATCAAAGGCCTAAGCGTCATCCTCTTATCAATCACAATTACACCCTTATTCTACTGCCAGGGCAGCATTCCATCTGCACCTAGTCTTAGACTCCTTTGTGTTCATTCAGGCTGTACCGAGCTCTTTATTACATATGGAAATCATCAGCTCCCTTGTTTTGATGGGTTTAATCCCAAGGACATACATATTCTCGTCACCTTCTCACTCACCTTTTCACATCCTTACTCCTATCTACCTAAAACCTTGTTTCTCTACAATACTTTACTTTAGGACCTACACCGATCTATTTATACTACTCGCAACCTTCCTTAAACTTGCTACCACCATAAATTTCCTTTCGTGCCTTCTCAGTTGTCCTTAAATGTAAGCAATTACTTTTGCTGGTCGTCCTATCACTTGTTGCATGAATACTTGGCCTGTCTTTTTGCCCAAGAATACTGTAATTTCCTGTACCTCATATGATCTCAAACATCCCCTTTTATTTTTTTTCCATTCATTAGCCACGATAGGTGCCACTTTCTTATGGAGTGTACACAATATTGTAGTGAGACTGTAGTTACAAGATCATTTACTTTTTAGCTCACTATGCTTAGGTGGAAACCTTCTTCCTTATTTCCTCAGCTAGTCTTTCGTTGTAGTACTTAGGGAGACCTTCTGGCTCTTGTAAGGTTCTGAGCTTGTTATATCGTACACCCGAAGGAAATTTTTGTTGTTCTTACTCGCCTATAATAATCCTTAGTTACATAACTTCGTGCCTTTGTGCTCGTAGGGTTATTTCTAAGCTCAATTTTTTTATTGTCTCCTTAGTGGCACTCTCTCTTATTTTCATAAACCTTAAACGGTACCTTTAACTACCTCAATCCTATCTGAAATTTTTTTTCAAATGATTGCGACTCGTATCTACGAGACTGAATTCACTATGCTGCGGTTCACTAGATTTATCTTGCATGATCTGTTGATTTATCTGTGACCTCTTGTCTAGCCATAACCGGGCTCTTCCTGAATCAACTACTAATTACTCGTTGTTCCATTCTCATATATATATTTTGCATAATCTCTCTTGGGATATATCCTCTGTCTTAACCTACCTTTCGACACTAGCTCCTGATGTATCAAGTGTCCATTCACACTTATTTATCAATAACATCCTGGCCGGAAACTTTTACTGCCTCTCCCCGGTGTCGTGCTTGCATAATGTTCTGGAGTCGCAACATATCTGTAGGAACTGAATAAATGCAACATCATTCTTTTATCCTTTTTACCACATTCTTCCTTTATCATTCCATAGTTACCTGAACCGCTTAACTCCAACTTAATACCATATCACACCATATTCCCCCCTTTAGGAAAGTACTAAAATTTAGTACTACGACGATCTACCTATAGATGTTTCACCTCTTCATCTTTGGCGTCTTTTCACATTATCAATTAACGCCTTATGGTAACCTTTTGTACCAGGGATAACTAAATTTCTTACGCACGAAGGTGTCACCTACTGAAACTGGCACACTTAGTCCCTTAAGATTAACTCTGCTCAGAGTGCTTGCTTTAGGCAAACGACTTCCTAAATGAACTTTAAAGGTTATTCGTTTGTTGTCTATTCTATTATTGTTGGAGCACGATCTCTGAAATTCTCACGATGTCGACCATTATCAAATCCTCCAGTCCCTAATTCATGTTCGATTTTATCTTGTTTACAAGACCATAATAATTTCTATTACTACAGGGGGTCTAACTTAGCCTTCTGGTAATCGCGTTGGACTCACCAACTTATTTCTCGAAATGAGGATATGACATTTGGCCTATACTTTATTATTGTCTTAAGGCCTGTCACCTTTTTTCTTTTCCTTAACTTGACTATAGACTCTATCATTCTGTCATATTTTGATTTACCGTTATCACCGATTTATCACATCTTACTCATAATATTTCATTTACTCTCTTCTTATCCTCCGACTAATATTTCTATCTATCACTTTATTCTGAAAACTTCAACAAAACGTCCTTTCACTTTTAGCTCCCCTTGCTTCATCTCACTGGCTCTTCGGGATGCCTAAAATTCTATCTCTCTCTCTCTAGGGGCGGGAGTCATACTAAGGTAAATATTTATCCCTTTTTGGATTCCAGTGCCACTCCCCTAAATTTTTCCAGACATTCTAGTATTCATATCTGAATGTACTATTCTAAATTGCACCATCGGGGTGTCTCACAAGGAGACCTATTACCGCATGTGCAATATCCTTTGGAAATGTTAGCTAATGATAATAATCCATCTACAATTTTGGGTTACTCTAGCCCCAATTGGATCTTGCTATCCCCTTCTTCTCTTAGACTATATCTGTCAACTCCCATAGGGTATATTGAGAATGGCGTGGCCAATTGTATATACCTCTGTTACTGTTGAAAGTAACTAAGAATACATATATTTCTCTGCCTGAATTGTAAAAACTCAAAACCTTCACTAACTGGTACCTCGTAACCTTCGCCACCTTGCTTCTTTTATTTGTTGAAACTTGTATCTACCTTCTGATTCTCTTGTTGCTTTTTACCATATGGGTGGATAGATATCCATGCCTTGGGGCTCCTTCTCAAGAAGCTCACACATCTTAGTAGACACATGATCTGCTGAAGAACTTACATTTACTCATCATCAGTGTGATGCAAAATCGAGTTCCTCTAACTCAGCTCTTCCAGAGCCACAATTAATCTCTAACCAACTATCTTTCTCGATGTAGGTATCATTGTATTACGGATAAAATAGAATTTAGAAGTTTGAATTCTTACAACTGAGCTCTACCACACGATCTAGAGTAAAAAGAAAGAGTGACAGTCCTAAATGCCCTGTAGCCTCCTGCTTATAAGTGTGGTGCACGACACACCCATAAACAAGACTCTACTAGACACGGCTTGTAGACTCCCTAGGACAGAACTGCTCTGATACCAAGTTTGTCACGACCCAAACCGAAGGGCCGCGACGGGCACCCGGTGCCTTACTCAACCGAGTACTAACGTAACATATCTTTCTTATCATACTATCATGGGTAAATGAGCTAGAAAACCTTTCATGAGATAACAAGAATAAAACATAAGGGAATACTTAACGTATGATGACCCAGCATGATATACAAACTTATACATGTGACATACGGGCCTATAAGGCCGACATGACCATTTGTAAACTCGAAACATAGGCCGACAAGGCCATACAAGTATCCATACACCTGACATCTGTCTACAAGCCTCTAAGAGTACATAAAATCATAAAGGTCGGGACAGGGCCCCGCCATACCAATCAATACATATCCAAAGCATACTGACCAAATAGGCAACTCCGGAGCAAGTGGAGTACACCAATACCTTCGCTGAGCTGATAGCCTACTAGGAGGAATGTCAACCTGTCTATCGGGACCTGCGGGCATGAAACGCAGCGTCCCCAGGCAAAAGGGACGTCAGTACGAATAAAGTACCGAGTATGTAAGGCAGGAAAGCATAAATAAGAACAGTAATGTAAAGAGAGATAGAGGAGATACAACCTGTAACATCTGAGTGCCTCTGGGGGCTACTGACATGAAATGCATAATACATATATATACATAAACTTTTAAAAACATACGCCTCTGTGGGCATCATCATCATCATATCATACCCGGCCTTAAAGAGGACTCGGTAAAAACGTACCCGGCCACGTGGAGCTCGGTAAACCCAACTGATCAGTGGTTGCACAATAGGTGCCATACCCGGCCGACTATAGCGCGGCTCGGTAGAGTAAAATAGATACATATATAATGCATGCTGGACTCATGGAGTCACGTTCTAAACCTTTTGGAGTGACATAAGGTCATTGCACCATCGATTAACATTATGGACATCATACCATCAATATGAACTTCACTAGGACTCAAGGATCATACATACTTTCTTGGAATAACTTTGTAAGGAAAGAACAACATGGACAACCTTAGTTGCTAGGAGTAGATTCATTATGAAATAGCGTATCGTTTACGTTCGTTTCACTATAGATCATGCCAAAAGAATGAAGGAAGAGCCTTAACATACCTTGTATATTCTTCCCAACCTCAAGCTATGCAATTTCACGGCTCCTTAGTCTACAATAAGAGAAATGACACTCTCGTTATCGTTTAAGCGTCGTAACTATTATGTATCGACCACAATCTATTTTACAATGAAATGGACAGCACCTCCCCTATATATATAACTTCACACTAGTCAAAACAATCACAAACAGCCCAACATACCCCTATCGCTTCATACACAACACAACAACCATAATAGTGTCAAACAATCCGAAAATGTTACGATGAACGACCAACAAACAACCTTGCCATTATGTGGTGTTTCTCCACACCCTTCCTCCTTTCAACTCCATCAAAACAGTAGTAAAAGAGACAACCCAATACCAGCACGAAACAGCCCAAAAACAGTCCCACAAGTTCATCAACTCAAACATAATTTTTCGGTTTACTTAAACACGTTTCGACTTGTCTTTTCTTTCAAATTGAGAAATACAACCAAAAGTACATCATTACACCTCTTATACAATAAACCAGCCATGAATTTAACTTAAAAATAATTTCACAACCAGCCAACCATTGCACAAGATCAAACAACATACCATTCTTCCGAAACTAGCTAGGTCTATTCTTTACGATCGAGTTACAACTCGCAAATGCATAGATAATGGAAGGAGAAGCATAAACATACCTTGTACTGAGTATCACCCATGAAACCTGGTCCTTTTTCATCAAAAATAAGTTCCTCAACACGGATACAAGAAGAGAAAGAGAAACTAGCATGCTGTCCGGACTTTTCAGCACTAGAATCGCGTCGTAACACCCGGAATACCCTAGGGTTTGTGTGGGATTTTGGGGGAGGAGTTGCAGGGGTTCAATTAGGTTTTCTTGGTCTGAAATACAGGTGAAATAACTCAGTTTTTATTCCCTTAAAAGACCCCTCTTGGCCGACTTTGAGGCTTTTAATTAAGTCCTCTCATTTTGGCAAGTAGGTGATGCACCTACTTGTCACCTACCAGTCTGCGCTGTCTCGCGAAAATGCAAATATCTCTCTACTCCAATATCGTATCGACTGACGGTTTAATGAGTTGGAAACTAGACTCGTAGATCTTCAGTTTGATATGTAGATCATCCATTGATTCCAAGTATATTGGGAGAAAAGTGCATCTACATTTGACCTAAATTTCAGCATATTATAAATGGAACTTGTGATGACCTTTTCCAACTTTTGTTCCACAACTCGCTTGACTTCAAAACATAACACCAACTATCGTACGACTAAAATAACTCATAATATAATCTTCTTATAATGTTAATAACCCTAGTATCACCCCAAAAGTACATGGTAAAATATTCCAACTTGTCGACTTTCGACGAAACTTATTTTCTTCAATTCCTTTAGCTTCTATGCCTTCAAAACCCTCTTGCTACTTGGTACTAATGATCTTAAATATTTGTAACCTCCACGTTAACATGATGAACTAACTTTGTAAGCTTTTAAAAGATGTTCCCTTTCTGAGCTGACATTAATTGACTTATGATGTACTCTTACGTACGAAAACACGGGGTGTAACAGATGCCAAGAATTTTGGCGGTTGATTGCGCAAGGTTATGTCGATAAGAGATAAAGAATCCTGGTGAATTCCAGAGTTGTGTAATAGTGGCTTCAAGTTAAGTGGGAGAGTCCCACCGCCTATGATTGGGTTGCATGGTTAATTACTTTTGAGGTTTCTGGTTATTAGCATATCGATGGATTAATTCAGCTACGGGAAAAGAACATAAGTGGTAATTTGAGCAAAGGAATTGTCGAAGGTGTGCTATGGTTGGCCATAGTGGCTCATGTACAGACTGGGGAAAGGATTCAGGATTTATGCCTTGTATAGACGCGGGTTTCAAGGAAAGTGATTTTGCAGGGTGCTTCGTCGATAGGGTATTCATGTGCTAGAAGATTCATGGAGTTGATTCTATTCGGAGCCAAGTCAGAGCGGGTGGCTCTCAACAACGGTCCTAGTGGATTCAAAACGGGTAAAGTGTAGTGCCTAATGATTTCGAGCCTATAGGTACGGTTAAGAATCAAGCTTTTGTAGCGGCCTATGAGGAGAGGCCCAGAACTTGCCGTGTAGCATTTGGGAGGAAAATGAGGAAAGAATTCAGATTCGTAAGGGGGGGTTATAAGAGTGGGCATACCAGTTGAGGATGCGAATGCGCGCACAAGGGAGGTATGAAATGGCTCGTGGGATTTGAGACAGTATTGTCTCGTGATTCAAGGTCACTCGGGATGAGTGCGGATGGAGTGTGTTAGGTTTTTAATAGAATTATTATTATTATTCCTAAGGCAATCAAGGATAAATTGAAGGAAGATAGATTGGCTAACCATAGTTGAATTGGCATATTGGTGGTAATGGTCAGTTCCTTCAGTGTGATCAAGTTATGAAAGTGATTTGTGACGGTACTTGTGAGGCTTGTCGGGCGCCGTAATTGATGTTATTCAGAAGTATTCTACTGTTATGGCCTGTTATGTGTAGGCGGATCTCGGAAGGGCTATGGTGGCTTAAACCACTACTTAGAGATTTGCATATTTTACAGTTATGATAATTTACCCGTGTGTTGCTATGGTTCTCCTGAAGTGAGTTAAGTGAAAAGTTTTTATATGATGAAATGCTAATCTATTAGTGGTTCCGGAGTTGTGATGAAAATCGTGTTCTATCGTATATTGGCATGTAGTCACATGATTGATTGAAGAGTTAAACCAAGTATGAAGATTGTGGTGATGTCGTTAAATTGAGAATTGATGCCTGGAGGGCACTCAGTTTATTGGGTTGTAGAATGTGGAGGATTACTCCGGTTATGATGGTTGTTCTGGTGTGTTATGAGAAAAAGGGGAGTTATTATGGACCTTTGAAAAGTTATTAGCCTAGTTCAGTGCGATCAAGATCAGCTTGGGGTCTGTGGATGGATTTAAATGTGAATATGGGCTCTATATCAGGCAAGATATGTTCATTTCAGCAATGCGCTCCTTATGGAAGAGTAGTCGGGGTGTTATTTCGTTGTCAGCTATTTCATGTAATGATATAATGCACCGTGTGAGTTGTGATACGGCTTGGTTAATTTCTTATGCGTTGAGGTTCCGCGTAGAGAGGATGTTATATGAGCAGAATGGCTCTTGAGATTCAGGTCGTACATCGCACCTCAGTTGTGCTTGAGTTTGTGGCTTATGGCGTTATATGTCTCCCCAGGGATGGTATTATGCACTTAGCGTGCTTGGGACCGATATTCGGTATTTTGTTGTAACGAGAAATTTAGCTCGGTGTGTATCTCCTTATGTGAATTTTATGTGTGGATCGGGTGGCACGCCGCCATGGGTATGTTGTTTGGATCGGGTTGCACACCGCAACAGTATGATGTTGAGAACAGTTTTCTGTATTCCAATTTTTGTGTGTTTTGTTTTCCATTTTCTGAGGAAAGTCCATATTAGCAGCGTGAGTTGAGTAGTCCCTTTCAGGGTTCGGTTTCCTTATGTATCATGTTCGAATTGGTACCCTATTGGCACATTGTGGCAGCATATGAGATTTTTTTTGATCATGACTGGGGTGGCTTGTTGCCTGAGCAGTTTGTACTAGGTAAGACAAGGTTATTGGATCTAGGATCAGCGCGATCGGATTATATGAAGTATATTAAAGAGCAAATACCATTATCTGGTTCAGAATGAAGTAATGTTCTTGTTAGGAGTATAGCCTCGGTGATTTGTTGACTTGACAGTTGGTTATGAATTTCTACACATCTCTTCTGTCGTGGCGGTATTGCGAGAGTTGGAACAAGACTTATATATATCTTGAGGTGCGTTGTGAGCATCAGATTCGGGGAATGTTGGTTATTATGATCAGAGAATGTTATTATGGTCTTGTGAAATATGCGATGCATGGTGAGAATTCAGCAAAGGCATGCAGTCATGTTCTGGTATCTCGTGTAGTGATTGATTCGGTGTTCATGTAGTGGAAGCAGGCCTGGCAAAGAGTTCCAGATGTTGGAATTTGGGTTCTAAGCTTAATTGTTTAAATAAAAGAAAATGTCTTCAGATTTGGTCGAATTATTGTGCTCAACTGAACTGTGGTAGCACGAGGAGGTGCTCAAGGTGTTAAACAGTGATTTCGGACCACTCAGGTGCAGTTCTCAGCACGTTCGAGGACGAAAGTATGTTTAAGTGGGAGAGAATGTAACGACCCGATCGGTCGTTTGAGCTCCAACGCACCGTTCAGCAGTTTGAGGCCATGAGCAGCTTCATTTCAGGTATTATGACTTGTACGCATGGCCGGGATTGAATTCCGGGAAGATCAGAGTTGATTTGGAGAGAGAATTCTCATTTCGAACGCTTTAAGTTGAAAGAATTGACTAAGATTGGATTTCAGAGTAAACGACCTCGGAATCGGGATTTGAAGGTTCCAGTAGGTTCGTATGATGGTTTAGGAGGGCGTATGCCCGGATCGGGTTTTGGGTGATCCGGGAGCGTTTTTTCGCCTATTGTGGAAGTTAGCATTTTGGAAGAAATTTCATAAATTGGGTTGAAGTGCATTTCAGTATTATCAATGTCCGTTTGGGATTCCGAGTCTTGGAATAGCTCCGTATGGTGATTTTGGTATTGGGAGCGCGATCGGAAGTGAATTCGGAGGTCTGTAGGTCGTTTTGGAGTCATTTGGCTAAAGATATTAATTTGAAGGTTTTTGAGAAGTTTGACTGGGAGTGGACTTTTTGATATCGGGGTCGGATTCCGATTCCGGAAGTTGGAGTAGGTCCATTATGTCAAATATGACTTGTGCAAAATTTGAGGTCAATCGGACGTGATTTGACAGGTTTCGGCATCGAATGAAGAAGTTTGAAATTCTAAAGTTCATTAAGCTTGAATTGGAGGTCAATTCATGATTTTAGCATCGTTTGATATGATTTGAGGCCTCGAGCAAGTCGGTAATGTGTTTTGGGACTGGTTGGTATAATTGGTTGGGGTCCGGGGGCCTCGGGTGGATTCCGGGTGGTTAACGGATCGATTGGGACTTGAAGGATGAGCTGAAGGGGGTCTGGTTGCTGGTGTAACCGCTTCTGCGGAGGGTTCACCGCAGAAGCGGCCCCGCAGAAGCGAGGAAGGGAACCGCAGAAGCGGTTTGAAGTGAAGGAGTCAGAGGCCGCAGGTGCGAAGGAATTTTCGCACCTGCGGGATCGCAGATGCGGTCGGTGCGGCGCAGAAGCGGGTTGGGGCAGCTGGAGGAGGACCGCAGAAGCGGTATTGGAACCACACCTGCGAAACCGCAGAAGCGATCAAGTGACCGCAGGTGCGGAAATGCTGGAGGCAGTGAGTTCTTTTAAATCGGGGGTTGGGTTCATTCCAACCCCATTTCTTCCATTGGAGCCGATTTTGGAACAACTTTGAGGTGCCATTTTCACCACCAAGCATGAGGTAAGTGGATTCTACTAGTCTTGAGTTAATACTTGGATTATATACGGATTTGAGCATGAACGTCCGTGCGTAGCTACTATTATGTTTAAGTCCGGGTAGTCTAGGATCCAAAAGCATGCTATACTTGGAATATTTGTAATCTTATTGACAGTTTTTATTGCTTAAATCACATCGAATTAGTAAATGAATTTCTAAAAAGATTAAACTTCATTTTCTCGAATTGTTAAAAGAGAATTGATTTTTCCTTGGATAATTGTTCTCTGACGCATTCTTGATTGACTGATTGTTGTGTTTATTTATATTTGACCGTGTCGCATGTATGATTCGTGAGCGAGGTAATAGATGCATCTATGGTTCGCGTCATTCGACCCTCTGGCAGTGCACAGTTTAAATATTATTGGATCGGGCCGTACGTCCTCGGCATGATTTGCGCATGCTTGTACTGCTTGCCTTGAAATTTGTTGAAGAGATATTGGTCTTCACAGATTGAGAATAAATGTATAAATAATAAATAAGGAGAAGGATTTGGGAATTTTCCCACGAAAGAAAGAATTGTTTACTTGCTTCACTTTATTGAATTACAGTCATGCCTATATAAATCCTCAGTTGGTTGTATTATTGATTTACCATTATTGGACCATTAGTAAGTGTCGAAGTCGCCATCTCGTCTCTACTTCTTCGAGATTAGGCGGGATACTTACTGAGTACACGTTGTTTTTGTACTCATACTACACTTGCTGTGCATTTTTGTTGCACATGCACATGCATCTCTAGTGGCCTAGTGGGCGTAGCAGCATGGTTGATACAGAGACTTAGGTGAGCTGCACTTCCCGAGGCGACCCGTATCCAGCAGAGTCTCTTTCGGATTACTTTATTTAATTTCTGTCCACCTTGTATTCTGGACAGTTACTGTATTTTATTTCATTCCTAGTAGATGCTCATGCACTTGTGACACCGGGTTCTGGGATGATTATTGGGTATCTTATACTTATTTCTAAACATTTTTTTATTTACCTTGGAATGACAATCTACTACTAGCAGAAATTAAGGGAAGATCATAGCTTTCAAAATTATTAAAACGAGAATTCAGTTAAGTATTTTGGTTGGCTTACCTGATAGCAGTGTCCGGCGCCATCACGACCCTTAGTGGATTTTGGATCGTGACATAATCCATTGTAATTTTGAGAGACCATAAAGCCGGTATTTATCTTTTTTCTGTTACAAGTTAGTACTTTGTCGGATGAGTTTTGAAATGTAAAGACCCGCACTTAATTATAGAATTTGAAATGGTTTCTCATTATTAAAACTCACCACCACTTTATTCAGAGACTCACTATATATATATATATTTATTTATCATTTGTATATTTCATGTTCATGGTACTGCTTCGTTAGCCTATCTCTTTAACAACTTCTGAAGAATAACAAGCATTTGTAATGACGAGATACCCAAGATACCTGCCAATCTCAACTCCTAATCTTGCCATTGATGAATGGTGTTGTTAGAAAGGAAATGAGAATCATCCTAAAAGTGTTGAGTAAGTTTATTTCTAATTTGTTTAAATTGTACCACATTTATTGCTTTATCGTAATATTACACCCATTTTTCTTTTTGCCGATTCTAAGATTGTAGGGCAGTGTTCACAATGCCCTATATTGTGATTTTACGTCAAGAATCGATGAGGTTATTTGAAATACATACTGTTAACTCAATGATTCAATAACGAAATCCCCTCCTCTTTAAGTGATGGAAAGTTCTTGAAGGGGAATAAAAAAAATAGATAAGAAAATTTTGGAAGTTAATAATTTCATTTCAAACTTTAAGGAAAAGCTGCATTTCTTGACCTTAATGCCCCAAACAGTACTGACTATAACTCCTCTATGTTCCTATGATAACTTCAAATTATTTTATTTGCCTTTTGTGAGTGCATCTTTTTTGGAATTTTTGACATTTTAAAAATCTTATGAATGAACATGTCGATGAAGAATTGCCTAGAGGAGTGAATGTGACTATGTAATGTGGAAGTAGCTAGGGTCCTTCAACCAGTCTATGCAATCTTTCTTCACAGGTTTAGTTTGCATTTTATTTTCACATAATAAAAGTGAAATTTAAGAGAGAAGGGGGGGACTATATATTCATAAGTTAAAAAATATCAATTATAGGCCATTAACTTATTCCAATTATTATGCTATTTCTTACTTATTTGATTTGAAAAATGGATGCTTGCAGATTAATCTCATTTGTGCGTTCCAAGTAACATGAACATATATGGGTTGATTAGTTAAACTAAGAAATACTTTCTCTCTTTCTATACATAAGAGGGCATAAACAAGGTGAATTGACACCTTTTATTGGCCAAGATCTTATTTATCTGTTTTATCAATTTTTTGGTTTTTCCCCTTCATTCTTTTTATATAATCTTTTTAATAATTGAAATTGATTATTTTCTATTCTATTTGTTACGTCTTATTATGTTTATTTTACTTACAGAAAGCTTCTGTTGCCCCATTTTCAGTTTCTAAAACATTTAATCTCCAATATCTTTTAATTTTCTGTTATTAAATGAAAGAAATATGGTGATCTTGCAAACTATATTATGACACAAAGAAGAAATTGGGTATGATAATACGAAGACATCATTAGCTCTGAAAGGAGCAAGAGTCCAGCTAAGGAGGAAAAGAAACCAGCCATATGTTATTATCTCCTCTTCCTTTTTGCTTTTCCTCTTTAAACTTGCAGGTTTCAAAATTCCTTCTCCCTGTATTTTCTTGCATTCTCACTTCTTTGTCGTTCGATCTTGTCACGACCCAAATTCCCCAATCCGGTCGTGATGGCGCCTCTTGTGAAGACAAGGCCAACCAGAACAACGCTAACACCTCTTTTAAGCAATTAATTAACACTAACAATTTTAACACATGCTTAATATAGTCAATAATACGGAACAACGATAATAACAAAGGAAACCATCCCGACACAGCCCAAACCGGGGTGTCACAAGTCATGAGCTACTACAGAGTTGCTATAAGTCTAAGAATAGAATATCTGATACAATAGTCTGAAGGAACTGAAATAACATAAAATAGGGGAGTCAAGGGGCTGCGGACGTCAAACAACTACCTCGAAGCTCCAACTCGCTGCCTGGTCTGGGGAGAATATCAGTGCTCAGGTGCGGACTCTGCTATGCCTGAATCTGCACGCATGGTGCAGAGAGTAATGTGAGTACTCCGACCCAGTGAGTAATAATAATAAATAATAACCGAAGGCATGAAAACACATAAGTGCACAAGGCAATTCTATATCAGGCAGTAAATCAATTAAAGCAGTAAAACAGTAAAAGTCAAATGAAATCTCCTTTTTAAAAACAGGTAAATCAGATAAAACAACAAGTAAATAGTGAGTAGAAATCTGCCTCTCGGGCTCACTCTCAGATCATATGGGTACCCGCGCTCACTGTGGGTGTGCAGACTCCGGAGGGGCCCCTTACGGCCCAAGCGCTATATCAATATAAGGCCTGAAAGCCTTCTCACATCACACATAAGGCCTGAAAGCCTCCTCACATCACACTCGAGGCCTGAAAGCCTCCTCACATCACACTCGAGGCCTGAAAGCCTCCTCACATCACACTCGAGGCCTGAAAGCCTCTTCACATATGGCCCTCGACCTCACTCAGTCCAGAAAAACATCATAAGCCCCTCAGGCATCAATAAAATAGTAGTGCTCAGCCCAAACAACAGTGGAAATATCATTTAAGCCTCGAAGTTCAATTAAAGTAGCTGAGTTTGTAAAACAGTATATTCAACAGGACTGAGTTCAAGTGGTATATCAAAATAGTGAGGAAACAGTAATAAAAATCCACGAAGGATTCAAGTAGTCGGCATTAAGCCCAAAATATGGCAATAAGCCCAAATCATGATGATAAACAGGACAGCTCAGTCAAATACGCGGTAAAATATCAAACGGGATGGACCAAGTCACGATCCCCAATAGTAAACAACCCCGCGCTTGCCATTAAGCGCGTGTTTCAACTCGATACAGCACTACGTTGTGCAAATCCGGGGTTTCAAACCCTCAGGATATCATTTACTATCATTACTCACCTCGAGCCGGCCAAAATCCTAGCTCGCTATGCCCTTGCCTCTCAAATCGGCCTCCTCACGCGTCGAATCTGGTCAAAATCACAACGAATACATCACAATAGGTTAAGGGAACATTACCCAAACGAAAAGACTCGAAAAATATCATAATTCACGAAATTTGAAAAACCCGAGCCCCGGGCCCACTTCTCGAAAATCAAAAAATTTAACATCATCGGATTCCTTATCTCGCCACGAGTTTATACATATCAAGAACTCCCAAATCCGAGCCCAAATGACCCATCAAACCCCACTTTAAAATACCAAAAACCAAGTCCTAGCTTTTCTCCCTTTTTGATGAATTTCCATAAATTTTCTAGGTTAATTCTTCCATTAAATCATGTATTTAGGCCATAGGACTCACCTCTAATCACACCCAGTCGAAATCTCCTTCAATTTCCGTCCAAAAGCTCTCAAGGTTGCTCAAAAATGGTGGAAAAATACCTTAGCTCGCGGATGAAATATTGAATTTTTAAACCCTTCTGCCCAGACCTTATTTTCGCTTCTGCTATCCAATTACCACATTTGCGGTTTCCACTTCTGCGGTTTTCCCTCCGCTTTTGCGGATCTCCAATATGCCCAGGACCGCTTCTGCGGTCAATCTCCGCTTCTGCGGACACCGCTTCTGCGGTCAAGCCTCCGCTTCTGCGGAACCTCCCTTGCATGCACGGACCGCTTCTGCGGTCATTAACTGCATCTGCGGAGACTGCACCTGCGAAAATCATCCGCTTCTGCGGAATTCTTCCAAATGGCCAACACCCGCAACTGCGATCCCTTATTCGCATCTGCGGAACCGCATCTGTAGCCCCTTTTCCGCAGATGCGGAAATACCAGATACCAGAAATCTTCAGCAATGCATCAAGTCCAAAATTCATCCCGATGGCCATCCGAAATCACCCCGAGGCCCCCGGGACCTCAACCAAAAGTGCCAATCCATCCTAAAACATCATTCAAACTTGCTCCAATCATCAAAACACATCAAACAACACAAAAATCATCAATTCTCACCGAATTCAAGCCTAAGTTCTTCAAAAACTTCTGAAATACGCATTCGATCAAAAACCCCACCAAATTACCTCTGAATGACCTGAAATTTTGCACACGCATCCCAGATCACATAACGAAGCTACAGCAACTCTCGGAATTCCATTCCGACCCTCGGATCAAAATCTCACGTATCAACCGGAATTCGCCAAAATACTAACTTCGCCAATTCAAGCCTAATTCTACACCGGACCTCCAAAATCACTTCCGATCACGCTCCTAAGTCACAAATCATCCTCAGAAGCTAATCGAATCACCGGAAATCACATCCGAGCCCTCTAACTCATAAGTCAACATCCGGTTGACTTTTCCAAAATAAACCGTCCTTAAAGAGACTAAGTGTCTCATTTCCTTCTAAAACCAATCCAAATCAACTCGTTCACACAAGACTCTTATAATGAAGCATGAAGAAGCAGAAAATGGGAGAAACGGGGCGGTAACTCACATGACGGCGGGTCGGGTCATCACATCCTCCCCAACTAAAACAAACGCTCGTCCTCGAGCGGGTCAAGAAATATACCTGAAGCCTCAAACATGTGAGGATATCCGCTCTGCATCCCCCGCTCGGTCTCCCAAGTAGCCTCCTCCACATGCCGACCTCTCCATTGCACTTTCACTGAAGCAACATCCTTTGACCTCAACTTCCGAACCTGACGATCCAAAATGGCTGCTGGCTCTACATCATAAGTCAAATCATCATCCAACTGAACCGTGCTGAAGTCCAATACATTGGACGGGTCCCCAACATACTTCCGGAGCATAGACACATGAAATACCGGGTGCACGCCCGACAAGCTGGGTGGCAAGGCAAGCTCATAAGCCACCTCCCCAATCCTCCTAAGTACCTCAAAAGGACCAATAAACCGCGGACTCAACTTCCCTTTCTTTCCAAACCGCATAACACCCTTCATGGGCGAAACCTTCAGCAAGACCTTCTCACCAACCATATAAGACACATCTCGAACCTTCCGGTCCGCATAACTCTTCTGACGCGACTGAGCTGTACGAAGCCTCTCCTGAATCAGCTTCACCTTCTCCAAGGCATCCTGAACCATCTCTGTCCCCAATAGCCTAGCCTCGCCGGGCTCGAATGAACCAACAGGAGATCTACACCGCCTCCCATACAACGCCTCATACGGAGCCATCTGAATGCTCGATTGATAACTGTTGTTGTAGGCGAACTCTGTAAGTGGCAAAAACCCATCCCAAGAACCTCCAAAATCAATAACACAGGCACGCAACATGTCTTCCAATATCTGAATAGTACGCTCGGACTGTCCGTCCGTCTGAGGATGAAATGTTGTGCTCAACTCCACCTGTGTACCCAACTCTCGCTGAAAAGTCTTCCAAAACTGAGAAGTAAACTGAGTACCCCTGTCTGAGATAATAGACACTGGAACACCATGCAAGCGAATAATCTCCCGGATAAAGATCCCTGCCAGCCGCTCCGATGAATAGGTAGTACATACTGGAATGAAGTGCGCGGACTTGGTCAGCCGATCCACAATCACCCAAATCGAATCAAACTTCTTCAAAGTCCGAGGGAGACCACTCACGAAATCCATAGTAATCCTCTCCACTTCTACTCGGGAATAATCATCCGCTGAAGTACGCCATCCGGTCTCTGATGCTCATATTTCACCTGCTGACAGTTGAGACACCGAGCCACAAATCCTACAATGTCTTTCTTCATTCTTCTCCACCAATAGTGCTGCCTCAAATCCTGATACATCTTCGCGGCATCCGGATGAATGGAATACCGCGAGCTGTGGGCCTCCTCCAATATCAACTCCCTAAGCCCATCCACATTGGGCACATAGATCCGGCCCTGCATCCTCAACACACCATCCTCACCAATAGACACGTCTCTGGCATCATCATGCTGAACCCTGTCCTTAAGGACAAGCAAATGCGGATCATCATACTGGCGCTCTCTGATGCGATCATATAAGGAAGACCGAGAAACCACACAAGCCAACACCCGACTGGGCTCCGAAATATCTAGTCTCACCAACCGATTGGCCAAGGCCTGAAAGAACGACCCCATCCCTGCTGGAACTGGCACCTTGAAGGAGCGCCGCTGTAACTACCAGAACCTCGAGGCCTCTTGGCCTCCCTCTCCTCTCGATCCTTACGGTGAACCGCCTCAATCTCTCGAGCTATATCAACCACCTCCTCGAATGAATAACCCAATACTCTCTCTCTAGTCATAAGAACACGAAGATGGTAGTTAAGGCCATCAACAAATCTCCTAATTCGCTCCAGATCCGACGGAACCATCCAGACGGCATGACGAGCCAACTCTGAAAACCTCATCTCATACTGAGACACAGTCATATCTCTCTGCCGTAGCCACTCAAACTGCCTGCGCAGCTCCTCTCTGCGCGATTGCGGTACATACTTCTCCAAGAAGAGAGTGGAGAACTCCTGCCAAGTCAAAGGTGCTGCACCCGTCGGCCTACGCCTCTCATATGCCTCCCACCAAGTGAAGGCAGCCCTAGTAAACTGAAAAGTAGTAAATGCCACACCACTGGACTCAAGAATCCCTGCTGTACGGAGCATCCGCTGACATCTGTCGAGAAAACCCTGGGCATCCTCGCCCTCAGCACCACTGAATGTCGGAGGCTGGAGTCTACCAAACCTCTCAAGACGACGCTGCTCATCCTCGGGCATAGCTGGAACCCTGAACTCCTGCGCGGGTGAAACTGCTTGAGCTGGAGGTGCCTCTGGAGTCTGTAATCCCTGCACTACCTGCTCAGGTGTGCGAGCAGCGGGGGTCTGATTGCCTCCCCCAGCCTGCGAAGTAGCTGCTGCTGTGGTGGCTGAAACGACCTGAGCCAGGCCAGAGCAAACTGTCAAAATCTGAGCTAAAGTCTCCTGCAGGCCAGGAATTGTGAGCACCTGATTTTTGCCCTATATGAATTACTCCCATAATTTCAAACAAAATAATTTCTTTTCATTATTTTTAATTCTATGGATTTTCGTGACATTTTTTGTTAATTGTTCGCATTTTTTGTCTGTGCATTTTAATTAATAAAAAAATACAAAATTACATGCATTTGCATCTCGGGTCTAATATTGCATTTTTAAGAATTAATTAGTAATTAGGTTATTTTTTTAAAAAAAAGAAGAAGAAGAGAAAATCACAAAAATAGAATAATTTGAATTCTAATTTCGATTTTGAGTAGTTTTTCCTTTTAATTTGTTGGTTAATTAATTTTGATAAATTTTATTCAGGTTTAGTTAGTATTTTTCAGGTTAATTTAGTTTTCAGGATTTAACTTTGATTTTATTTTAATTTCAAAAAAAAAAACAGAAAAGAAAGAAAAGGAATTGATTTAGAAATAAGAGGAAAATGAAGAGAAGAAGAAAGAATTAGGCCAGTCTTGTTTGAATTATTCAAAGCCCAAATCGTCCCACCCTTCCGAAAACCATTCCAACTCCCCGACCCAGCCCGTCTCCTTAGAGATCAAACGACGCCGTATCATTGGCGTTAAATCTGGGCCGTCGATGTTATAGGATCCAATGGTTGGCAAGTGGGGTCGTCCTAATATTTAAATGTCCGAACGACGTCCTCCCCTACCCCCATCTCTCATCCCTCACACCTCAGAAGCCCTCCACCGTCTCCGCCGCATGCCGCTGCAGAAAATTGGCCCACAGCGGCGGCGATCGTCCAAAGACCACCAAATTTACACCACACATTCATCCACCTCCCCATCCTAGATCCCCACCCCGTTTCCCTCAAATCCCACTCAAACCCCTCGAATCTTCGAAACCCTAGCACCGCCCTCGTTCCCTCGGTGGTGCCACTGCCCTTGTACACCCCCAAACCTTTGCCACACAACCACCACCCACGCCTGATTCCCAACCCACCACCACATCTCCTCAATCCTCAAAAATCGGACCAGTTTTAGAAGTTAAGAAGAGTAGANGGGAAGAAAGCTTAGAAAACTATATTTAGGCATTGGGTTTGATTTGTTTAGCTTATATTAATGTTGTAAAGTCGTTATTTCATAGATTTGATTGAGTTGGAGCCGAATTCGAGAGGGAAGACGGTCGTTGTGGATTGATTTAGCCGTGGAAGTTGAGGTAAGTGTTTGGTTTAACCCTAGCTTGAGGGAATAGGAGTTGAGTCTTGTTTGCTATTTGCTAATTGATCGAGTACGATGTATAGGCATGGTGACGAGTATCTATACATTGGTGTCTAGCATGACCGTGAGTCCTTATTTGCGTATGGTTGGTTGTTGTTATGCCTTCCATGTTTAATTGATGATTTCTATATGTGGTAAAGGCTTTGTGATAGAAATTGTGATCTTGGTACTTCGCGGAGCATTGGCTCGGTTGAGAAATGTAGATTGTGACGGTATATGAGATAAGTAACTCCTTGGAGCTTGGCTCAATTGTTAAAAGTGAATCATAAGGTAAGAAATGAAAGAAAGAGAAAGAGTTATTGGTTATTCCCTTGCCGGGATGTTTTGTTGATTTTGTTGGTTTTTCTCCCTTGCCGGGATATTGAGTTTATTGATGTTGTGCCCTTGCCGGATTTTAATTGTTTGTTGTGTGCTCCCTTGCCGGGATTTTCATTTTGTTTATTTACTCCCTTGCCCTTATTTGTGACTGTTGTTTGGGCGAGGTAGAGTGATATATATATATATGGATCGGGTTGCCGCAACAATGCTAAACGATATGGGTTGGTCTACATGCCGCAACAATGCTAAACGATATGGGTCGGGTTGCACGCCGCAACAGTGATATTTGAGGATCGGGTTGCACGCCGCAACAGTGATATTTGAGGGTCGGGTTGCACGCCGCAACAATGCTAAACGATATGGGTCGGGTTGCACGCTGCAACAGTGATATTTGAGGATCGGGTTGCACGCCGCAACAGTGATATTTGAGGGTCGGGTTGCATGCCGCAACAATGCTAAATGATACGGACTGGGTTGCATGCCGCAACAATGACATTGTGGATCGGGTTGCACGCCGCAACAGTAATGATATATATTGGGATCGGGTTGCGCGCCGCAACAATTGCCGATTCAAGTGTGTTTATTTAGGATATTTGTTTCGTTGTTAGCTGTAGATTCTCTTGGCTGCTTCTATCTTTACATTGAGATTTCCGTTGTAACTGTTGTCTCCCCACCGCATGTTTCCCCCTTCCTTTAATGACTGTTTACTTCCTGTATTTCTTTCTGCGGCATGTATATATTTGAATTGCACAGGTTTATGTGGTAGTCTGGTCTAGCCTCGTCACTACTTCACCGGGGTTAGGCTAGACACTTGCCAGCACATGGGGTCGGTTGTGCTGATGCTACACTCTGTGCTATTTGCACAAGTTCAGGTTTCGAGCAGCAGCAGCAGCATTAGCACGGGAGCAGGCTTTCATCGAGACACCGAGGTAGCCTTGCAGGCGTCCGCAGGCCCGGCATCTCCTCTATCCTTACATTAGACTGTCATCTCATTGTATTCGAGATAAACAGATTTACGTTTCTTTCAGACTTTGTATTTAGTACTCCTTAGATGTTCGTGAGTATGTGACTCCAGTTCTTGGGTATAGATACATGTTGGGATTTCGTGTTTTACTCAGCTATCTAATTAGAGACTTCCGCTTATGATTTTTAATTCTATTGCTTTTATTCTAATGCTATTATGATTTTTAATTATGTTTGGCTTGCCTAGCTCCTATTAGTAGGCGCCATCACGACTCCCGAGGGTGGGAAATCCGGGTCGTGACACACTACATGTCTGTGAAGTGTGACATTGAAATCTGAAGCTACCTATCACTCAAAACCTAAAGAAGTGTTAACTCCTTTTCATTTCCTATTCACTCATGCCTCTGTTTACTTGTCTAACTCGGTCAAAAAAATGAGCATGTCCTTGTGGCATAATTGAATTGATTATATTGAATTAAGAAGATATCCTTAGAATCCTACAGCAGTAGATCACCAACAAAAATGCAGATATAGCAAGTTAAAGATTACTATTTACAGAGAATTTACATATTAGCAAAATGCGATGCACCGATTTGAAGGTCAACCAAGATATGTATTTGTCAGCTTCATTTGTTGTGGTCTTCGGCAAACATAATGAGACCTGTTACATGACATATTCAGGGTAGGAACTTATTGTCCATAAGAATGTATGAAGCAAAAGAAATAAAGAATGTCATGTGATGAGAAGTATCAAGAAGCAGTGTAGCTAAGTTATGTATTTCAACTGGGGAAAAAAAGGCATCCCGGTGCAGTAAGCTCCCGCTATGCGCGGGGTCCGGGGAAGGATTCAACAGAAAATAATTATTCAATACCAACTCTCAAGTAGCATCCTTTTCCATTTTTTCATGCTAATTGTATAAATCAGGTCCAAAATAGTTGAAAGGTATAAATAGAATGCAAAATTTCAGCAGCACTTCATACTCTCTACCTGCATCTAGATGTCATAAGCTTAGCTTTTCAATTAGTTGCATTGATGATTCAGAAAACGTAGCCAATTGAAATTCAGTGCAGAATCTAGCGCTTTCTTGTTTTCAATACTTTGTTGTTTGTTTGGTTACCATAAAAATATTGCTAATTTGCAAATGCTAAATTAGAATTCAAAGAAAAGGTTACCCAATCCAACATCTAGGGACATGTCATTATTAAAATCGATATGATACGGACCGAACTGTCACGGCCTGAATCCCAAATCCCGGCCGTGATGGCGCCTCTCGTGAAGACAAGGCCACTTCTTTTAACAATTACTTAACATTAATAAATCCAAAACGCGTATAAAACAGTTATAAGGCGAAAACAACGACAATAGCAAAGGGAACCATCCCGACACAGCCCAAACCGGGGTGTCACAAGTCATGAGCTACTACAGAGTTGCTATAAGTCTAAGAAATAGAATATCTGATACAATAGTCTGAAGGAACTGAAATAACATCAAATAGGGGAGTCAAGGGGCTGCGGACGTCAACAGCTACCTCGAAGCTCCAACTCGCTGCCTGGTCTAGGAAGAATATCAGTGCTCAGGTGCGGACTCTGCTATGCCTGAATCTGCACGCATGGTGCAGAGAGTAATGTGAGTACTCCGACCCAGTGAGAAATAATAATAAATAATAATCGAAGATAAGAAAACACATAGCAGCACAAGGCAATTCTATATCAGGCAGTAACTCACTTTAAACAGTAAAATCCGTAAAGAGTCAAATGAAATCTCAGCTTTTAAAGACAGGTAAAACAACAAATAAATAGTGAATAGTAAAACTGCCCCTCGGGCCCAACATCAATCGCTCAGTACAGTATCAGCCCTTCGGGCTCAGTATCAGTCACTCAACATAATATCCGCCCCTCGGGCTCACTCTCAAATCATATGGGTACCCGCGCTCACTGTGGGTGTGCAGACTCCGGAGGGGCCCCTTACGGCCCAAGCGCTATATCAACATAAGGCCTGACAGCCTTCTCACATCACACTCAAGGCCTGAAAACCTTCTCACATCACACTCATGGCCTGAAATCCTTCTCACATCACACTCAAGGCCTGAAAGCCTTCTCACATCACACTCAACATATCCTCACACATGGCCCCCGGCCTCACTCAGTCCAGAAATCAACATAAGCCCCTCGGGCATCAATAAAATAGTAGTGCTCAGCCCAAACAACAGTGGAAATATCATTTAAGTCTCAAAGTTCAATTAAAGCTGCTGAGTTTGTAAAACAGTATAATCAACAGGACTGAGTTCAAGTAGTATATAAAAATAGTGAGGAAACAGTGATAAAAATCCACGAAGGATTCAAGTAGTCAGCATGAAGCCCAAAATGTGGCAATAGGCCCAAATCATGATGATAATAAACATGTCTTAGTCAAATACGCGGTAAAATATCAACGGGACGGACCAAGTCACAATCCCCAGTAGTAAACAACCCCGCGCTCGTCATGAAGCGCGTGTCTCGATTTAATATAGCACTACGTTGTGCAAATCCGGGGTTTCGAACCCTCCGGATATCATTTACTATCATTACTCACCTCAAGCCAGCCAAAATCCTAGCTCGCTATGCCCTTGCCTCGCGAATCGACCTCCTCGCGCATCGAATCTGATCAAAACCACAATGAATACGTTACAATAGGCTAAGGGAACATAACCCAATCGAAAAGAATCGAAAAACATCAAAAATCACGAAATTTGCAAAACCCGAGCCCCGGGCCCACTTCTCAAAAATCAGAAAATTTAACATCATCGGATTCCCTATATCGCCACGAGTCTATACATACCAAGAACTCCCAAATCCGAGTTCAAATGACCCATCAAAGCCCACTTTAAAATACCAAAAACCAAGCCCTAGCTTTTCTCCCTTTTTGATGAATTTCCATAAATTTCTAGGTTAATTCTTCCATTAAATCATGTATTTAGGCCATAGAACTCACCTCCGATCACACCCAGTCGAAATTCCCTTCAATTTCCGTCCAAAAGCTCTCAAGGTTGCTCAAAAATGGTGGAAAAATACCTTAGCTCGCGGATGAAATATTAATTTTTAAACCCTTCTGCCCAGACCTTATTTTCGCTTCTGCGATCCGATTACCGCATTTGCGGTTTCCGCTTCTGCGGTTTTCCCTCCGCTTCTGCGGATCTTCACTATGCCCAGGACCGCTTCTGCGGTCAATCTCCGCTTCTGCGGAACCTCCCTTGCATGCACGGACCGCTTCTGCGGTCATTAACCGCATCTGCGGAGACCGCACCTGCGGAAACCTCCGCTTCTACGGAATTTCTCCAAATGGCCAACACCCGCACTTGCGATCCCTTATTCGCATCTGCGGAACCACATCTGCGTCCCCCTTTCCGCAGATGCGGAAATACCAGATACCAGCAAACCTCATAAATGCATCAAGTCCAAAATTCATCCCGATGGCCATCCGAAATCACCCCGAGGCCCCCGGGACCTCAACCATGCCAATCCATCCTAAAACACCATTCAAACTTGCTCCAATCATCAAAACACCACAAACAACACCAAAACCATCAAATTACATCGGAAGCCTAAGTTCTTCTAAAACTTCCGAAATACGCATTCGATCAAAAACCCGACCAAAATACCTCTGAATGACCTGAAATTTTGCGCACACATCCCAAATCACCTAACGAAGCTACAGCAACTCTCGGAATTCCATTCCGACCCTCAGATCAAAATCTCACCTATCAACCGGAATTCGCAAAAATACTAACTTCGCCAATTCACGCCTAATTCTACATCGGACCTCCAAAATCACTTCCGATCACGCTCCTAAGTCACAAATCATCCCCCGAAGCTAACCGAATCACCGGAAATCACATACGAGCCCTCTAACTCATAAGTCAACATCCGGTTGACTTTTCCAAAACAAACCTTCCTTAAAGAGACTAAGTGTCTCATTTCCTTCTAAAATTAATCCAATTCGACTCATTCACCCAAGACTCTTATAATGAAACATAAGGAAGCAGAAAATGGAGAAAACGGGGCGGTAACTCACGTGACGACGGGCCGGATCGTCACATCCTCCCCAACTAAAACAAACGCTCATCCTCGAGCGGGTCAAGAAACATACCTGAAACCTCAAACAGGTGAGGATATCTGCTCTGCATCTCCCGCTCGGTCTCCCAAGTAGCCTCCTCCACGGGCCGACCTCTCCATTGCACTTTCACCGAAGCAACATCCTTTGATCTCAACTTCCGAACCTGACGATCCAAAATGGCTGCTGGCTCTACATCATAAGTCAAATCATCATCCAACTGAACCATGCTGAAGTCCAATACATGGGACGGGTCCCCAACATACTTCCGGAGTATAGATACATGAAATACCGGGTGCACGCCCGACAAGCTGGGTGGCAAGGCAAGCTCATAAGCCACCTCCCCAATCCTCCTAAGTACCTCAAAAGGACCAACAAACCGCGGACTCAACTTCCCTTTCTTTCCAAACCGCATAACACCCTTCATGGGCGAAACCTTCAGCAAGACCTTCTCACTAACCATATAAGACACATCTCGAACCTTCCGGTTCGCATAACTCTTCTGACGCGACTGAGCTGTACGAAGCCTCTCCTGAATCAGCTTCACCTTCTCCAAGGCATCCTGAACCATCTCTGTCCCTAATAGCCTAGCCTCACCGGGCTCGAACCAACCAACAGGAGATCTACACCGCCTCCTATACAACGCCTCATACGGAGCCATCTGAATGCTCGATTGATAACTGTTGTTGTAGGCAAACTCTGCAAGCGGCAAAACCCCATCCCAAGAACCTCCAAAATCAATAACACAGGCACGCAACATGTCCTCCAATATCTGAATAGTACGCTCGGACTGTCCGTCCGTCTGAGGATGAAATGTTGTGCTCAACTCCACCTGTATACCCAACTCTCGCTGAAAAGTCTTCCAGAACTAAGAAGTAAACTGAGTACCCCTGTCTGAGATAATAGACACTAGAACACCATGCAATCGAACAATCTCCCGGATAAAGATCCCTGCCAGCCGCTCCGATGAATAGGTAGTACATACTGGAATGAAGTGCGCGGACTTGGTCAACCGATCCACAATCACCCAAATCGAATCAAACTTCTTCAAAGTCCAAGGGAGACCACTCACGAAATCCATAGTAATCCTCTCCCACTTCCACTCGGGAATAATCATCTGCTGAAGTACGCCACCCGGTCTCTGATGCTCATATTTCACCTGCTGACAGTTGAGACACCGAGCCACAAATCCTACAATGTCTTTCTTCATTCCTCTCCACCAATAGTGCTGCCTCAAATCCTGATACATCTTCGCGGCACCCGGATGAATGGAATACCGCGAGCTGTGGGCCTCCTCCAATATCAACTCCCTAAGCCCATCTACATTGGGCACACAAGTCCGGCCCTGCATCTCAACACACCATCCTCACGAATGGTCACGTCTCTAGCATCATCATGCTGAACCATGTCCTTAAGGACAAGCAAATGCGGATCATCATACTGGCGCTCTCTGATGCGATCATATAAGGAAGACCGAGAAACCACACAAGCCAACACCCGACTGGGCTCCGAAATATCTAGTCTCACCAACCGATTGGCCAAGTCCTGAACATCAACTGCGAAGGGCCTCTCCCCAACTAGAATATACACCAAACTCTCCATACTAACTGCCTTTCGGCTCAAAGCATCGGCCACTACATTGGACTTCCCCGGGTGATACAGAATGGTAATATCATAATCCTTAAGTAACTCTAGCCACCTCCGCTGCCTCAAAGTGAGATCCTTTTGCTCTAACAAATGCTGAAGACTGCGATGATTGGTGAATACCTCACAAGATACGCCATACAAGTAGTGCCTCCAAATCTTCAAAGCATGAACTATAGCAGCCAACTCCAAATCATGTACAGGGTAGTTCTTCTCGTGGGGCTTCAACTGACGAGAAGCATAAGCAATAACTCTACCCTCCTGCATCAATACACATCCAATCCCAACTCTCGAAGCATCACAATATAACGTGTAAGAACCTGAAGCTGATGGCAAAACCAATACTGGAGCTGAGGTCAAAGATGTCTCGAGCTTCTGAAAGCTCTCCTCGCACTCGTCTGACCATACAAATGGAGCCCCCTTCTGAGTCAACTTGGTAAAGGGCAATGCAATAGAGGAAAATCCCTGAACAAACCGGCGATAATACCCTGCCAAACCAAGGAAACTATGAATTTCAGTGGCTGAGGTCGGTCTGGGCCAACTCTGAACCGCCTCTATCTTCTTCGGGTCGACCTGAATACCCTCGCTGGACACCACGTGCCCCAAGAAAGCCACTGAACTCAGCCAGAACTCACACTTGGAGAACTTTGCATAAAGCTTCTCCTCCCTCAATCTCTGCAATACAACTCGCAAATGCTGCGCGTGCTCCTCCTGACTACGCGAGTACACCAGAATATCATCAATGAAAACAATAACGAATGAATCCAGATATGGCCGAAATACACTGTTCATCAAATGCATGAACACTGCTGGGGCATTGGTCAGCCCGAAAGACATAACAAGAAACTCATAGTGCCCATATCTAGTCCTAAAAGCAGTCTTAATAATATCTGAATCCCTGATCTTCAACTGGTGATAGCCCGAACGGAGATCAATCTTGGAGAACACCCTCGCTCCCTGAAGCTGGTCAAATAAATCATCAATGCGAGGCAGGGGATACTTGTTCTTTACTGTTACTTTGTTCATTTGCCTGTAGTCAATGCACATTCTCATGGTGCCATCCTTCTTCTTCACAAACAGAACCGGTGCACCCCACGGTGACATACTAGGCCGCATGAACCCCTTATCTAGGAGTTCCTGAAGCTGATCCTTCAATTCTTTCAACTCCGCTGGTGCCATACGATATGGTGGAATGGAAATGGGCTGAGTGCCCGGCACCAAGTCAATACCAAAATCAATATCCCTGTCCGGGGGCATGCCCGGCATGTCTGCAGGGAAAACATCGGGAAACTTCGTCACAACTGGAACAGAATCAATGCTAGGAGTCTCGGCTCCAACATCCCTCACGAAAGCCAAATATGAAAGACAACCCTTCCCAACCATACGTTGGGCCTTTAGGAATGAAATCACCCTACTAGAAACATGATCAGTCACACCACGCCACTCGATCCTCGGTACACCCGGTATAGCCAAAGTGACTGTCTTAGCATGACAATCTAGAATAGCATGACACGGAGATAACCAGTCCATGCCTAAAATAACATCAAAATCCACCATGCTCAATAGCAACAGATCAACTCGGGTCTCCAGACCCCCAATAGTAACCAAACATAACAGGTATACATGGTCTACAACAACATTATCGCCCACCGGGGTAGATACATGAACAGGTAAAGCAAGACACCCTCGGGACGTACCCAAATGATGAGCAAAATATGAGGACACATAAGAATAGGTGGAACCGGGATCAAATAAGACTGAGGTATCTCTGTGGCAGACTAAAATAATACCTGTAATGACGGCATCTAAAGCAATGGCATCTGTCCTACCCTGAAGAGCATAAAAGCGAGCCTGACCACCGCCGGATCGACCTCCACCTCTGGGGCGACCCCTGGCTACCTGACCCTCACCCCTAGCTGGCGGGGCGGGTGCTGAAGAAACCGGACCAGAAGACGAGGGCTGACCCCTTTGCTGAGATGAGCTAGCAGCACGACGAGGGAACTGCCTCCACATATGCCCAAACTCTCCACACTCATAGCAGCTCCCAGGTGCTGGAGACTGGGACTGAAGGGAACCCCTCGCGCCGGAGTGACTAGCTGATGCACTCGGCCTGGAAGAACCCTGAGCAGACGGGGCACGAGATGAACTCTGTGCTGGAAGAACGCTGAGAGATGGCTGACTCTGCTGAGAACCATGATAACCACGACTTGAAGATGCCCCGCGATACTCGGGACGAGCCGACTGAGTGGGCCTGAAAGAACAACCCCGACCCTGCTGGAACTGGCCCCTCGAAGGAGCGCCACTGTAACTGCCAGAACCTCGAGGCCTCTTGGCCTCCCTCTCCTCTCGATCCTGACGGCGAACCGCCTCAATCTCTCGAGCTATATCAACCACCTCCTCGAATGAAGCACCCAATACTCTCTCTCTAGTCATAATAGCACAAAGATGGTAGTTAAGGCCATCAACAAATCTCCTGATCCGCTCACGATCCGACGGAACCATCCAGACGGCATGACGAGCCAACTCTGAAAACCTCATCTCATACTGAGACACAGTCATATCTCCCTGTCGTAGCCACTCAAACTGCCTGCGCAGCTCCTCTCTGCGGGACTGCGGTACATACTTCTCCAAGAAGAGAGTGGAGAACTCCTGCCAAGTCAAAGGTGCTGCACCAGCCGGCCTACGCCTCTCATACGCCTCCCACCAAGTGAAGGCAGCCCCAGTAAACTGAAAGGTAGTAAAAGCCACACCACTGGACTCAAGAATCCCTGCTGTACGGAGCATCCACTGACATCTGTCGAGAAAACCCTGGGCATCCTCGCCCTCAGCACCACTGAATGTCGGAGGCTGGAGTCTACCAAACCTCTCAAGACGACGCTGCTCATCCTCGGGCATAGCTGGAACCCTGAACTCCTGCACTGGTGCAACTGGCTGAGCTGGAGGTGCCTCTGGAGTCTGTAATCCCTACACTACCTGCTCAGGTGTGCGAGCAGCGGGGGTCTGATTGCCTCCCCCAGCCTGCGAAGTAGCTGCTGCTGTGGTGGCTGAAACGACCTGAGCCAGGCCAGTGCAAACTGTCAAAATCTGAGCCAAAGTCTCCTGAAGGCCAGGAATCACGATGGGCACAGCTGGTGCCTGAACTGGTGCTGCTGGAGCCTGATCCTGAGCTGGGGCAACTGGTGGATCAACAGGCGCTGCCCCTGCTGCTCTGCCTCTGCCACGACCACGACCGCGTCCACGGCCTCTGGTGGTCTCAGTGGGTGGTACTGGTGGTCGTCCGCCACGTCCGGTAGCTCGTGTCCTCACCATCTGTGAGAGAATAGAATAAAGAGAAGTTTAGTACTCGGATCAACAAGTTCGCACGACAAGAATTTCAAGAATGTGGAAATTTTCCTAAAGGTTCTGCAGCCTCCTGAGGATAAGTACAGACGTCTCCGTACCGATCCGCGAGACTCTACTAAACCAGCTCATGACTCGTGAGACCTAGTAACCTAGGCTCTGATACCAACTTGTCACGGCCCAAATCCCAAACCCCGGTCGTGATGGCGCCTCTCGTGAAGACAAGGCCATCTAGAACAACGGAAACACTTCTTTTAACAATTACATAACATTAATAAATCCAAAACGCGTATAAAACAGTTATAAGGCGAAAACAGCGACAATAGCAAAGGGAACCATCCCGACGCAGCCCAAACCGGGGTGTCAAGAGTCATGAGCTACTACAGAGTTGCTATAAGTCTAAGAAATAGAATATCTGATACAATAGTCTGAAGGAAACTGAAATAACATAAAATAGGGGAGTCAAGAAGCTGCGGACGTCAACAGCTACCTCGAAGCTCCAACTCGTTGCCTGGTCTGGGAAGAATATCAGTGCTCAGGTGCGGACTCTGCTATGCCTGAATCTGCACGCATGGTGCAGGGAGTAATGTGAGTACTCTTACCCAATGAGTAATAGTAATAAATAATAATCGAAGATAAGAAAACACATAACAGCACAAGGCAATTCTATATCAGGCAGTAACTCACTTTAAACAGTAAAATCCGTAAAGAGCCAAATGAAATCTCAACTTTTAAAGACAGGTAAATCAGGTAAAACAGCAAATAAATAGTGAATAGTAAAACTGCCCCTCGGGCCCAACATCAATCGCTCATTATAGTATCAGCCCCTCGGGCTCAGTATCAGTCACTCAGCATAATATCAGCCCCTCGGGCTCACTCTCAGATCATATGGGTACCCGCGCTCACTGTAGGTGTGCAGACTCCGGAGGGGACCCTTACGGCCCAAGCGCTATTTCAACATAAGGCCTGAAAGCCTTCTCAAATCACACTCAAGGCCTGAAAGCCTTCTCACATCACACTCAAGGCATGAAAGCCTTCTCACATCACACTCAACATATCCTCACATATAGCCCTCGGCCTCACTCAGTCCAGAAATCAACATAAGCCCCTCGGGCATCAATAAAATAGTAGTGCTCAGCCCAAACAACAGTGGAAATATCATTTAAGTCTCAAAGTTCAATTAGAGCGGCTGAGTTTGTAAAACAGTATAATCAACAGGACTGAGTTCAAGTAGTATATCAAAATAGTGAGGAAATAGTGATAAAAATCCACGAAGGATTCAAGTAGTCGGCATGAAGCCCAAAATATGGCAATAGGCACAAATCATGATGATAATAAACATGTCTTAGTCAAATACGCGGTAAAATATCAATGGGACGGACCAACTCACAATCCCCAGTAGTAAACAACCCCGCGCTCGTCATGAAGCGCGTGTCTCGCCTCAATATAGCACTACGTTGTGCAAATCCGGGGTTTCAAACCCTTAGGATATCATTTACTATCATTACTCGCCTCAAGCCGGCCAAAATCCTAGCTCGCTATGCCCTTGCCTCGCGAATCGACCTCCTCGCGCGTCAAATCTGATCAAAACCACAACGAATACATTACAATAGGCTAAGGAAACATAACCCAATCGAAAAGAATCGAAAAATATCGAAAATCACGAAATTTGCAAAACCCGAGCCCCGGGCCCACTTCTCGAAAATCAGAAAATTTAACATCATCGGATTTCCTATCTCGCCTCGAGTCTATACATAAAAGAACTCCCAAATCCGAGTTCAAATGACCCATCAAAACCCACTTTAAAATACCAAAAACCAAGCCCTAGCTTTTCTCCCTTTTTGATGAATTTCCATAAATTTCTAGGTTAATTCTTCCATTAAATCATGTATTTAGGCCATATAACTCACCTCCAATCACACCCAGGCGAACTCACCACCAATTTTTCTTTTTATGATAAATTATTGAGTACTTCAATGAAATAGGCCGGATGGAGCGGAACAGATATGTAAAATATTCATATGGCCAATGAAAACTATTTTTGGATTAAGGCGTCTTCTGTTGATATTTCGTCTGTGACATTGCATAATACAGCTTTTGGAAGCCAATGTGGTTGCTTTGTATTGAATCAATCAGTCGTTTTTATATTTTAAATTCATATCATGTTATTAGTGTTTCAGAAAACAAATTGTGGTTTCAGCCAGAGTGCATAGGCAGTGGTTCTGATGGCCAAGTGGGTCCCAGCCCACGAGCATTCCACGTTGCTGTATCAATTGACTGTCATATGTTCATCTTTGGTGGGAGATCTGGCAGTAGAAGGTATGCAGATGCTACATAACTCATATTTTGTGTATTATAATTGTTGCTTCTGCCAATGCCTTTAATTGGGTATCCTCATTTTCAGATTAGGCGATTTTTGGGTTGTGGATACTGGTAAGGATTTCTTTCTACCTTGGCTATGTTAGCTGCTATGCAAAGAAAAATGCATCATTAGTTTCTATTTCATCTTTTCACTATCATTGGACATTTGTGAAAAGTTCACAATAATCTCATTGATATTACACCAAGTTGCTTCACTAAACAGTGCAGGTTTACATCAAACCTCCTTCCAATTGTACAATATTGGATAGCTCTTTTGCCTAAAATATAGTAATGATCAACAAGGAGTTGTTAATAATCCACAATGGATTTTCAACTCCTTCAGAAGAATTCCTTTCTCTCTCAAATCAACAAAAAGATGCATAAAGGATCACCCTTCAGCTCCTTCCCAGTGTCCATCTTCCTTTACCTCCAGCGCTCCGAAGTTTCCTCCATAGCTCTCAGTAGAGGGTATGAAAAACAGAGTATGCTATCCGAGTAAAGCTGCCTCTAAGCCATATAAAATTCACATTCTCACTGATCAGTGTTTGCTTGGCAGAAACAACACAAATTAACTAGTGCCCGACTCCCCTGCTAGTTATCCGCTGTTAGTATGGCATTCTAAGCTGCAAACCATGTTAAGAAAGTATATCTCACTGTCATCAAACTTGGGTCTTGATTTTTTTATCTCTGCGGTGCTAGATATATGGCAATGGTCATAGTTGACAAGTTTTGCTGACTTACCTTCTACAAGGGATTTCGCAGCTGCTTCAGCCGTTGGAAATAATAAAATTGTTATGTAAGTTTGTCTTACATTCTGCTGGTGCTTATGTCTTATCCTTCTTTCATTATTTTTTGGCATTGATTTGCATGCAGGTATGGTGGCTGGGATGGTAAAAAGTGGTTATCAGATGTCTATATCTTGGACACAAGCACTGTCTTTGATAGCAACTCTAGGTTTTCTCTATCCTTTCCCTGCGTTAGGTAACAATTTATCCATAACAATTGGTATGATTTTTGAATAGTGTCTCTTGAGTGGAGGGAGTTATCTGTTTTTGGAACTTTACCGCCACCTAGATGTGGCCATACCTCTACTATGATCGAGAAAAGATTGCTTGTCTATGGTGGTAGAGGTAAATGTGGATGATGATTTTGATTCACATTTGCCTTGGAAATGTCATGTTTGTCTCTGTAATTTGCTATTCAGCTTCTTGAATTGGCATGGCATGTCATACATTTTCAGCTAATATTTCGTGGCTGTGCTTATCCAGTCTTTCAGAAATAGGAACAAAATTTTCCTAGAAAATATGAGTTGGCTGCCCTTGAAGAAATACTCTAGTTCGTATAGCTGGAATTTCTATTTTTCATTTACTGCTTTCCAGTAATTAGTCAACATTCTTTTGGATCACTCACATGTTATTTGTACCCTATCATCTGCTGTAGTTAGTTTGAATTGGTTTTATCTTTCCACTTCCTTTTTTTCTGGACTTCTCTCTTGAAGCTTTTATAACTATTTTTCTTGTTTAAGCACTTAGCCATATAAAAACTTCTGATTTTTCCGGAAGGAAGAGTACGAAAGCCCTGGATGGACCAACTGAAGCTTCCAGGTCAAGCTCCTACAGCGCGTTGTGGACATACCGTTACATCTGGAGGACTCCATGTAAGTCCTTTTCATGGTGAAAGTCATGGCATGCAAAACTATGCAAGTTAATAGTTGGAATATAAGGAGATAAGAATGAGTTAAAACTGTTCTTGGGGTGTTGCTGTTTATCAGCTGCTAGATGTGTTACATCTGTCTTGGCAATATCTTTGAAAATCTATTTGCAGTGAAAACATAATTAGCACGTCTGATGCGTGCAATTTTTACTAGCAATTTTGAGTTTGTTGAGGAGGTATAATTTCTTTTAGCACATATAACCNCTCCAGCTCTCCGAAGTTTCCTCCACAACTCTCAGTAGAGGGGTATGAAAAACAGAGTATGCTATCCGAGTAAAGCTTTCTCTAAGCCGTATAAAATCCACATTCTCACTGATCGGTGTTTGCTTGGCAGAAACAACACAAATTAACTAGTGCCCGACTCCTCCCCTGCTAGTTATCCGCTGTTAGTATGGCGTTCTAAGATGCAAACCATGTTAAGAAAGTATATTTCACTGTCATCAGACTTGGGTCTTGATTTTTTTATCTCTGCGGTGCTAGATATATGGCAATGGTCAGAGTTGACAAGTTTTGGTGACTTACCTTCTGCAAAGGATTTCGCAGCTGCTTCAGCCATTGGAAACAGTAAAATTGTTATGTAAGTTTGTCTTACATTCTGCTGGTGCTTATGTCTTATCCTTCTTTCATTATTTTTTGGCATTGATTTGCATGCAGGTATGGTGGCTGGGATGGTAAAAAGTGGTTGTCATATGTCTATATCTTGGACACAAGTACTGTCTTTGATAGCAACTCTAGGTTTTCTCTATCCTTTCCCTGTGTTAGGTAACAATTTATCCATAACAATTGGTATGATTTTTGAATAGTGTCTCTTGAGTGGAGGGAGTTATCTGTTTTGGGAACTTTACCGCCACCTAGATGTGGCCATACCTCTACTATGGTCGAGAAAAGATTGCTTGTCTATGGTGGTAGAGGTAAATGTGGATGATGATTTTGATTTACATTTGCCTTGGAAATATCATGTTTGTCTCTGTAATTTGCTATTCAGCTATTTTCATATACTGTAAAGGTTTTATGCTGCTTAGAAAATCTTGAGGTCTTCTACGTATTAGGTTGAGCGCCCCCCCCCCCTTACAGTCTGAATTAAAGCAGTTTATCAGCAAATTTAGTCTGACTTAAGCATACAGGAAAATTTCATAGACACTTTATATGGCGAATGAAGTTAAGGATTTAAACTTGGACGTCTTTGCTACATCCTAAACTAATATGTTGAAGGAAATGAAGCTCTTAAATGCCCCAAAGTAAATGGTTCAGTGCATGGGCGTCCAGAGAAATGGTCTTGAAAGATTTCAATATAGCAAGGAATTTAACAGAGTATGAGATCCATTAAGGAGAAGTCTGAATCTTTGTACGTTTCCTTGCCGTAAGAAAACCCTTCTCAACTTGTCTATTTCTTTTTCCACTTTTGAGGGCATTTACCATACATAGGCATAGAATCAAGTTATAATAATGCATTTACCATTTTCTAAAATACATTTAACCGTTCAGTTGCAATTTTATCTGAAGGTATGTTTGTTGCAACTTACATACGCTGGTGATGCTTTTACTTTTTCATCTTTTTGTAGGGCAAGTTGACATTAACATCTTTAATTGGTTTTAGTTTTACTATATATGTGTTCAGATACTTGAATCTCTTTCTTATATATGGACTAATGTGGTTAAATTTACTTTTGGGTAGGAGATGGAGGGCCAATCCTGTCTGACTTGTGGGCTTTGAAGGGCCTAATTGAAGAAGGTACACTTTGCCTTGAAGCTTCAAGTTATGATCAGTGAACTTCCTTTTTTACTAGTGATGTTTCCTTTTTCTGGTAAATTATCGTCGGGTTTGTAAAGAAGAGAAAATGTGATTTAACTTCATCATGTTGCTTCTTGAATTGGCATGGCATGTCATACATTTTCAGCTAATATTTTGTGGCTGTGCTTATCCAGTCTTTCAGAAATAGGAACAAAATTTTCCTAGAAAATATGAGTTTGGGTGCCCTTGAAGAAATACTCTAGTTCGTATAGCTGGAATTTCTATTTTTCTTTTACTGCTTTCCAGTAATTAGTCAACATTCTTTTGGATCACTCACACGTTATTTGTACCCTATCATCTGCTGTAGTTAGTTTGAATTTGGTTTTATCTTTCCACTTCCTTTTTTTCTGGACTTCTCTCTTGAAGCTTTTATAACTATTTTTCTTGTTTAAGCACTTAGCTATATAAAAACTTCTCCGGAAGGAAGAGAACGAAAGCCCTGGATGGACCAACTGAAGCTTCCAGGTCAAGCTACTACAGCGCGTTGTGGACATACCGTTACATCTGGAGGACTCCATGTAAGTCCTTTTCATGGTGAAAGTCATGGCATGCAAAACTATGCAAGTTAATAGTTGGAATATAAGGAGATAAGAATGAGTTAAAACTGTTCTTGGGGTGTTGCTGTTTATCAGCTGCTAGATGTGTTACATCTGTCTTGGCAATATCTTTGAAAATCTATTTGCAGTGAAAACATAATTAGCACGTCTGATGCGTGCAATTTTTACTGGCAATTTTGAGTTTGTTGAGGAGGTATAATTTCTTTTAGCACATATAACCCCTTAAGAAAAGAATATTAAAATTTTTATTTAACTCACTTTTTTTACTCTGGTAGTAAAACTAGAGGAGCCGAAACCCTTTGCAAGTAGATGTGTTGTTGCCACTTTGAAGAGTTCTAAAAGAATAGTGGTGGAGATAATATCCAAACTTCTGTAATTCCTTTCCTTATGCTCTCTTGTTACTTCTTAAGTCATATATATATATATGTGCATAGAAACTTCATAGTGTCTATACATACCTCTTCACCTAGGAGGAGTTAGTGCATGTAAGTTCAAGTATTCGATTGTTCCTGAAGCCCAAATTGGCAAAGCCAGGTTGTGTCGATATCAGCAGTAAAGATTGTTGTGAATTATGTTGAAATTCTTGATGAACTTCCCCAGGTTGTACTTGAAATATCCACACAGTTACTGTTGCATTAGAGTGGCAAGTATAGTTATTTAATGATTGTACACTGTCATTACTTTTTACTTTACTTTATCCTAAATAAAAAAAGAAGAAAAACTGTCACTTACAGTTATGGGTAATGTAATTATGTCTACTTTTCACTTGATACTGTTCACTCAAACCTTTCCCTGCTTCCAGCAACCATAAAAGAAAAGAAAAGAAGAAGCATTCTGACCTATAATTTCTCTGCAGCTGTTGTTATTTGGAGGGCACGGAACTGGTGGTTGGTTGAGTCGGTATGATGTTTACTACAATGATTGTGTTGTTTTAGACAGGGGTAAGCATGTATCATCAATACTTTTTAGAATTACTATAGCGCTCCATGTACTGGTATAGGCTTTGTAACTTAGTACTGCATTACAATTTTTGGTTTTGTTCTATGGTGGAGCTTCTTTTGCATTTTCATGCCAGAATAATTTTGATCCACATTAATAGAATTCTGTAGATTGTACCAATCAAAAATATATTTCTATAGCTTGTACATACAAAAGTAATTTGGAGCTCAAGCCACGTGTATAATATTGTAAGAATTGGTGCGGAAGGACTAATATACCCTCGAGCTTTTAAAAAATGACATGAAACACGCATGTCGAATTGACCGGAGATCATCACATTGCATCATTTCAGTGACATTTCTCAATATGTAATTCTCATTTTTTTTCCTCTTTAAAAAGAAGAAAAAAGAAATTTATGAAGAGAAATGTCACTGAAACGAAGCAGAACAGTAAAATGGAAGTCAAACACTACCTTATTAGACTTATAACCAACAACATTGTAGCATTCGGCTGAAAAATTGTCCCTCTTCATTTGTGACCTGAAAATCAATTTCTTTTAGAAGTAAAAAAATTCAAATTGAAAACGACATAGCTTCTGAGAATGTAAAGTTTTAATGAAGCGCCTAATTTAGTGCTGACATGTGTCTAAACGGAATGTAGGATCAATAAAGCCTCAAGATCCATCTGGGCAAATTGCACAGACACCCTATTTTAGTGACACTTTTTAACTTATACCCAGTTCCTAAAAATTATTTAATGTTTACCCAGTTTGTAGTAAGTAACAATTGTATAGACAAAAATACCCCTAAACTACTGTGAAGCTGTTTAATTTGCTTCGCTACCATCCGTATGTCGTCGGATCCTTTCAAGTTCAATCGCATAAAACGAACAAAACAGTAGAATTGTTGTAGCATTAAGAAAAAAAAAATATTTTCTGACCAAAAAAGAAGAAAAAAAATTCAATCCATTTATTGGAATTTGGAGTTATCAAAAACTTCGGAATGGCCAGAAAGAAGAGAACTTTTGCACCTGCATAAAAATTTCACATACAGTGCTTCCCTTTTACAGTAATTATTTTTTGTACGCAATCTCTGTGTGCAAAACTGAAAATGGTAGCCCATGTGAAAATTCTGTGATAGATAAAAAGAATTTTACAAAATCCCACAAAAGAAGGAAAAGAAAACTAGTACTACCAGTTACTTTGACAGTTCCAGAGCATGGATAAGGAGTTCCAAACCTTTTACAACTTTCACTTCTTCATGACAGATTCGACAAAGACATCGCAACAAACTTCTGACCCGTTAATCTGCAGTTCAGCTGTATCAGTTCATGCTTCAAACCCATGAACTGAAGTTTACGCTGCTACAGGTGAACTTAGAATTGCAACTTCAGGCCCGAGGTCTGAAGTTCACTTGCAGCATTAAAAACTTCAGACGTAGCAGTACAACTTCACTTGCAACAAGTACAAACTTCAGATACTCGCGGCTGAAGTTCACTCGCAGCGAGTACAAACTTCAGACACTCGCGGCTGAAGTTCACTTGCAGCGAGTACAAACTTCAGACACTCGCGGCTGAAGTTCACTTGCAGCGAGTACAAACTTCAGAAACTCGCGGCTGAAATTCACTTGCAGCGAGTACAAACTTCAAACACTCGCGGCTGAAGTTCACTTGCAGCAAGTACAAACTTCAAACACTCGTGACTGAAGTTCACTTGCAACAAATACAAACTTCAGACACTCGCGACTGAAGTTCACTTACAGCTGTGCAAATTTCAGACGCTCGAATCTGAGTGTTCGGCAACCCAACAAGTCAATTTCAAATCGAGCAAGATAATTACACATTTTTATAAAGTTAACATCTTATGTCCACATCTTTTCGTTCTTTTTTTCCCTTTTGACTCTTCGATAGAGAGAACTATGCATTTATTTAAGGAAGTAGTATAGTTTGACAATACTTACAAAAGCATCCTACTAGCTACAGTTGAAAGATAAATTTCATAAAACTGATTGTAATATTATTAAACATTGGCCAACTAAAGGAGAGAACCCCAAAAAAAAAGATCCGTGAGAGAGAGAGCTTACCAATATACTTTAACAGACCGATTAAAATAATAATCATGTTAAAATTATGGAGAATTTTTTGTTATATTATTCTCTCCAAAGTCAACACAACAAAATTGTATCGAAAAGAACAAAAACTAGTACAATTAATTAGATTTGAAAAACTATTCATTATGAACTGCTCTTTACCTGTAAAAATTAGAATGATCAGAGAGATGGCTTTTTGGAGCAGAACGTGATGCTGCACAGGTTGGTTACGCATGACGAGAAGCAAGATGAGGTAGGATGGGTTTGAAGGACAAAAAGGTCTATTAAATTATGTTTAAAACAAAAACGGGTGTAGCTGCAAAACATTTTGAAAAGTGGATACAGGTTAAACACCACTACACAAAGTGGTTGTCCCGTATAATTTTTACGATCCATCTGATCACCGAAACACTAAAGTAAATTATCAAACCAAAACAGTGACATCATACACTCCCTCGCTAAATTATGAAAGTGCGAGTTTATGTTTCGCTAGCTAGATCTTCAATTGTAATCTACAACCGTTAGAAATGGGAATATTCATAAATACATAAAGAAGAGGAGAACATTTTGGAAGATCACCAGAAAAAAATTCTTTAATTGATAAGTAATTTTCTATGGCTTTTCTTAATACTTTAGAAGGTTAACACACCTCACTAATGCACCACAATTTAAAAAATAAATTAAAAGGAACGAAGGTGCAGTGAAAGGCTTGCGAGTTGGAAGATCTCTCTCAATTCTGTTTTTTGACTATGAACATGACAAAAGAAAAAAATAAAAGATGGATGACTTTAACGAATGGAAGTGGACACGCCATTCTTTATAAGTGGACACATGGATGAGCTGCCAGGTAAAATCACATATGGGACACGCGAATTATATTAAAGCAATTTGAAAAGACCAAAATAACCCCAGATTAGATTTTAAAGACAGAAAACAGCCATGTTCACCTTATTACACATTTAAGACGCAAATCAAAAGAAATAGTCTGATCTTGACTGAAGATTTTGTCCATTTTAACAAAGTCGCATAAAATTAATAGAGACAAAACTAAGAACAAAAGGAATTAGAAGTAAGATGCATAGATTTGCTTGGACACGCATATGCTAACGCAAGAATATGATGTAAGATTATATGACACTATCCTAATGACTACGACCATAAAAAAAGAATCAATTTTGGAGTCGTTGGCTAATTTTGAGAGGACTTTGAAAATAGAAAGGTTTTTGCTCAGAGGCGGATATAACATGTCTAGAATATTGTAGTTTAAAAAAAATTATATAATATTCTTTGAATTGAGGACGAAACTTCCTTCGGAAAACATACACAATTACTTCAAGAAAATATTTTTGGAGTATTTTTTTCACAATTACTTCTTGAAAAGGAATTTAAACTAATGCGTGTATGTGAAGAATTATTAGGATTTTTAAAGGGAAAATGCATAAATACCCCCCTGACCTATACCCGGATTCCCAACTACACACTTTTTCTTTGCAAGAATCCTATTACCCCCCTAAACTTATTTTAAATGGAATTATTTGCAGCCTTAACGCTGACGTGGAAGAGTGTGTGTATTTCACTCTTCCAAAGGAGAGTGAGAAGCAAGAAAAAATGAATTTCAGATTATCTTTTATTCTTTTTTAACAATTTTTCTTACTTTTTTTCCTTTTCCTTTTCCTTTTTCTTTGTCTTTTTTTTTTTACTTTTTTTTTTCGTTTCTTCTCTAATTCCGGCGGATATTCATTCACCGGCGACTTTGTCTCACCGTTTTTCTTCCATTTTTTCTTTTCACACACAAACTAAACTCTCAAACAGATCTATTCATAAGTAAAACAAAATACACTCAGATTGGGGGAAAAAAATTCATCATCGGAAAATCTTCCACGCCGAAAAAAAATAATGTAGTGACATTTTAACTGGAAAAAGTTTTTTCTCAGCTTATATTCGTTTTTATTTCTTTTGCTCTTCTCCCACACATAAATTACACTTTCAAGAACCCAATATTTATAATATAGTATATATATATATATATTATATATATATATATATATATAATAATATATATATATAATATATATAATATATAAACAAAACATACACTTAGATCGGGATAAAAATCATGCCCGGAACGAAAAAAATTGCTCGGAAAAAATGGTGTTTGTGAAATTCCGACGATCACCATTTTATGCTCGTCGGTGACCAAAACAAAAAGAAAGAGAAATGAAATAACAATAAATGAGAATAATAAAAAAATAAGAAAAAAGGATAAGAAAAAGAAGAAAGAATTAAAAACAAGTACTAAAAATACATGTGGGGGCGCGTGTAGCTAACCACTTGTCAAGAGTTTGGTTGTCTAGTTTTAGGGTGGTATTTATTCCATTTAAAATAAGTTTAGGGGGGTAATAGATTCCCGCAAAGAAAAAGTGATGTAGTTGGGAATCCGGGTATAGGTCAGGGGGGTACTTATGCATTTTTCCCATTTTTAAATGTTGCATAAGGCTAATGTCACCTTAAGCATTTGCATAATCTAAAGAGTTAATACCCTAAAATCCTTTAAACTATAACATTTTTGTTAGTTTCCTACTCAAACTATTCGGTGTCCCAAACCATTCCCCCCCCCCTCGAACTTTATTGTCCTTCATATTTAAAGCCCTCATCGCTGACCTGGCATAACGTGTGTGGACACCGTTGGGAGCGGCGTGGTACTGAAAAAAGCCATCAAAATGGCTCATATAACAGATAAATAATGCCTATTAGTAACCCTCTTTCACATTTATTTTTTAAGTAAATATTCTCTTTATTTTAGTTATATTCATCTTTCTTCCTCATTTTTTCACCATTCTTCCTTCTTTTTTTCTTTTTTCTTTTTACATTCTTTGTTTTTTTTCACCTTCTTCGTCATTTTTTAACCTTTTTTCTTCAGTTCTCCATATGAGTTTCCTATGAAAAAATTTCCGCCTCTCTTGTTTCCTCTGAAATGATTTATTTTCTTTTTTGTTTTAGTCTTCTTTCATGTCTACACATATCGTCGAAAGAATACCAATTTAAATCTTCTTATTAAACTCAACACCATGTAGAGAATAAAGTTTAATATCTTGAACCTTCTTTATGTAATATCAAATTAGAGAATGTAATTGTATTTGTTGGCTAATTAATTTTTTATTTGCGAAATTTTATTTTGTGTAATATTTTTATGTAATATAAGATGAATTTTAAATAAAACACTATATGCCTTTATTTATATTTTTAACTTCGATATAAAGTGAATATAAATGAACTTATTTAATTGGAGTTTGGCACAATTAAACCTAAAATTAACACAGTACATTAAATATTATTTTTGGCCAAAACTCCAAATTTAATCAATCATCCTAGAGTAATACATCAAGAGTAAACTATATAAATATTTTTTTTAAAATCACAAGTTAATAGTTAGACAAACACACCTTTAAAAGTCCATATAGGGTTTTTAATATATAAGAAAATATAGCTCGTGGGGGGATTTCAGGACAATGAATAGTTTAAGTAGGTAACTGAAAAAAATATGATAGTTTAGGCAGGTTTTAGGCTGAGTGAATAGCCACGTGTAGTGCTGAAGGTCAAAGATGAAAGCAGTAACGGCTAGGATCCTCTATTCTCTGGGGTTAGGTCTAAGGTTGTTGTTGAAAAAGAAGCTCATGGAAGAGCTAGAAGGGCGTTCATGGAGTCTTAGGGTTCCAGGTGCGTGCGGAAGAAGAAGAAAGGTCATTGGTATTAAGCAAGAACCGATGGGAGATCTCTTCTTCGCTGGTTCAAGAAGGAGCCTTTTTTTTTTGTTTATTGCGGCTAATTTCTTTAGACTAGGGTTCTCTCGTTTTTTTGGTTCTCAGCAGAAGATGATGGTAAAAGCTGGGGGTTCTTTCACTAGGGTCTTGCGGCTGATCTCCAAGACTAGGTTAGGGGTCTTTTTGTAGGGTTATTTTAATTAGGTATAAGAGGAGAAAGGTAAACGGGCCTGAATTTGGAAATTTGGTTGGACCATGTCTTTTGGGTTTGAATTTATGCTAAGAAGACCAATATACAATGTATCTATAAAGTGTAAAAATCACTCTTAATTAAAATAAAACTAATATAATTAAATACTAAAAGTGAAACTAATTTTTGTATTTTCAAGTTTTATGTAAGGTAGATAAATTAAAAGTAACTAGATAAAATATTAATTAGCTAAATAAAAGAAAATATTTTTCAAATTTTTATTTTGTGATAAAAATAGAGTAAAAGAGTCGATGATATGTATATATATATATTATATATATACTAATATTATATTATGTAATATATATCGTTGTGCGGAGATGGATGAGAAACTTCTTGACACGAGTGTATATCTAGACGATTCTTAGAGAAAGCACTCCATGTTGTTCGACTTAGCTTGGAGATTGATGATGAGGTTGAGGAGATTGATGCATCTTGTGCTTACATGCAGGGAATACACCTTTTGAGCACCTAAATAGGACAAGTGGGCCTCCTCCAAAGCCGTCCATTGAAGAAGCTCCAAAATTGGAGCTTAAACCCTTGCCTCTCACCTTTAATATGCTTATTTGGGTGGTTCTGACACTTTACCTGTTATTGTTTCTTCTGACTGTCTAAATGCAGGAAGAAAAGATGTTGAGAGTGCTACGTGAGCACAAGCTAGCAATTGGGTGGATGATGTCTGACATTAAAGGCATTAGTCCAGCTTTATGCATGCATAAAATCCTCATGGAGGACGTACACAAGCCAAGTGTAGAGCAACAACGCAGACTAAATCCAATCATGAAAGAGGTGGTAAAAATAAAGTGATTAAGTAGCTTGATGCGGTATTGTATTACCAATCTCTGATAGCAAATGGGTAAGCCCCATCCAATGTGTGCCTAAGAAAGTGTGGATGACGGTAGTGGTCAATGAAAATAATGACTTGATTCCACGAGAACTGTCACTGGGTGGGAGGAATTTGCTAGATGTTATAGAAAATTAAACAATGCCACCCGAAAGGACCACTTCCCCTCCCCTTTATTGACCAAATGCTTGATATTTTAACTGGCCAGGAATACTGTTCCCTAGATGGTTGTTTGGGGTATACTCATATTTCTATAGACCCAAAGGACCAAGAGAAAACCACATTTACGTGTCGCTACGGCACGTATAAGTTCAAGAGAAGCCCTTTGGTCTCTGTAATACACCTGCGAACTTTTCAAAGGTGTATGATGGCTATTTGTACTGACATGGTTGAAAGATTTGTAGAAGTGTTCATGGATGATTTTTTTGTGTTTAGGTGTTCTTTGATAATTGTTTAATGAACGATAAAATGCATGCTAGGTTTGAAGAGACGAACCTGGTGCTAAACTGGGAAAAGTGCCATTTCATGGTACGTGCATGTATAGTCTTAGGGCACAAGGTGTCCAAAAATAGTTTTTGCACCAAAGCAGAGGTGAAGGCGATTGAAAAATACCCCCACCGACATCCGCCAAAGGCATTCACAGCTTTTTGGGCCATGCATGTTTTTTATGGTCGTTTCATTAAAATTTTTCAAATATTTCTTCTCATTTGTGCAAGCTTCTTGAGAAAGATATCCCCCTTCAAGTTTGATGATGCGTGTCTGAAAGCATTTGAGGAGCTGAAGGGAAGATTGGTGAGACCACCAATTATCATTGCCCTGGATTGGGCGCAACCATTTGAGTTGATGTGCGATGCGAGTGACATAGCAATCGGAGCTATTTTGGGGAAATGGAGGGAATAAATTTTTTTACTCGATTTTACTACGCGAGCAAAACTCTAAATCCGGCCCAGATCAATTTTACATTGTTACGGCAAAGAGTTGCTTGCAGTAGTGTAGGCGTTTGACAAGTTCAGATCCTATCTAGTGGGAACCGAAGTCATTGTTTACACACATCATTCGGCTATCAGATACTTGTTTGAAAATAAAGATGCCAATCCGAGGTTGATTCGTTGGGTCCTCCTCTTCCAAGAATTTGACTTGGAGATCCGAGATCGAAAAGGAACAGAGAATCAAGTGGTCGATCACTTGTCCAGATTAGAAAATCGGAACCATGTAGCTAAGGAGGGTTTGATCAAAGAAACAATTCCTGATGAGTAGTTATTAGCAATCACCTCGAGTGAAGCTCCGTGGTATGCAGATTACGTGAATTTTATTGCAAGTGGGGTGACACCACCAGAATTGACACCCGATAATAGAAGAAGGTTTCTACATGATGTGAGGCTCTACATGTGGGATGAGCCATTCCTATATAAGCAGTGCACAGATCAGTTGGTACGAAGGTGTGTCCCTGAGGAGGAGATGAATGAAATATTGCATGACTGTCATGTCATGCCTCCCCATACGGAGGTCATCACCGTGGGGATAGAACCGCCCAAAAGGTGCTACAATCTGGTTTCTATTGGCCAAAATTGTTTAAGGATGCACACGCCTTTGTTAAAAAGTGTGACAGGTTCCAAAGAACTGGAACAATCACGAAAAAGCACGAGATGCCTTTGCAAAATATTCTGGCAGTATAGCTTTTTGATGTTTGGGGGATTGATTTTATAGGACCGTTTCCATACTCTAATGGGCACAAGTACATCTTGGTGGCGGTCGACTATGTGTCTAAGTGGGTGGAGGCTATAGCTCTTCCTACTAATGACGCAAAGGTAGTGGTAAACTTTGTAAAGAAGCACATCTTCACAATCTTTGGGACTCCAAGGGTGCTGATACGTGACGGAGGAACTCACTTTTGTAACAAGTTGTTGAATAATGTTCTAGCAAAGTATATGAGTTAAGCACAAGGTTTCTACCGTCTATCACTCCCAAACGAGTGGACAAGTGGAAGTGTCAAACAGAGAGGTGAAGAATATTCTGGAGAAAACGGTAAGTGGAAATAGGAAAGACTAGGCCGGAAAGCTGGACGACGCATTGTGGGCATATCGCACTGTATACAAGACCCCTATAGGTACTTCTCCTTACAGGTTGGTTTATGGGAAGGCGTTCCACTTGCCCGTTGAGCTTGAACACAAAGCCTATTGGGCGGTTAAAAAGCTAAATATGGAGATGGACTTAGCCGGTGAGAAGAGGTTGCTACAACTCAACGAGCTTGATGAGTTTCGATTGCATGCATATGAAAATGCCAAATTGTATAAAGAAAAGACCAAGAGGTGGCATGATAAGCACATCCAACATTGCAAGTTTGAGCCAGGTCAAGAAGTTCTCTTGTTTAATTCGAGGCTAAAGCTTTTTCCCGGAAAGCTTAAATCTCGATGGGCGGGTCCTTTTGAAGTGGTTAGTATGAAACCTCATGGAGCGGTGGAATTGTGTGACACAAGTTCCAGCGCGACATTCTTGGTAAATGGGTAGAGAGTAAAAACATTATTGGGTGGTAACATTGCACGTCGCAAGACCTCGATGGACTTGTCTAATGCGTGAAGAACGTGTTGCGTCGTGCCACGATGTTAAATCAGGCAATTCTTGGGAGGCAACCCAAGCCCTGTCTTTTATTTTCATAGTACGCTCGTTTTTCTAGTTCATTTTTCTTTTAATTTTAATTTTTGTTTGGAGTTCCTTAAATTTTTTTAACTTTTGTAGGAATTAATTCTTGTATGTATTTATTAGACAAAACAAAAATAACAAAAAAAAAAACTCCTGGTATGGGAAAATAGGGTGGATGCGTCGCATCCCCCTCAGCATGAAAAATTGACGAATCAACTGTACAAGGCACATGGTCACCACCACTTTTATCTAAAACAATTCACTTACATTGAGAAAACGATATTATTCCTAGCATTTTCATTGTTCTGTCTCTAGTGGAAATTATTGGCGAGATGGCATTGCCTTTTGATCGGACCCTTTGTCCGAATAAGAAGGTTATTCTCAGAACAAATGGGAGCTCTGGCAAATTCCTTAAAAATAGTCATTGACTATTTGCCATTTTCTTTACACAACCTGGTCCTCTTATCCACTACTCGTTGGTGGTTAACCAATTTCAAGAGTGTGTTTTCCAATATGTGATGTAGTTGTTATCCAGCTTCATGGGTGCGCTTTTTATTCCTGAAATACTGTGCAGGCTAGGGTAGTTCTTTTGTTCTGAATGTGTTGTAGCCACACCTCTTTTATCCACAGATGTTCGCGTTCAAGTATGTAAGCAATTTTACAGAAAAGTATGCAATCAGCTTATCCTGTAAAGCAGAGTAGTCACACGTATAACTGGGAGTACCTGCAAAGAGAAAAAGGAGCAAACATTTTACAAACATAGGCACATGTTAGCTGACAAATAACACTTGCTATATTAACTTTTTATCCAACTGTGCATACACCAAAATACAAAGGTAAAAAAGGAAAATTCTGCGAATTACTACTTATTTATTTGACAAAATTAATAATTTAAGCCATCTGATAAAAAATTAAAGGCAAAAAAATATACTTTGCAACAAAGTGTGCATCTCGAGGATTTTCATCAATTATACGACAAAGAAAACAAACTGAAGAAGATTCATAATAAGCAAATATGGTCAAGCACTAACCATTCAAGAAGCCATAGAAGGACAAGAAGAAGTGAGAACTCAGTAGAAGCACTTATAACCCAAACCCGCAGAAACCAAAGTAAACTGAGAAACACATAAGTTTAGTTGAGGCTTTGATCAGAGGGAAAAGGATTAAAGCAGAAGAGAAATTTTCTCAAACACCTAGTAAGAGAGTGAAACGCTTCAATTTCTGCAGTAACCCTTTTCATCAATTTTCCATTCTTGGTCTTCTCTTTGCATACGATTTTGTTGCTAACACTCCTTGGAATATTAGTGAAAATTTTTGATTAATTTTTCTGTTTAAATACGTATATGGACGCCCCAGATGGAAAAGAGGTTAAGCGAAGCCGAAGACCGGATACGCATTGCTCTCGATCTCAAAGCCGGTCTTCATCCCTCAAGGTTTCTTTTTCATTATTCTCTCTCTCAAGTATTCATCAAGTGTGTGTGGAATCTAAAATTTATTTTCTCCTGGACAGCTTTGTGAATTTTTTGCAAGTATTTGTTGATTTGTTCTGCACATGACTAGGCATTTTATTTTATTTTTCATAATATACGGTGTTGCTTTTTTGTAATTCAATAAACTCTGTACTTTGTGGCTACTTTCTTGAATTTTGGGAGTTGGCTAGGTCAAGCTTATGTAAAAGTGACTGTTAATGAAAGAAAAATTCTTCAATGAATCATATTTTCTATTTGATTTCTTTGGATTTAATTTCTTGCATATGATAATTTTGATTTTTGGGTAAACAATTCACAGAACAGTGATAGATTTTAGGGTCCTTGCGTGTGGTCTCTGTAATTTGTTCTGCTTCTTCAAGTTTTTTGCTGTGTTGATTTGGCTATTTGGCTTTAATAGGTTTCAGCAGAGTTCGGTCCGTATCATATCGATTTTATCCTTTTTGGTTCTCCGGTGTGTTTGATTTTGTTATTAAGAATTGGTTTATATGATTTGCGTGTAAACAATTTTGAGTGATTTTCTTATTAAGAATTGGTTAAGTTTTTTTTTTTTTGGTTCCGTGGGTTTAACGTCGGAGTAAAGAAATTAAGCTGAGGAGTACAAATAGTGCTTTTTTGCTTCGTCTGGCACTGGAAAACTGGGATTTCAGCACTATTGATTTCTGATAAATATGTTTCACGTTAAAAGTAGGAGATTCGTCCCAACTATAACTATCATTTGAACGTTGTAGTGCTGATTAAAGTAGGTGGCTGATCAAAGCTTTTCACATTCAAAAGCTTTGTCGTTTTTAATTTGAAAAATTTTATTATAAAAAAACTGATTTTCAGTTCAGACATGAAGAGGGGCAGAAAAATTGTTTTCGGCTGTATGGTACAGTATAGTTGGCTCTAAAGTCTAATAACGTAGAGTGAAACTTCCATTTTATTGTTCTGCTTCATTCCAGTAGCATTTCTCTTGATAAATTTTCCTTTTTGGACCTTCTTATGCAAAATTCTTTTTGAACCATCTATAAAAATGCAGTGTGATGACTTCATACTCTATAGTCAGTTATCTAAGAAGAAATAGTGCTGAAATCAAACAATAGAGTCTCTATGACTTCTCTGATGATAATGAGGAAGTTCTACGACTTCTTCCCTTTCACGTTCTTCAAAATGAGGAAGAACATAGATATGGTATATTATTTTTCTTATGAGTTACACGAAGAGAATATTGAGAAAAAATCAGCTTTTGGCTGGAAATATGAAAGAGTGCGGATGCTCTTATCATCTCAAAAAGATAATTTGTCGTCAATTAACATCCTCGGTAGATGCAAAAATGAAGTGTAAAAAGATCATATAGTATTCTTGTATTTTAGTTTATAGGCACATATAAGATAAGTAAGATATCATACTCAATCTGCAAATAAAGTAAATAAGCATCCTTGTACTAATAATATATAGTGTATAAACATGAGTACAACAATATAACCTTTTTTACAAAGCGAAGGATCGTTACCTGTTTCACGAATGATAGGGGGATCCAATATACCCTTTTCTTTTNACAACATATATACCTTTTTCACAAGTGAAGGATCATTACCTGTTTCACGAATAATAGGGGGATCCAATATACCCTTTTCTTTTTCTAAATTATCCCACTATGTACTCACGCAAGCTTGATGGCTGGTAGCTGGTAACACAACATCGAAGGCATTTAAAAGTGTACAACGAAGCTTCAGTAGGTGCAAAATAGAGTACAATAGAGCACGTGCTATTTGACTATTTTATCTTATAGGCACATAACATAAATAAGGTATTATACTAAGTTTCCAAACAGAATACATAAGCACCATTGTATCAATAACATATGGTTTCTAAAATGAGTACAACACTCTTAACCTTTTTCCGCAAGGGAAGGAGGTTCTCGTATGGTAAGAGTGGCTTGTTTTAGAAATCCTGCTTTGTCCCAAGATGATGTTGCCTGCTCTGGGACAGCAACAATCAGACTTTCAAGAAGGCTGTGCTTTGCAAAATTTTGTCTTCTCATACGTCGCGAAAGCAACATTGCTTCCCTTCTATGAGCAGATATTTGGCTCTGCGTGTCACGCCGTTTAAGCTGCATTGCAGCCTTCTTTTTTTCAGCGTATGAATACTTGTTTGGTTCTTTAGAATCCATCAATCGCGGCAGTTCAACTTCTCTTTTCACCTATAAATATTTCCAACCGAAGTTCTCATGAGATGTTTCAAAAAGACATAAATTATATTTTTAATATCATGGAACACTATATCTATTAAAGATTAATGTATTACCCACAGAAATACAATGAGAAAATTTGTTGAACTTCACTATTTACTTCTTCATCCGATAGAGGAATACTTTAATGTAAGACTAATTTATCACGAGAACTTTTGGGTGGTTTGAAATATTTTAATTTAACACTTACTTATCATAACAACATTCCTGGGGTTTGTCATGAGTTTCTACGACTGGTTGCCATTTTATATATGTATGCGACTTTGGTTATTAGTGCTGCAACTATCATTTAATTCTTCCCGTGGCACAAACGGGTCTACTAAGTCCCTATATTATTACTCCCTCCGTTTCATATATTTGAGGTAGTTTGACTCGGCACAGAGTTTAACAAAAAAGAAGAAGACTTTTGAAAGTTGTGGTCTTAAAAGCTTAAGGGGTAAAAGGTTTGTGGGGCCATGTCATTTGTGTAGCTATAAAAGCTTCTCATTAAGGGCAAAAAGGGCAAAATGAAGAGTTTAAAGTTGAATTATTTCCAAAGTTAGAAATGTGTCATTTGTTTTGGAACAGACTAAAAAGGAAAGTACCTCATTTAAGATGAAACGGAGGGAGTAATAAAATTCTACTTTGGAACTTTGGCAAATAATTTCCCTGAACACTAAACTTTCCTCTTTAGTTACCCTTTTTTATAGGCTACTTTCCTCTCTGATTACTGTGGTGTTTTAGCATTAGATTAGTATGATGTTGCAACAGCATAATTGAGCTTCCAACATACTTGAGAGATGATGTGTTACTTTCTGTTGAACTCAAGACACTCTATCGATCATGGGGTTTATATGATGTCTTACGTCCTTGCTGCAGTAATAAGTAGTTTTGGCTTATTTGTTTTTTATTCAACTCTAAGTGTATGAACTCATGTTGGTTATTATATATTCTTTAAAATTTTGTAGCTATTTGGAGCAAATAGAACAATCTGTATGTCATTGAATATATTTTTTGTCTAATCAGTTATGCATAATAGTTGTGCAATCATTGTTCAGTGTGGTCATCGTACATATTGTATGATGCAAGTTACAATCTCACTGAAGAAAAAGTGTGATAAATTAAATTTTGTTGTTTACAAGCACTCCGGACATGCACACAGGATAGTGGCTGTTATAGCATTTACATTAACAGAACATTGTGAATTCTCCAACAGCGAGGAAATAAATCTTAAGAAAGTTTACTTATTTTTTCAAATTGGCATTCAGTAAGCTGACTACCAAATGCTAATCCCAACAGCTTGATTTCATTTACTATTTCAGTTTATCTTCTTAATTGATTTAAAGGATTGTGCATATATGTGGAAAGAATCTCAGTACATAAAATAAGTGTACGCATGTACAATAATGTTTGATGAAAATTAATTTTTCCTTTTTATGTCCTATATCAAATTGAAGATACTACCAGACCCAAATAGCTATTTAGTAGCTTATACTGATTAAACAACATGGAATAGCAAGACTTTGAGAACATCTGGGCTTTTACAGATTTAACAGCTTATCAATGTGAACAAAAAATAAATTGTACATCCACATGTTAAAAGCTTCAAACTCTGATTCACGAAGACCAAGTGTGAAAAACAAACAATTAAAGATCTCATTGCAAACTTAATATTGAAATTTCTCTTCTTATTGAGAAAAGACACAAGGCATGGATGGTTTAGTTCAATCCGTACTGTCTAATTGAAAGCAAAAGTGGTTGTTAATATTTAGTCGCAGGTTTCCCCAACTATTTCACAATCGAGAAAATAAACCCAAAACAATAGTAGAAATCAAAAAAAAAAAATGCCTAATTCATTCAGGAATTGCCTCAAACACCTAACACTACAAGAAAACGTGGTTATTACGGCGGTTATTTTAGCATATAATGGCGGTTTCAAAGCGCCGTAATACACATTAACGGCAACTTTTGAAAGCGCCACAATTTCGTCCGCCAAAATTATATTATGGCGTTTCTGGGCAAACCGTCGTAACTACATTTAAAACCGCCGTATTTTAACAGTTTTAATATGGCTTTTATTTTTGCATATTAAGGCAGTTTTAAACCGCCGTAATGTTTTTTTTCCTTCTTCAGCCTATTCACAATCCTATTTTTTTACATTTAGAGTCCTATTTATTGAATGCTATGCTTTGGAATTTCTGTAGCACTTCATAATCAATTAAACCCAATATAGAAGATTAAGTAAGAAAAATATTCATTATATAAAACACAAGTATACCAAAATTACATCATCCAAATATTAATGCTTCAAAGTGTATTTCAACAGTGATATCCAAAAGATTCATAGTTGATCCAACAAAATAATCACAAATTCACACTTACACAAGTATACCAAAATTACATCCAAATATTAATGCTTAAAAGTGTATTTCCACAGTAATATCCAAAAGATCCATAGTTGATCCTATAAAATAATCACTAATTCACACTTGGACAATCATCATTGTTACTTTCATCTAAAGATCTTCTTGGTTCAACTGGTGCATCACTTCCTAAATCTGGTGCCTGAAAAAAAGGAAGAAAAAATACAGTCAATAAGCAAATAACTAAAATTTTAACAGGTAAGCTGAAGTAGTAGGACTGGATATACATAAATCACATTGAAATCAATGAGTTTAATCACCAAAAAGGCAACTACACGAATTAGGAAACCACATTATGTTAAAAAAAACCATAAGAAAAGCAAGTAACTAAAATTTTACTGTAGCAAAAGAACGTATACCTGTGGAGGAGTGGAAAATAAGTGAGCAAACTCCTCGGGGATATTCCCTATGTTCCTTTCATATAAGCTAATTAGTGCATTTAGTTTTGATTTCACATGTGTCATCTCTTGCTGCCACGCCGGAGTTGGAGCGGTAGTGCTAGATGAACCCACATAACCACGACGGTATCTCACAGATGTCTGTTTGAATGCTACAGTTGGAACTACACCCAAGCCTAAACCTCGAACACGGCCGGGGTGCTCGGGACCGAATACTATGCCAAGGGCATCATTTGGTGAAGGTTCATCAAGACTTTCTGCTCTTTCACTTCGAATTTCTTCTATTCTTTCCTACAAAAATTGAAGAAGCATAAACTGAACAATATGAAGGTGTTTGGTACTTGGAAATGACAAGAATTTTACATTAAACTGCTACCTAAAACATGAATCAAACCATGAACAGATCCATAACACCACATCCCAAAATGAAATGCAAATTACACCATATGGTCTAGCCAAAATTTCCGTAGAAGCAGCAGATCTTATTTAACGCTAATCTGCTAACATAACAACACTAATCACCTCATATATATCATTTCCGTAGAAGCAGCAGATTTCTTTTCCATAGAACACAAAAAAACCGCACTAAATGACTTCATATATATCAACATCGAAACTCACAGCAAAAAATATTAAAACTTTTAACAACTTGGCATAACTCGTAAGTCCTCATTATTGTTATTCCTCATATAAGTTATAAACCACTCTGCAAATCACCAAAACAAAATAAAATATAATTTCACAGCAGAAGGCACCAAAAATGTTACTTACCCCAATCACCCTAGCCTCATCAGTTACATAACTCCCATCTTTCCTTTTATGAGTCTCAGTCCATATTTTGCCTCGATCAAAAGCTTTTCCCATCGCCTTCTGAAATTTTTAAAATGAATAATGTTAGTAATTAATTGAGAACATATATCTTATCTAAGTTAAGTGCTTAAACAATCATTGCAGCCCTTCTTCTAGCCAAACTCATAGCACCGCAAGTATGAGGAAGTTGATTTTTTCGAATCTCAGCATTCTTCTTGCAACGCTCCTACAAATTAAATAGGTGAAATTCTATTATATAAGACCAAAATAAGCAAAAGCAGAAGCAATAGAAGTAGTAGAGAAGAAGCAGAAATAGAAGAAGCAACAGAAGTAGATACAGTAGCAGAAGCAGCAGCAGAAGTAGTAGAGAAGAAGAAGCAGAAACAGAAGAAGCAACAGAAGTAGATACAGTAGCAGAAGCAGCAGTAGAAACAAAAGAAGAAGCAGATAGCAGTAGCAGAAGCAACTATAACAGAAGAAACAACAGAAGCAAAAGAAGAAGCAGAAGTAGCAGTAGCAGAAGCAAAACAGTGCATAGAACTAACATTGGCTTGGTGCATTGTTTATGCGCATTTAGACAGCATCCTTTATGTGCATTGCTTCCTTTCCATTACTCCATTGAGGAAGAAATCCTAAGAATTGGGAAAGGCCAGAAGAGTTCCGTTCCAGAAATATTTCATCGAAAATAACATAGACATGAAAGGGCAAAACTTCACACTGTTGTCATCGAAAATAAAGTAAGCCATGAGGAGATTTATGGACTGACTACACGCCCATATAAGTCGATATCTATGATTATGGAACCAGGACTCCCCCGCCATCTTTATTAGTACTTGGTTTAATTCTTATCATTCTTGGTCAATTTAAGTGGTATGCTAGCATTAAAAACTCTGTAATTTGACGAAGGAGCATGTCACGGCCCAAAATCCACTAAGGGTCGTGGTGGCGCCTGACACCGTTGTCCGGCAAGCCAACTAAATTATCAATTAAATTCTCATTTAATACCTTTAAAAATCTAGGATTCTTTCTTCTATTTTTCATAAATAAAAAGGTCACTACTTCAATTCGAGTTAAATAACAAATAATTAGTACAAATCTTTCGAAAACCATCCCAGAACCCGGTGTCACAAGTGCATGAGCATTTACTGATAAGGACATAAAATACAATACAACCTCCGTCCTGAATACAATGGACAGAAAGAAAATACAAATTACTAGAGGGGACTTCACTAGCTGCGGGCCGCCTCGCATACTGCAACTCACCTAGTCCCCGAATCATCTGTGCTGCTATGCCCATTAGGCCGCTAAAGTAACATATACCTGTGCAACAAAAATGCACAGAAGTGTAGTATGAGTACGTAATCAACGTGTACTCAGTGAGTTTCCCGCCTAACCTCGAAGAGGTAGAGACGAGATGGTCAACCTAGACACTCTCTAGCGGTCCAATAATAATATACTAAATGTGTGAGGAAATCATGGATTCATATAGCATGCTCTAATTCACAAAGCTGTAAAACAGGTAAACACCTTTTAACAAGTAACAAAGGATTTTCAAGATTTACTCTTTATTATCTTATCAATTTATATCAAGCCACAAAGGGCAATTTCACATATAAAATTCTCAAGCGACAAATAACATGCGCAAATCACACCGAGGCGACGGCCCGATCCAACAGAAATGTAAAATTGTGCACTGCCGAGGGTCGAATGGCACGAACCATAGATGCATCTATTACGCCGCTCGCGAATCATCCATGCGACGCGGTCAACATAAAGTAAACAATCACCCTGCTCGCGAATCATCCATGCGACGCAGGTACACATAATATACATGCTCAGGTAGCCAATTAGAATTTTATCGGGGAATAATTATCCAAATAAAACCAATTCTCCTTTAACATTATTAAGAAATGAGGTTTAATTCTTTTTGACATTCATTTACTAATTTAATGTAATTTAAGAAAATCCAAGCTATCGATGGATTCACAAATAATTCAAGTATAACATGCTTTTGGGTCCTAACTACCCGGGCAATAGCATAATAGTAGCTACGCACGGACTCTCGTCACCTCGTGCGTACGTAGCCCCCACAATTAGGAGCACATAACCATTTAATTCACCTATGGGGACATTTCCCCCTCACAAGGTTGGAAAGGAGATTCACCTCGCTCCGAAGATCCATGACCGGCAATCCACACCCTTTCGGGGACTCTAATTGATGCGCCATGCTCCAAAACTAGCCAACGGTTACGCAAATCCATTAATATATGCTCCAACATTCATTACAAACTAATTCATAGCAATTCCTAACTCCGATCGAAAAGTTGACCAAAACGCCCTCGGGCCCACGTGCCCGAAAATTCGAAATTTTTCGAAGATAAAGATTACCCATGGCTTCACTAGCTCAAATATATAATTTACTCCTAATTCCATGCTCAATTCGTGATCATAATTCAAGAACACTAATTTTCTAGGTCTTCCCTCAAACCCCAAGTTTTTCTACAATTTCATGCTCAAATCCATACATAATTGATGTATTTAACTCAAAATAGGTGGGGGTAACTTACCTTGCCATTGGTGATGGAAATCCTCTCTAAAAATCCTCCAAGAATCGCCCCAAGCCAAGAAAAATATGATGAGAAATGGCCAAAATCGGATTTTAAAACAACATTCTGCCCCAGCTCTTTCCGCATCTGCGGCTCCCAGACCGCTTCTGCGGTCCCGCAGATGCGGCCCCAATACCGCATCTGCAGTCCTCACCAGGCCTCCCCCTTTCCGCTTCTGCGCTCCATCCCCCACAGGTGCGGTCCCGCATAATGACCGCATCTGCGGAATATTGACCGCATCTGCGGTCCCAGCTCCCATCGTCTCCAGCCGCTTCTGTGGTCCATCCCTCGTTTCTGCGGGGCCGCTTCTGCGGAAATGAAGCGGCCCCATTTCCGCAGAAGCGGAAATACCAGCAACCAGCAGACCTCAGCCTTCCCAAAAATCCATTATTGATCCGTTAACCATCCGGAATTCACCCGAGGCCCCCGGGACCTCAAACAAACCTACCAACCAATCCCAACACACGTTACGGACTTGATCGAGGCCTCAAATCACATCAAACAACGCTAAAATCATGATTCAACCCCCAATTCAAGCTTTATGAACTTTAGAACTTCCAACTTTTACTTTTGATGCTTAAACCTATCAAATCACGTCTGATTGACTTCAAATTTTGCACACAAGTCATATTTGGCATTACGGACCTACTGCAATCGGATTGCGACCCCGATATCAAAATGTCCACTCCCGGTCAAACTTCTCAAAAACCTTCAAATTTCTATCTTTAGCCAAATGGGTCCAAAATGACCTACGGACCTCCAAATTCACTTCCGATCGCGCCCCCAACTCCAGAATCACCATACGGAGCTATTCACAGTCTCGGAATCCCAGACGGGCATCGATAACACTGAAATGCACTTCAAGCCAAACTCATGAAAATTTCTTCTAAATGCTAACTTCCACAATAGGCGCCAAAACACTCCCGGGTTATCCAAAACCCGAACCGGGCATATGCCCAAGTTCGAAATCATCATACGAACCTGCTGGAACCTTCAGATCCTGATTCCGAGGTCGTTTACTCAAAATTCCAAATCCTAGTTCATTCTTTCAACTTTAAGCTTCCGAAATGAGAATTCTCTTTTCAAATCGACTCTGAACTTCCCGGAACTTAATTTCGACCATGCGTACAAGTCATAATACCTGAAATAAAGTTGTTCATGGCCTCCGACTGCTGAACGGAGCGCTAGGACTCAAAACGACCGGTCGGGTCGTTACATTCTCTCCCACTTAAACAAACGTTCGTCCTCGAACGTGCTGAGAACTATACTGGAGTAGTTTGAAATCACTGTTTAACACCTCATGCACCTTCCCGTGCTACCATAACTCAGTTGAGCACATCAGCTCGATCAATTCTGAAGATATTCCCTTTTTAAGCAAATAAGCCTTAGAGCCCTATTCAAACATCTGGAATTGTATGCCTGACCTGTTTCCAACATACAAACACCGTATCAATCCCCACACGCTGTACCCAAACATGACTGCATAACTTTGCTGAATTCACACCTTGAATCATTTTACTCACCGGACCACAATAACATTTTCTGTTCAACTTAGTTGAACTTCTTCAATTATAGCCGGCTCAGCGGCCTTTGGGACCTCGACGCTTTTTTTTCGAGCCACTAGTTTGAAGGCGCCATCCTCACCCTCCCCCTCTTCTTTATTTTGTAGCTTTTGGGCTACGTCAGCACATAGAGCGGCGGAATCATCCTTCGATTCATGAGCCTTCTGACAAGAAACATTACCTCATTCTGAACCAAATAATGGTCTTAGCTCCTTAATGTACCTCATATAGTCAGATTGCACTGATCCCAAATCCAATGATCTCGTCTCACCCAGTACGAGCTGCTCAGGCATTAAGCCACCCCGACATAATCAAAAGTCTCATATGATGCTACAATGTGCCAATAGGCTACCCTAACAAACACGATTTAAAGGAAAGCAAACTTTGAGTAGGGAATTCAACTACACCGCTCGCGAATCATACATGCGACGCGGTCAACTTAATTAAACAAACACCCCGCTCGCGAATCATACATGCGACGCGAGCACATGGCTAATATAAGCTTTCCTTATAAAATAGGAAACAAAACACATAAAAACAGGTACGGGGAACTGTACTCAGCTTCACACTATTGCGGCGCGCAACTTGATCCGAACAACATAACCATGGCGGCGTGCCACCCGATCCACCCATAAAACTCGCATAAGGAGGTACGCACCGAGTTAGACTGCTCATTTCAATAATATACCGAATATTGGTCACAAGCACACTAAGTGCATAATAACATCCCTGAGGGAACATATAGCGTCATAAGATACAAAACTCAAGCACAACTGAGGTGCGATATACAAACTGAATCTCAAGGGCCATCTTGCTCATAAGGCATCACTTCTACGCGGATCCTCAACCCATAAGCAATTTCTCAAGCCGTCTCACAATTCGCACGGCGCAACGCATCACTTCATGAAATATCTGCCAATGAAATAACACCCTGACTACTCCTACATAAGGAGTGCATCACCGAAATAAACACAATTGGCCTGACATAGAGCCAAATTTACATTTAAATCCATCCACCGACCTCAAGTCGACCCTGATCATATCAAACTAAGCCAGTAACCTTTCAAAGGTCCATACTAATTTCCCTCTTCTCATAACACACAAGGACAACCATCATAACCGGAGTACAGTCCACAACCCAGAATCCGGGTGCCCTCCAGGCATCCATTCTCAATTTAACGATATCATCACAATTCTTCATACTTGGTCTAGATCTTTAATCAATCCAGTGGCTACGTGCCACATTTATGCAATCTTCCTGTGGGACACACTCCCACAATCTACCATAACAATTAACTGGGTCTTACCTCCAACCTACCGACCGCACTAACGCTGAAAAGCGATCAAGAATCATTAACCATGATACAAGCCCTCTTTACAAAACACCAATCTCAGGTGACGCTGAAGACAATACCAGCTTACCTTAAATATCGAAACTCCTTTCCTGCTCACCCGAGCTTGTGACATCCTTGTCAACACCGAACTGCTACATTGATCTTCACTTCAAATTCCCTACCACTCACTGCACGTGGCATGCCAATATACAATAGAACTCGTTCTTTCATCATAGCTTCGAAACCCCTAATAGGTTAGCACTTCATCATATAAAAACTTTTCACTTAACTCACTCCAGGAGATCCATATCGTCACACAGGTGAATTCTCAAGACCGTAGAATATGCAAATCTCTAAGTAGTGGTCTAAGCCACCATAGCCCTTCCGGAATCTGCTTCCACATAACAAGCCATAACAGTAGAATGCTTCTGAATAACATCAATTGCGGCGGCTGACAAGCCTGATACGTACCATCACAAATCACTTACATAACTCGATCACGCTGAAGAAACTGACTGCCAACACCAATATGCCAAATTCAACTATGGCCAATCAACTACCTTCTTCCAATTTATCCTTGATTGCCTTAAAGATAATACTGATTTCATCCAACACATAACATGCTCCATCTGCACTCATCTTGAGTGAGCTCGAATCACGAGACCATGCTGTCTCAAATCCCATGAACTGCCTCATATCTCCTAAATGCTATACCGCAAGCCAAAACATCACAGAACTTTCTGAGCCTCCATTCGTAAGCTGCTGCATAAGCTTGATTCTCAAATGCACCTATAGGCTCGAAATCATTAGGCATCATACTTCATCTTTTGAATTTTCACTAGGACCGCTGCTGAGAGCCACCCGCTCTGACTTGGCCTCGAATATAATCAACTCCACGAGTCTTCCATCACATGAATACCCCCTTGGCGAAGAACCCGCCGAATCACTTCCCTTGGAGCCCGTATCTGTATAAAGCAAAACCCTGAATCTTTCCCCAAGTCTGGGCATGATCCAATAAGGCCAATGATAGCCCACCTTTAATAATTCCTTTGCCCAGATTACCACTTATGGTCTTTCCCCGTAGCCGAGATAGCCCAACAATATGCTAATAACCTGAAACCTCGCAAGTAGTTAACTCTGCAACCCCATCATAAGCGGTGGGACTCTCCCACTTAGCTTGAAACCATAATTTCACCAATCTGGAACTCACCCGTCCTCTTTAACTCTTATTGACATGACCTTGCGCAATCAACCGCCAAAATTCTCGAAATCTTTCTCGTAAAACCCCCTTTCTTATATTCTGACTCATCAAACACATATGCACAACCGATCTCTTCGCTATATACCCTATAGAATTCTTCGCAGAAGCCTCGCCAACCACGCGACCGCTAACCTGCTCACTTGGGTAACCCACCTATAAAAGCTCTCCCCGACACCTTCCAACGCTGCTGCACGAGGTGCAACCATTACGACATCAATGACCCTTCCTGAGTCTGAGCTCACTCTTCAGCTGCACAGGCCCATTTACCCCTCATGAACACCATTAAATGTGCGACAACATCCTTCCAATTCAAAGTTATGATGCATCCTTCTTCACTTACGCGGCTCCTTTCCGTTATATTAAATATCCTGCCGCATGATAGCTCTTACTTCTAATTAATTCCGTAGGCCCCAATAGCCAAGCACCAATATTGCCAAATCGCTCCAACTCTCCTTAAGGCGCATAGTCATCCTACCACCAAGCCCATATGCAACCTCCGTCACTCTCCCACTTTGGGCAAACTCGCTTCTTTAATCAGCTACCTGACCCTTGCTTCATACACCTGGCCTTTTAGAAGTTTAAAACTCCGCCTGACACTTCCCGCACGCATTTCTCATCTTTTGCTGCTTGGTTGTTGCCTTAATAAAATTTATCTTTATGAAACTTGAATCCTCAATTTGCTACTAACTCCAAACCTTTCCGAAGGTCATCTTTCTCGAACCGTTAACAATAGAAATACTGATTCAATCCTGAACCACCGCATCCTGCGATATCTGATCGTTGCTTCTTCAATACTGACCTGCAATGTCCTGCTCCAAAAGCAAATTGCAGAAGATCATAACACCGGCGAACTTAGTGCGCTCGAATAGGACAACTACACCCCATCATAGATGAAATCTCCACCACGCTCGCAAATACCAAGTCTCATTACTTCACCAGCCCACATCTGACCATTCTTAGCCCGATTGCCTTTCCCCTGCCAGGAATAAAATACTGAATCTCTAGATTATGTACTGAGTAAACTTCCCCTCAAGTTATTCGCTGCCCCGACACGTGAGCAAACATCTTACCATCATATCACTACTGCAGAACAATCGTTCACAAGCATCATGGCAACTTGTCCCTAGCCTCAGAGCCCTCCAAAGTACCGCTACTGGGCTGAAACAATAAAATATTCCCCCATAAGGCGACGACAATAATCTGATCAGCTATGCCGGGAGAATCATCCCGTATCACATTTGTAGTACCATCATGACTCTTCAATTCTCAATTTATTACAAGCGCTTTGCGTCGCGTAAGATTGAGTAGGAATGAATTAAAGGCATACGCCTCCAGGGATCAAATCGGACGATAAGGAATCAAGAAGGGAAGTACTCCTAACAGTCCTGCAGCCTCCCGAGGATAAGTACAGACGTCTCCGTACCGATCCGCGAGACTCTACTAGACTTGCTCATGACTCGTGAGACCCTAGGAACCTAGTGCTCTGATACCATGTTGTCACGGCCCAAAATCCACTAAGGGTCGTGGTGGCGCCGGACACCGTTGTCCGACAAGCCAACTAAATTATCAATTAAATTCTCATTTAATACCTTTAAAAATCTAGGATTCTTTCTTCTATTTTTCATAAATAAAAAGGTCACTACTTCAATTCGAGTTAAATAACAAATAATTAGTACAAATCTTTCGAAAACCATCCCAGAACCCGGTGTCACAAGTGCATGAGCATTTACTGATAAGGACATAAAATACAATACAACCTCCGTCCTGAATACAATGGACAGAAAGAAAATACAAATTACTAGAGGGGACTTCACTAGCTGCGGGCCGCCTCGCATACTGCAACTCACCTAGTCCCCGAATCATCTGTGCTGCTATGCCCATTAGGCCGCTAAAGTAACATATACCTGTGCAACAAAAATGCACAGAAGTGTAGTATGAGTACGTAATCAACGTGTACTCAGTGAGTTTCCCGCCTAACCTCGAAGAGGTAGAGACGAGATGGTCAACCTGGACACTCTCTAGCGGTCCAATAATAATATACTAAATGTGTGAGGAAATCATGGATTCATATAGCATGCTCTAATTCACAAAGCTGTAAAACAGGTAAACACCTTTTAACAATTAACAAAGGATTTTCAAGATTTACTCTTTATTATCTTATCAATTTATATCAAGCCACGAAGGGCAATTTCACGTTTAAAATTCTCAAGCGACAAATAACATGCGCAAATCACACCGAGGCGACGGCCCGATCCAACAGAAATGTAAACTGTGCACTGCCGAGGGTCGAACGGCACGAACCATAGATGCATTTATTACCCCGCTCGCGAATCATCCATGCGACGCGGTCAACATAAAATAAACAATCACCCTGCTCGCGAATCATCCATGCGACGCAGGTACACATATTATACATGCTCAGGTAGCCAACTAGAATTTTATCGGGGAATAATTATCCAAATAAAACCAATTCTCCTTTAACATTTTTTAAGAAATGAGGTTTAATTCTTTTTGAAATTCATTTACTAATTTAATGTGATTTAAGCAATTCAAGCTATCGATGGATTCACAAATAATTCAAGTATAACATGCTTTTGGGTCCTAACTACCCGGACAATAGCATAATAGTAGCTACGCACGGACTCTCGTCACTTCGTGCGTATGTAGCCCCCACAATTAGGAGCACATAACCATTTAATTCACCTATGGAGATATTTCCCCCTCACAAGGTTAGAAAGGAGACTCACCTCGCTCCGAAGATCCATGACCGGCAATCCACACCCTTCCGGGGACTCTAATTGATGCGCCATGCTCCAAAACTAGCCAACGGTTACGCAAATCCATTAATATATGCTCAAACATTCATTACAAACTAATTCATAGCGATTCCTAACTCCGATCGAAAAGTTGACCAAAACGCCCTCGGGCCCACGTGCCCGGAAATCCAAAATTTTAAGAAGATAAAGTTTACCCATGGCTTCTCTAGCTCATATATATAATTTGCTCCTAATTCCATGCTCAAATTCGTGGTGAACTCCAATTTATAAAAATTTCTAGGTCTTCTTCCAAAACACCAATTTCCCCACAATTGTCATGCCTAATTCCATGATATAATCTTGTATTTAACTTGGAAATGAGTAGGAGTAACTTACCTTAACATAGATGACGAAAATCCCCTCTTGAAGCTCCCCAAAAATCGCCCAAGCCTTGAAGATATATGAGAGAAATGAGCTTAAACCCCGGTTTAAAACATGCCTTCTGCCTCCAGGCATTTCCGCACCTGCGGACCCTGGGCCGCTTCTGTGGTTAAACAGGTGCGGTCACCAGGCCGCTTCTGCGGTCCACCCTGTCCTCCCCAGCTTCCGCTTCTGCGCTTCCTTTTTTCGCAGGTGCGGTCCCGCATCTGCGGCTCCCTGACCGCATCTGCGGTTCCAGCACCCCTCACCAAAATCCGCATCTGCGGTCTTCCTGGACGCTTCTGCGGCACCGCACCTGCGGCCCCTTTTCCGCCGGTGCGGTTATGACAGCAACCAGAACCTTCAGCCATCTTAAAATTCCATTTTTGATCCGTTAACCACCCGGAATCCACCCGAGGCCCCCCGGGATCATACCAACCAATCCCAAAACACATTACGGACTTTCTCGAGGCCTCAAATCATATCAAACAACGCTAAGACCATGAATTACACCCCGATTCAAGCTTTATGAACTTTGAACTTTCCAACTTCTACTCTCGATGCTTAAACCTATCAAATCACGTCCGATTGACCACAAATTTTGCACGCAAGTCATATTCGACATTACGGACCTACTGCAACTTCCGGAATCAGATTTCGACCCCGATATCAAAAAGTCCACTCCCGGTCAAACTTCTCAAAAACCTTCAAAATTCTATCTTTAGCCAAATGACTCCAAAATGACCTACGGACCTCCGAATTCACTTCCGATCGCGCCTCCAACTCCAGAATCACCATACGGAGCTATTCACAGTCTCGGAATCCCAAACGGATATCGATAACACTGAAATGCACTTCAAGCCAAACTTATAAAATTTCTTCTAAAATGCTAACTTCCACAATAGGCGCCAAAACAATCCCGGGTTATCCAAAACCCGAACCGGGCATACGCCCAAGTCCGAAATCATCATACAAACCTGCTGGAACCTTCAGATCCTGATTCCGAGGTCGTTTACTCAAAATTCCAATCCTAGTTCATTCTTTCAACTTTAAGCTTCCGAAATGAGAATTCTCTTTCCAAATTGACTCTGAACTTCCCGGAACTTAATTCCGACCACGCGTACAAGTCATAATACCTGAAATGAAGCTGTTAGTGGCCTCCGACTGCTAGAAGGAGCGCTAGGACTCAATACGACCGGTCGGGTTGTTACAATATTTATACATTATTAATTAGTTTAGTGCTTTTAATTTGTTTTAAAATCATTTTAACTATTTCATAAAAAAATAAAAGGGGAAAATTGGCTATTTAACACATAGCCCTTTATTGTTTCAGTTTTAGCCCAATTTAACCCCACCCCTATCAGATTTTATTAAATCCAATGGACCCAAGACTCAATTAATTTCGCCCCAGCCCAATCTCTAATCCAACCCGGCCCAGCTCCGAATTAATCTGAGCCGTTGATCAAATAAGATCAACGGTCCAGATCTTTTTTCCGTAATTAATCACTAATCTACCCCCTTGACCCCTCATTTTTTTCGAGACTAGTCTCTCTCTCTTCGTCTCTTCCTCTCCTCCTTCTCTGTAGAACCTTCTGGTTCTTCTTCTCCGATGGCCTTCACCATCTCTCCGGCCACCTCCAGCCTCGCCTCTTTCGACCACCAGCCGCCTTGAAGCCTTATCTCACCGGTTCCCTCCGTCCCTGAGACCCCATGAGTCTCCACCGTGCAAGACGATCACTGAAGCTTTGCACGAGTTTGTTTCCGGCCTTTCTCCGATGGGTTTTGGTTCGATGGTGTTATAAACACCATTATCCTTGAGTTTCACAGCCAGGTTTCTACCTCTCACTGGTTTCTTATGAAACCCTAATCTCGACCCAAACCTCTTGAATCTCTGTATTTTTTAACGATTTTTTTAACCCACGCCTTTATGTTTTGCACTACTCTCTACTCGATCTTTACGATTGCTCAAGTTTTAAACATTTTGTTCCCTTTTTGAAACTAGGGTTTCTGAACCCCTTTTTGAAAATCACTTTATTTTCTGATTTTGAGTACTAATTCGTGATTTTCAGTACTATTTCTAAACATTTTTTGCATAAGTCTGATGAAACCCTAGCTTTATATGTTTGTGTTTGTATTATTTGTTCGATTGTGTGTTCTTCTGAGTTCTTCTCTAAGTTCCATGCTCTTTGCTTTAATTTTGTTGCTAGCGTTCCATTCCCCTGCCATTCTGTGTTCTTCGCTTAGGATTCTCTGATTATTTACATGGTGGTTTTATACTGATTCTTGCAAGTCCTCTTTGAGACTGTGATACTTGCCTTATATTGTGATTCTACATATTTTCCTTATGGTTTGGTACTGATTTCAAAATTGCTTCCTTAATTTGTGGGATACTTTCCTCGATTAATACTGATTTCCTTGGTTTTCAATCTCGTTCATTATTTTGAAAACTATTTTCCAGAATTAAAGTGGTATTTTTGCCCTATATGTGTGCACAAATATGTTGATTGATTTGCCTGACCTATTTCCCTAATTAGAGTATCATGTACCTAGTCTTTATTGCATACTTTATGCTATTCTGTTTTCTTATGTGATCATACCATGCTTTGTGATTTATTTCCTTTTAAATAACTGCTTATTACCGTTTGACTTTGATTCCTTAATCAAAGGGGAGTCCATATACTGATTTGATTATGATTGATGCCAGTTCCTTAATTAGGGACTGCTACCTAGTTTGTTTACTCGTATTCAGTACTATAAGTACCCCCCATTCTCTTTTTGAAAACACGAACACCTTGCATATCACAAATACACACGAACACCTTGCATATCACAAATACACACGAACACCTTGCATATCACATATACATACGAACACCTTGCATATCACAAATACACACGAACACCTTGCATATCACAAATACACACAGCAATCACATTGCTCTCTCTCTTGTGTTACTTATCTCTTTTGCTCTGTTCCCTGCTCCTGACTATCATTAGCCAGCTGAAAAGCTAAGGCTAATATTGTGCTTGTACTTGGCTCTTGCATTCTGCTGTATTCTCTTATTACTGGTATGTTCTGATTCAATTCCATGTTCCAAACCAATATGGTTATTACTTCTTCAGTGTGTTATATTCCTAATTGTTTTATACTTATGCTTCTGCTGTGCAACATGTGATTGATTCCTGTTTTGCCTGTTGATACTCGTATGCTCATGACCACTGCTTGTTCCTAATCCTACCTGTTATGACTATATGCTGTTACTATTTATTTTTGTGTCTAAATTCGACTATTTCAAGGTCTCTTTAAACTCTTTGGATTTTGTGTACTCATGCTTAGTAAGTCTGCATAAGTTTCTGTATCCTTTGGTGATATTTATGTGATCTATTTGTCCCCTTTGCCCATTGTTCTTGTGTGCAACTCTCCAACTTTTTGTAAACTCTTTAAGCTACCAATTTTCCTCTCTTTCCTGCACTTCACACTACTCTTAGAAGATAGGTCCTACCCCCTTCGTGTGAGCATTGCCTTGGGTACCTCTGAGTGCCCACTGAACTTTGACACACAAGGCTGGTAATCCCACACTGCACCTGTCCTACATTTTGTTAAGTGTTTGGGTGCTGGTATTGGCCAGGGATCCAATGGGACCCTAGGGAGCTTTGCCGCACCCAGACCATGGCAAAGGCTGTGAAACTCGAAAGGAGTGAGGTTGGAAGAATGGGCCTGATTGAAGGCTCCCTATAGAATAACTTCTTATTTTTTGTTCTTTATTATTGTAATTTAGATACTATGGGTTTGTAATAATTTGTAAACAAACGATTGGGGGGCTGAATAGTGAATAGGGGGGGTCATGCATGCTTAGCTTAAATAATGGGTAGAAAACATGCTTATAGGATTTTATTTACTTATCTGCGCAATAGATAACCTGTATAGGACATGCATCTCATTCACTAGAGATCCTGCTTTAGGTTCTTTACTTTCAGCCTGTTATCATGTTCATCTTGCAACCATGATCAGTTAATAACGAGCAATAATTGTAATAGGCAAATAACTGTTGCTGCATTCTCATTAACATTTAGAAATCATGTTTTAGGAACTCCTATGTGCATTAGACATCCTGTTACTTAAGGTGTCATACCTGCCTGAGTTGCAATTGTCAAACGTCTGATTAGCATGCTTAACCTAATAATACAAGTACGGCTAACTGTTTGTGTACCTCTTTTGAAACTAAAAAAGGATCAAATATGCATGTTCACCCTTTAAGATAATTTGGCAATACGTACGACGCCTAGGCAAACTTTAGGCCTAATAAGAATTGATTAACCATGTTTTTACCGGTTTAGGACTAATCAGCCTCTTTTAATTTTCAACTCTGCCGCTCCCATTCTTGCTTTGACTCCCTGAAGTTCACTCTATTTTTATTAAAACTCCTGCTCTATCTGGAAACAAATCTCGAATTGTGCATCTATTTACTCTCACTGATTTTCTGACTCTTGTTCTATTATGTTTTCAAACTACTGGGTTACCATTCTCTGCCCAAAATCGTGTTGTTTTGAATACTTCTCCTGCATCTCGTTAAGATACTGCCACTACTTTATTTTCAAAAACCATGCTTTAACGGTTCTTTTACTAACTCAACTGCTGTTACCTATTTCTTTTTTTTTTAAACTCCCATCTTTGAGACCTTAAATGTGTTTGAGACGTGCTAATTACGTGTTCACTTGTGGAGGGATCTGTGAGCCTTTATTTGTCTTTGTATGCTCCCTTATGTGCGGTCCTATTTGTTATGTATGTCGCTTAGCATTTTGTCCTTTAAACCTAAATGTTCAGCCTAGTCCTTACCTTGTAGGAATAGTGGTCCTAAATACCCTCTAGGACTTATAGGACGGGATGGGTAATAGCACGCAATAAGCATTCATGACCAACCCACGCATTTTAAATACCTTAACGGAGTGGGAAGGGTATATATGGAGATGATGACCGATGCGCTAATATCTCATGTAGCCCCTCTTCTGAGGAATGATTACTGGATATTGCATTGACGTGATCCATATTAATCATAAACCTAGGACCCCCTTCCCTTTTTTTTTATCTGCTTTCTTTAGAAATTATTTAAATCTTTCATAAATTTTCGCCCTCTTTACTTTCCCTCACAGTTTCAACTTATTTGCAATGTTATATGCAAACTTCTTCTATTTGAGCCCTTAATTGCTTACTTGATTATGTGAAGTCACAATTATAACATGGCCGGGAACCACACTAGTGGATCTTGAGGGGTGACTAATACCTTCCCCTCGAGATAATTTCTAGCCCTTACCCAAACTCTGGTTCTTCAAACTCAAACCCTTTTAGTGTCCTAATACACTTTAATCATTAGGTGGCGACTCTTCAATTCCAAAACCCAATACTCAAAAGGGAACGAGTTGTCCTCCCAAATGTCGTAGACCCGATTTTCGCCTTAGAAAAAAAGGGGCGTCGACAGCATGGCGACTCTGCTGGGAATACTCTTTAGGCTTTTACCATTTCATGTTATTTGTGACTTTACTATTTCTTTATTGCCTTTATTTAATGTCTTTATCTCTTTTCTACTACGAAACTGACTTGGCTCTTTGTTTTCTTTTCTTTAAATGCTTTTACTGCTTTCCTTCAATACCGCTGTAATTATGAGCAATTATTGTAATCGTTACTTTATGAACGTGCAAATAGGTGACAACTTGTTTCATTCTTGTAATTGTATCTTCAACATCATATTCCACTCGTACCAAACAATACCATAGCAACGCTTATAATGAGTGGTTGCGCCCTTCCGATATTATCACCCCCTAAATTTGGCAAAGGCGTATTTGCGGTAAAACCAATCGATCAGCGGTGCAGTCGACGGTTCCGCGCCTTCCCCTCTTGAGTTGTCCGCTCAAGGGTAGCGGTCTAACACCCCATAGAAACCTTACTATGTTCAATTGTGCATGCATCACTGTCAAACCTAGCTGAGTCAGTTATGTTGTCCGCATAATGACTCTTTAAGATAGCCTTGTCCAAAGTCCACTAGGTTTCCTTGGAACCCAAACGGACATTACCACGTCTGTGCATTTATTTGGAGAGCTAAATGCTGCTTATGCCAATTATTGATATTTAAATAGTCGAGTCCAGCGGGGGTAAGGGTCTAACACTTTGTTTTGCAGAAAATGAGGCACGAAGTCCCCAGATTCGGTATGGTAACCAACATTCACCCAAGGTTGCTAAGCTGGTGGGAAGACCTTCACTCCAGTGATCAGACTCTTGTCTGCAAATATTTGGGAAATTTGCCTTCTCTTTTGGAAATCCAACCCGACAACAAAATCATAGAGGCTGCAACTTTATTCTGGGATAGCAACAGATTTGTGTTTCGCTTCGGGGACCTTGAAATGACACCTTTGCTCGAGGAAATAGGAGGGTTAGCTGGTATCCTTGGGAGACTCCGGGTTTGCTTATGCCAGAAAATCGCAAGGGTATGGGCTTCCTCAAAATGATGGGACTAAAGAAAAAGCCAGACTTGACCTGTTTGAAGGACTCTTACATTCCTTTCAACTATCTGTACGAGAGTACGGCCATAGCAAGTCCTGCCGCACTTACCCGGATGAATTCTCCCTCATATCATTGGGGCATATCCACAGAAGAGTCTTCGTCTTTATGTTCTGCTTTTTGGGGATGATAGTATTTCCTATGAAGAAGGCTAGGATCCACACCAGACTAGCCATGGTCACCAAGACTCTAATGGAAGGGATTGGCGGGCAACCTTTCAGCATAGTACCAATGATTGTCGCAGAGATATACCGAGCCTTGGAAGACTATCAACGAGTGGCCAATCACTTTGAGGGTTGTAACTTATTACTTCAACTCTGGCTCATGGAACACCTCCAGAGGGGTGAATATCGGCAAGAGATTCTACGCAGAGACTGGGATGATCATATCTCCTTCCATCAGCCATGGCGAATGAACTATATGCCTAACATGTTTGCCCAACCAGAAGACGCTAAAGGGTGGGTAGAATTGTTTGAAAATCTGAAAGAGGACCAGGTGCAATGAATGTTCGAATGGTTCCCTACTGAGGAGTTCATCGTCCGATCTCGGGATGCACCGTTTCTTATACTCATCGGTCTGAGAGGTACTATCCTATGTTCCCCTCGAGTCATGAGGTCAGGCAGGAAAGAAAGCAGGTTATACTATAACCCAAGTTCGGCAAATGAGTCACTTCAGGGCCGACTTTAAAGATGACGATAGTCCATTACAAGTGCCAAGCTCAGCATATATGGCACTGCAAGATCATCCTGGGAAAAGATTCCATAGAACCAGATAGGTACCATGCTGGTTATACTCCATACTATCCAAGTTGGTTGGAGGACGATCATAGTGGGTTAGGACAACCCGGGTCTGTTCGAGGTCACAGGGCATCGAAGAAAAGGCTGAGGTTGCAAGGTTAAAGTACAACCAATTGCGCAAGAGGATTCGAGAGTGCCAGAGTGAGCACTGGGAAATTCAAGAAGCCCATCAAAAGCTGATTGAAGAATGGAAAGATATGGCTGTCAGCGCCAACAAGCGACTAGGGTATCTGGAGCGGGGTTTAGTAGATTTGGAAAAGAAGTTCATCCAGAGGATTGAAAACTGCCAGAATGCTGAAGGAAATGAAGGAGGACACTTGGCTAGAGCCTATTTGCTGCTGGGACTGCGTGAGCTGGTGAAGCTGTTCGATGGAGCTAAAGATGCCGAGTCTGGGGAAGGTCCTTCCTGGACCAAGTAGTTAGGATCTTTTCTTTTGCTTTAAATGTAATAAGGCCAATGGCCATTAGTGACATTTTATTTCCTGTAATTTTTAGTGTGTCGTTTTGGGATTCGTCTTATTTTGTCAATAAAATGAGGCATTTAGCATTAAAAGTTCTCCAAATTAACTTGTCGCTAGGCCTACCTCGGGCACAACGAGGCACCCAAATTAGGACACGATTTATATTCTTGCACTATGTGTTTAAATATTGCAATTTTTTCTTCTCATAATCCTCACTAACTTGTTACCTTTTTGTTTTTACTTCTGTTTTATTCCCCTCCCCAAAGGTTAGTTCGTACACTCTGGCATCATCTTCTTACTCCACAAGATCCAAGGGCCCTCCACCTCCTCCTCCTCCGAGTCCTATCAGAAACAAGAACAAGGGGAAAATGGAAGATTTGAGCAACAGAAAGGAGAACTTAGTTGAAAGGGTAGAGGTTCCTCAGGGTATTCAGGTTTCCAAGGAAAGTGCCTCCCAGCTCAAACAGAAGTTATTGAAA
>NC_031993.1:14552588-14553855 GCF_001879085.1 Nicotiana attenuata
TGAAACTAAGCTGATAACTGAAATGATAACCATTGAAACTGAAACTGAAGTGAGAACTGGTAACTGAACTGATAACCGAAAAGATAATTGATAACTGATAACTGAACTGATAACTGATAACTGAACTGATAACTGAAAAGATAACTGATAACTGAAATGATAGCTGATAACTGAACTGAACAAAGGAAGTAAGGATATGAATACTCCCTCTTCTAAATAATGAACAACATGTTAATCTGAATAAGCTACGGCCTCGGGCCCTATATATATGTGCACATGCTACGGCCTCAGGCCCAAGTATACGTATACATAACTACGGTCTCAGGCCCAAAAATGCATAAAGCATAAACTACGGCCTCAGGCCCAAACATGCATAAAGCATAAACTACAGCCTCAGGCCCAAGTATGCATTAAGCATATAAACTATGGCCTCAGGCCCAAATACAGGAGTTCAACATTCAGGAACTAAGAATCAAACTGCAATACATGATAGTGAAGTACTGAATCACACTAAGTTACATAATACTGGAATACTGAATGGGACTAGACTGAGACATGTATTCTTGAACTGATTATGAACACTGAAACTTCAACTGTTTATGGCATACTGAGTAATCTATACTAAGACTTGTGGGCATCAAACCCAAGTCTATATTGAATACGCACTGAGTTCACAACATTCAGAATGAAAGTGGTGAACGACTTATGAAGCTAGAGAATAGAAGTTCTACAACTATTCCAGGGACTAGGCTTAACTATATTTCTGAGGCAATTGGTAACGTCGTAAAAGAATGTAGTGTAGGGAGAATCATTAAAATTCCCAAACATAGAGAGTTAGCCTCACATACCTTAACTTCCTGCTCTTGAGCGTAATACAACATTCGCCAACCCTTTCAACTTTAATCTATATCAATACAAGTCAAAGAGATTCCATATTAGCAATAATTCTCATGTTTTGGTCACTTAGGCATTTTATCAAACACTCGGTGGCATAAAGCTTCATAGCCCTTATTAATGGTGTCTCTACACCCAATAACTCATTCTCTTGCTCCTAGATAAATTCTAAAGTCTCAAATGGTTATAATCGATATTATTATTTATCACCCATAAGCTAAACAACACCTTTAACCAATAATCCACAATTAACAAGCCAAACCTATAATTGTTCATGCTTTTCTATCAAACCCATCAACTCATATCTCATGAACTAGGGTTTAAAATCATTAAATCAATGCTAGAATCAATTAGAGGGTGAAGACATTACCTT
>NC_031993.1:14557473-14571438 GCF_001879085.1 Nicotiana attenuata
CGCTAAACGGCAGTAACACTGCCTCCCACTAGCGCGATCGCGCACCTGGAGGCTTGTTCGCGCTAGTGGTCGCGCTACCGGGCACGCATACGCGTACTGTTCTAAAAAATGCATATAACTTTTTGCACAGAGATCCGTTAGGGCTCCATAATATATCTTTGGAAAGCTATTTAAAAGGTATACAACTTTCATGCTTTGCAATTTCCCCAATTCCTTACACATTTTTACTAAAACTTGATGGAAGACAGACCTTCTGCAAACTTAGTCGATTTTGTCAAATCTTATGCACCTCACTTTCCATCTTAATTTTGAAACAACTATTTTACCCATAATCATCCCGATGGTACTTCACATGTCCAAAATATAACCTTACTACTCCTTTAGATCATTCATACCTAAGTCGAATTTACGGGGTGTTACATCAAATTAGGACACGATTTATATTCTTGCACTATGTGTTTAAATATCGCAACGTTTTCTCCTCATAATCTTTACTAACTTGTTACCTTTTTGTTTTGCTTTTTGTTTTATTCCCCTTCCCCAAAGGGTTAGTCCGTTGCACTCTGGTATCATCATACTCTACGAGATCCAAGGGCCCTCCACCTCCTCCTCCTCCAGGTCCTATCAGAAACAAGAACAAAGGGAAAATGGAAGACTTGGGTAACATCAGGAAGGAGAATTCGGTTGAAAGGGTAGAGACTTCCCAGGGTATTCAGGTTTCCAAGGAAAGTGCCTCCCAGCTTGAACAAAAGTTACTGAAATTTCAGGAAGAACTAGACCAAGTCCGGAATTTGGCCAGCTTGTCATTTTCCCTCACTACCCCAGATGTCAACTTTTCCAACACTCAAAACCCCGCACCCCCACAAAACATCCCGAAACCACAAAATCAACCCGCTCCCCATCACCACTGCAACACATTCCACACTTCAAGTAACATCCCATTACTCATCCCCGAACCACTAAACTCTAGAAATGACCATTCTTACCCTCATCACATAATCCCATTTATGTGGAAACTATACTGCATCCCACGCAACCCATTTCAAGCACACCTGAGTCTGATGACAAAGACTCTCTTATCAAGAACCTGGCCGCAGAGCTCAAGAATCTTACTAGCCGAGTCCAGGGTGTTGAAGGAAACAAAGGCATCGAGGGGCTGAATTATGAGGACCATTGCATCCAGCCAGATGTTGAACTTCCGTAGGGGTACAAACCTCCCAAGTTTGAAATGTTTGATGGCACAGGAGATCCCAGAGTCCATTTGAGGACATACTGCGATAAGTTGGTCGGAGTCGGGAGAGATGAAAAGATCCGCATGAAGCTCTTTTTGAGAAGTTTGAAAGGGGATGCTCTATCTTGGTACATTAGCCAAGACCCCAAGAAGTGGACAAATTGGTTAGGTATGGCGTGCGATTTCATGGACAGATTCAGATTTAATACAGAGAATGCGCCAGATGTATTCTACATCCAAAATTTAAAGAAGAAACCCACGGAGACATTCCACGAGTATGCTACTCGTTGGAGATATGAAGCTGCTAAGGTCAGGCCAGCCTTAGAAGAAGAACAGATGAACAGGTTTTTCGTCCGAGCTCAGGACCCCTAGTACTACGAGAGGTTGATGTTGATCGAAGGCCAGAAATTTTCCGACATCATCAAGCTAGGGGAAAGGATCGAGAAAGGTATCAAAAGTGGTATGGTCACTAACTTTGAAGCATTACAAGCTACCAACAAGGCTCTACAGTCTGGTGGCACGTCCAAGAAAAGGGATGCGAGTGCCGTGATGGTTGCACAGAGAACAAAATCCCCAATCAAATCCCAAACCTACCCATTACCCCCTCTTACATATCAACCTACCCCAAATTACCCCGCACCTTCCTACCAAGCCCCACCACCTGCCTATCAATCACCTCCACCTCCCACATACCAACCCACTTCACCCAAATATTACCAACCCGCACAAGTCTACCAAGCCTACAACACCCAACAAGCCCACTATCAATCACCTCCCCCTCACCAAAATTTCCCTACACCTCGACCAAACTTCAACCGCAGACCTCCCAAACAGTACACCGCTATTGCCGAACCAATCGACCAGCTGTATGAAAGGCCTAAAGCCGCTGGTTACGTCACCCCTATCCCCGCCATAACTCCAGAAAATCCTTCCCAATGGGTCAACCCGAGCAAAACCTGTGCATACCATTCTGGCATGAAGGGTCATACCATTGATGAGTGTTGCTCCCTGAAGGACAAGATTCATGCCTTGATTAACAACAAAATCATTGTGGCAAAGGAGCCTGCTCCGAACGTCCGCAACAACCCTCTGCCTGACCACAAAGGGGGAGGCATTCATATGATAGAAATAAAAGATGATTGGGACCCCAAAGGGTCGATTGGATTGATTGCGGAGGGTGACGATCCAAAGAAACCAACAGTCACTCTTAATCTGATTGTTGTCCAGATCCAACTTTCTAGGGATGCTGAAGGGAACATATCCATACCGCTTGAACTTGAAACATTGTCTTCTACAAAGATGCCAGGACCATTTGAGGTTGAGTTTTGATCCCCGAAAGCACTTGTGCCATTTGAAGTTGCTGTGTTACCTCCCAAAACAAGGGTACCCATTCCTGTAGCAATGTCAGCCATAGCACCATTCCATACGAAGGCCATTCCTTGGGATTACACCACCGAGGCGAGAAGGAAAGGGAAAACCAAATCTGGAGAAGCAATTGCAGCACAAGGTATGACCAGAACCGGCAGGGTTTATACTCCAGAACATCTAGCCGAGTCTAGTGGGCAAGCCTCCGAACGACCAAACGTCACTGAAACTAGGCCTGATGACCTCTGGAGGAAGATAAAAGCAAAGGAGTACTCAGTCATCGATCAGCTAAACAAGACGCCAGCCCAGATCTCCATCTTAGCTCTGCTACAAAGCTCTGACGCACACAAGAATTCCTTATTGAAAGTGCTGAGCAAGGCATATGTGCCTAGCAACATAACTGGAGCAGAAATGGCAAACATGGTAGGGCAAGTATTGGAGAGCCACAAAATCACCTTCCACGTGGATGAGCTGCCACCGGAAGGGCGAAGCCACAACAAGGCATTGCACATCACTATGCAATGCGAGGATTATTTCATCACCAGAATTCTAGTTGACGGAGGGTCCAACCTCAATATTTGTCTATTGGTAACTCTCAGAACATTGGGAAAGAGCCTTCATGAGATCAAGGATGGAGCTATCAATGTCAAAGCTTTCGATGGATCCCAAAGATCCACTACTGGGGAAATTAGCTTGTGTCTGCAAATGGGACCAACTTGGTTCAACGTTGACTTTCAAGTGATCGACGTCCCAGCATCTTACAACTTGCTATTGGGACGGCCTTGGATTCATGCCACTGGAGCTGTGGCATCAACCCTGCACCAGGCAGTGAAGTTCGAGTGGAATCACCAAGAGGTGATTATTCATGGCGACGGTAGTAATCCCATATACAGTTGCCAGACCATCCCAGCAATCGGAGGAAGAAGGAAGATAGGCGGGGAAACCTACCATCATATCGAGCGGGTCAATGCCGTAGACAAGGATAAATGGTGGGATAACAAGATTAAAAGCATATTGAATTGGTATGGATACGAACCTGGCAAGGGGCTCGGCAAAAACCTCCAAGGAATTGCCAAACCCATCAAGGTGAAGAAACACGGTACCTTTTTTGGTTTGGGATACGAGTACACCTGGAAAGAGTATAGTGAATGGTCGCCACCATGGCGTGGTCCTTACTACCCATTGGAGCATCCGATACCTCACCTGGAGAAGACTTTTCAGCCAGCAGACGTCATATATGGGTCAGAAGAAGAGGAAGCGTTGGCAGCAATGAAGAATCTGTTCATAGAAGACGACAATATGGACTGTTATGTCATTTTCGAGGAGGGAGGGGAGGAAGGCCCTTCCATACAAGCTATGAGCCGAGGAATGCGCCTCAACAATTGGTCCATCAAAACTACCTGGGCCCGAAAAGCTTCGGGGTAGCAAAGCTGAGCAAAGCACCATGCATCATCTTTATTTTTCGCTAGTTGACTTTTTCTTTTCCGCATTTTAATTTCGAAATAAGAGCTCCAATGTTCAAAAAAATTACGAAATTTATCAAAGCATTTCAGTTTCTTATAAATCTTGCTCTTATTACTTTTTATCATTTACTTTATTCTACACAGCATTGCTATTACTTATCTTGATGAACCAACGATTGTGACATGCAACGAGACAACGCAACAAACGGATATAGACTTCGAAGAAGATGATATACCAAAAGAGATTGTTAGAGAAATTGAGGATTTTGAGAATAGGCCTAAGTCTACCTTGGACGAAACTTAGGTTATCAACTTGGGGGATACCAAGAATGTCAAGGAAATGCACATCAGTGTTCACCTGTCACTGTCAGAAAAGAAAGAGTACACGAAATTTCTAAGGGAATATGAGGACATATTTGCCTCATCGTATGATGATATGACTGGTCTAAGCACATCCGTTATGGATAAAAAATTATCGACTGAACCGGTCTGTCCGCCAGTGAAACAGAAGCTCAGAAAGTTCAAGCCAGACATGAGCTTGAAAATCGAGGAAGAAGTCACCAAGCTAGTCAAAGCCAAGGTTCTCAGGGTGGTAGAGTACCCAACATGGTTAGCTAATATTGTGCTAGTACCGAAGAAGGACGGGAAGGTCAAAATCTGTGTCGACTACCGGGATCTCAATCGGGCCAGTCCAAAAGATGACTTCCCCTTGCCGAACATACACATTCTGATTTACAACTGCGCCAGGCACGAGCAACAGTCATTCATTGATTGTTTTGCTGGGTATCATCAGATATGGATGGACGAAGAAGACGTGGAGAAAACAGCTTTCATTACGGCGTGGGGGATGTATTGTTACAAGATGATGCTGTTTGGATTAAAGAATGCTGGGGCCACCTACATGAGGGCCATGACTACTATTTTCCATGACATGATACACAAAGAGATCGAGGTGTATGTAGACGATGTCATCATCAAATCCAAGAAAGCCACTGACCACATGGAAGATCTAAGAAAGTTCTTCAACAGATTAAGAAGGTACAATCTGAAGCTGAATCCCGCCAAATGTGCATTCGGGGTTCCCGCCGGAAAACTGCTTGGGTTCATCGTAAGTCGACGAGGAATAGAACTGGATCCGTCAAAGATTAAGGCCACTCGAGAATTGCCACCGCCAAAGAACAAGAAAGAGGTTATGAGTTTCTTGGGAAGACTCAACTACATCAGTCGTTTCATAGCTCAGTCCACTGTCATTTGTGAGCCAATCTTTAAGATGTTGAAGAAGGACGCCACCACCAAATGGACTGATGATTGTCAGAAAGTCTTCGACAGAATCAAGGAATACCTGTCAATGCCGCCAGTTCTGGTTCTGCCCGAACCAGGTAGACCGTTGTTGCTCTACCTTGCAGTATTGGATGGGGCATTCGGTTGTGTTTTGGGACAACATGACGAAACGGGAAGAAAAGAGCAAGCCATATACTATCTCAGCAAGAAGTTCACCCCGTACGAGGCCCGATATTCTCTATTAGAGCGCACCTGTTATGCTCTGACTTGGGTAGCCCAAAAGTTGAGGCATTATTTCTGTGCCTATACCAGTTATCTCATATCGAGAATGGATCCGCTGAAGTACATCTTCCAGAAGCCCATTCCCACGGGCAAGCTAGCCAAGTGGCAAATCCTGCTGAGTGAATTTGACATTGTTTACGTGACTCAGAAGGCAATTAAAGGACAAGCACTGGCAGATCATCTTGCCGAAAATCCCGTGGACGGAGAATACGAGCCTCTAAAGACGTATTTTCCTGACGAAGAGCTCTCTTTCATAGGAGAAGATATCGCAGAATCCTATGATGGCTGGAGAATGTTTTTCGACGGAGCAGCAAACCTCAAAGAAGTTGGCATAGGAGCAGTTCTAGTATCAGAAACAGGTCAGCATTATCCGGTGTCTGCCAAGCTCAGGTTCCCGTGCACCAACAACATGGCCGAATACGAAGCCTGCATCTTAGGGCTCAAGCTGGCCATTGATATGAACATTCAGGAGTTACTAGTGATCAGGGATTCAGATTTGCTCATACATCAGTTCCGAGGAGAATGGGCAACCAAGAACTCCAAGATACTCCCTTATCTGCATCATGTACAGGAGTTGAGGAAGAGGTTCACAAAGACAGAATTTCAGCATGTCCCTAGAGTCCAGAATGAGTTTGCCGGCGCATTGGCTACCCTATCATCTATGATTCAGCATCCAAATAAGAACTTCATAGTTCCTATTCCAATAACACATGACCAACCAGCTTATTGTGCTCATGTCGAGGAAGAAGCAGACCGAAGACCATGGTTCCACGATATCCAGGAATATTTGGCAACAGGAAAATATCCAGAACTTGCAAACGCTACTCAGAAGCGCACACTACGAAGATTGTCCAATCACTTCTTTCACAGCGGGGGAATCCTGTATAGGAGGACTCCCGATTTGGGATTACTAAGGTGTGTCGAAGCAAAGGAAGCATCCAGGTTGTTAGAAGAGGTTCATGCAGGGACCTGTGGTCCACATATGAATGGTTTTGTCTTAGCAAAGAAGATACTCCGGGCAGGATATTTTTGGATGACTATGGAAACGAACTGCATCCAGTATGTCCAAAAATGCCATCGCTGTCAGATACATGCAGACATGATAAAAGTGCCTCCAAACGAGCTTAGTGCAACAAGCTCGCCATGGCTGTTCGCCGCTTGGGGAATGGATATTATCGGACCTATCGAGCCTGCCGCATCAAACGGGCACAGGTCCATTCTGGTGGCAATTGATTATTTCACCAAATGGGTTGACGCAGCATCATATAAGGCAGTGACCAAGAAAGTTGTGGCAGACTTTGTCCACGACCACATCATTTGCCGGTTCGGCATCCCAGAGTCAATCATTACTGATAATGGTTCCAATCTCAACAGTGACCTGATGAAAGCAATGTGTGAAACATTCAAGATTAAACACAAGAATTCTACAGCCTACAGACCTCAGATGAATGGAGCTGTAGAAGCAGCCAATAAGAACGTTAAGAAGATACTAAGGAAGATGATAGAGAAACACAGGCAGTGGCACGAAAAGCAATCGTTTGCTCTATTGGGATACCGTACCACAGTTCGCACATCAACCGGAGCAACTCCATATATGTTGGTTTATGGTACAGAGGCAGTCATTCCCGCCGAGGTGGAGATTCCCTCCTTGAGGATCATACAGGAAGCGTAACTTGACGACGCAGAATGGGTAAAAAGCCGCTACGAACAACTAGTCTAATAGATGGGAAGAGAATGAATGCAGTTTGCCATGGTCAATTGTATTAGAACAGGATGTCCAGAGCCTTCAACAAAAGAGTCAGGCCGAGACAATTCACGCCAGGATAGTTGGTGTTGAAGAAAATTTTCCCGCATCAGGATGAAGCTAAGGGAAAGTTCTCTCCTAACCGGCATGGCCCGTACATGGTTCATCGGGTTCTAACAGGAGGATCCCTCATACTTGCAGAAATGGATGGAGAAGTCTGGCCAAAGCCAATTAATTCAGATGCAGTCAAGCATTACTATGTGTAATCTTTATGCTTTTCTATATGATGTAATTTGAACTACGTCTGACATGATTCCCGTTTAAGAGGGGATACGTAGGCAGCCTTATGGGCTCGGTCACAATTTAATAAAAATTTCATTTCCCCCCGCAATTGGAAACTGGGGCAGAATTTTGAGGAGGACCCTTAAAATTCTGAAGTCGATCTTCAGCCATTCATCGCACGCAGCCGCCGGAAGCACCGACCCAGTAAACTGGGGCAGAATTTTGAGGAGGACCCTCAAAATTCCGAAGAGAAAGGTTGCAATGTCTTGAACCGCGTCGTAGTCGTCGGTTCATCTAAAAGAAAATCATTTTAAATTATGTATTTACGTTACATCTTTTTACTAAATCATGCATGACTGTTATCAAAGTTGCTTTGTTTAGCGACGATACACCAATGATACACAACACCAAAGCAGGACGAGCAAGGTCCACGGGAAGACGGATTAACCTCCCCCCTTACAAAACTCACGATTTTTCTTTGGATGCAGGTACCCAAGTCACAAGTCAACCTTCACACCTACTCACAGTTGCTATCCGCATACAATATCCCCTGCAGCCACAATACCACAATACAGCAATCAGCTATCAACTATCATCTATTAGCTAAGAGATTTCATATTATTCGCCTCTATTTTTCTGCATTGCATAAGGCTACCTTTCTGCCTCCCGAGACTAAGCACTGTCTCCATCTGCATTCTCGCATTGCATAAGGCTACTATTCTGCCTTCCGAGACTAAGCACTGTCTCCATCTGCATTCTCGCATTGCATAAGGCTACTATTCTGCCTTCCGAGACTAAGCATTGTCTCCATCTGCATTCTTGCATTGCATGAGGCTACTATTCTGCCTTCCGAGACTAAGCACTGTCTCCATCTGCATTCTTGCATTGCATAAGGCTACTATTCTGCCTTCCGGGACTAAGCATTGTCTCCATCTGCATTCTTGCATTGCATAAGGCTACTATTCTGCCTTTCGAGACTAAGCACTGTCTCCATCTGCATTCTCGCAGTGCATAAGGCTGCCTGCCTTCCGAGACTAAGCCCTGTCTCCATCTGCATCGGCTGAAAGATCGCCACCTTCATCTACATCTTGCATGGCTGAAATATCGCCATTTTTAGTTAAATCCTGCATCGGCTGAAATGTTGCCGCTTTTATTTACATCCACTGGCTGAAATATCGCCACTTTTATTTACATCCGCCGGCTGAAAGATCGCCACCTTTATTAAATTCTGCATCGGCTGAAATATCGCCACTTTTCTCTCTTGCACTGGCTGAAATATCGCCACCTTTATTTAAATCTTGCATCGGCTGAAAGATCGCTGCCTTCTGCATTTTCATGGGCTGAAACATCGCCAATTTGTCCAAGGGCGTCATTGTTCGGAGGCACCATTTTCATAGCCCGAGAATGCCATGCCATGGCCTGAGGACCCCACTTTTATCTTTCGCATATCATTATTCAAAGGCATCATGGTTCGGAGGCATCATCCTCATGACCCGAGAACATCATTTCATAGCCTGCGAATCCTTTATTATACGCTTCATGGCCCAGGACGTCATGGTCCAAGGACGTCATCCTAATCGTCCGAAGACAGCATTCATGGTCCGATGGGAACTTGCATCACGTTTAAATTTATACACAATATATGTTTGCATTGCTCACTTGCAGGTACACAGGCTATCAACGACCGTCTCAGTAGGAGCGATCCTGCAGCCTACTAGACTCTGACCATCTTTCCCAACCTAAACATCGCGTCCGTTCTTTTCAAAAACCTCTATCGGCATATTCCGCCAATGGACCCTGAACTACATATGGCCTGATTCCTGTAAGACCAGGGATATGTAGGCAGCTCTGGAACCAGAGCTCGGCCAAGACTTTTCAAATCGTTTCCTTCGGTCAAAATTGACCATCATATCTTTACCCGACAACTCTTTCATTCCTTCTCGGGTAAAGAGGGGCAGCTGTTGATACCCAATTTTTCCCTACGTATTTTTTTTTACTCAAAATAGCATGTATATGCATATATAAGCATGCCCAAGAGTTTTGATATTTTTCCCTAATTTTTAAGATTTTTAAAATCAATTTATTGTCTATTTCTAGCAGTATAAAATCCAATAATTGCTCCCAAGATTACCATTTTGGGAATAATTTATCTATATTCTCATATTTACACCAAAACATAATTAAGGTGATTTTTTGCATATTTTTTATATAAATTTAATTGGCATTTTTAAAGCTAAATTGCGTATAATTGCAATTATAGCCTATTTTACAATTAATAGCATTTTACAATTACAAAATCATTCCCAGTATTTTTAGATTAATGATTATATATTATTAATTAGTTCAGTATTTTTAATTTGTTTTAAAATCAGTTTAATTATTTTATAAAAATTAAAAGGGGAGAAATTGGTTATTTAATACATAGCCATTTCCAATTGCAATTGTAGCCTCAATTGACCCCAATTCCACCCCAATATTAAACGACCCAATTTTGATTTTGACCCGACCCCTTAGCCCTATTTCTTAAACCCGTCCGGTTCTCTTTAAATCCTGGCCGTTGATCGTTTGATCAACGGCTGTAACTCGTTCTTTCCTTTTTTAATCCCCTAATCCCCTAACCCTCTAACCCTAATTCATTTGCACAAAGATGCCTCCTCTAAACTCCCTTCATCTCCCAAAAAACCTCTCTAACCCTCCGAAACCCTAACCCTATTCCACCGATCTCCGTCTCACCTCCACCGGAATCCATGGCACCCCTGGCCATGGATGGCCTGTGCTCCCTCTCCCTCACCCTCAGCTTGAGTTACTCGAAGTTTGGAGGCCTGACTTCCATGGTTTCCTTTAGATCTGTCTCAGATCTGCAAGATCTATGGCCTCTACGGCCATTTTCCGGCATGTTCAAGGCAATATGAGTCTCTTCGACTCAGGATCCGACTTTCCTCAAGACCTTCTCATTCTAGGGTTTTCTCTGCCATTTTTAAGCCTTCTAAGTTTCTATGCTCGTTCATTTCTTTTAGAACTGTGACATGCTTGGTCCTTGCTTGACATTTTAAGGGTTTTCCCCAAATTTTCTTTCTCAAAACCGTTCAAATCCAATTTTTAGGGTTTCTGGAAAAAGTTTCTTTAAAATGTTTTCTGACTCTTTTGCTCTCTCTTATGTGTGTTTATACTCGCTTGTTTATTTCTTATTATGCTCAAGTTTGTTTTCTTATTTCGATTTTGCAAGATCTTTTTGCTGTTCCTTGTTCACATGTTAACTAGGTTGTTTGTCCTTTACTATTTGCTATGTGTTCGTGCTCTTTGATTTTGTTTCACTTTACTGAGTTTTGTTGGTATTCCTACTAAGTATTGCTCTTACCTGCTTTGTTTAAACTTCTGAGATCTGTTTTGAATTCCAAGATTTTCTCAAGCATGCCTTTGAATCAATGTGTTTGCTATCGCGTATGTTTGCCTCTCTCAATGATTTCTCACCTCTGATTCTATTTGAAACCCTAAAATTTGGGGGTTTCTCTTTGGGTAGATGGCACTAGGGTTTCACTTTGGAACCCTAGGTTTCTAGACTCACGGTGAGCCTGTAAGCGAACTCAAATCCTACTTGCCTGTGGTTCTGAAACTTTCATTGTTAGACTCTTCTTTTGTTTGTATTGCATGCTTTTTATATGAGGAAACTTCCCCTTCAAATGATTTCACCAGGATTGATTTTGATTTCTCTTTAATCATGCTAGTGATTCATCACTGATTTATTCGATTGAAACCCTTTTACCTACTGGCTGTTTATTTTGATCCTTTTGTGTAAAAATCCTAGGCTTGTGATGTTTTCCTTAAAATACTTGGTCTTGTGTATTTCTTCTGTGATTCTGTACCAACTTTTGAATTATTCTTTCCTTAATTACTTGAGGTTCTTTGTGATTACAATTGGATCCGGGATCCTTTTGATTGATTTTCAAACTGATACCTTATTTTTACTTTATGAAGAACACTACTATTCCATCTTTCCTTAATTACCAACTATGTATTTGACCCTATTTGTGCACTACATGGTTTCCTTACCTTAATCGAGCCTTCGTACATTGATTTTTTCTCCTTCTTTCCTCTCCCTTAGCCGTTTGACCTAGACCCCCTAATTAAAGGAGTCTAGTTGTCTTAATTGATACTAATTGATTGGTTTCTATGTTTGTGCACTCTTTGCCTGCGTTACTGTTTTCGAAAAACTATATAATGACCTAGTCCTCCCTCTTTCTATCATCAAGGGAATTCTCTCATAATCAGAAACACATGAAAATACACCACTCACACACTGAACTCACTTTTCGATCAATACTGTTTTTCTAATCCTGCTTTACTTGAGATCTTTTGGAACTGCTGTTTGCAATTCGGCTTTTTCAAGGCTACTTTTGCTTACTTATTTTCTTTGAAACTGGTATGTCCTTTGTTTAAATATTCTGCTTTACCCCCTATGTGTTTACTTTACAGCTTTAGGCTTCTTGTTTACTTTATTGCTTACATGCTGTAATTGGTGCTTCATATTTGTTTTCTTTGCTTCTGTTTCTGTCATGGATCCTTATCCCTATTCCCTTCTATGTGTTGAGTTAAGGTCTTGGCCTGACAGTATCCTAATTACTGCCCAGGCTATGACTTGATCCATAATGGATCCTAACTCTCAATGTTTGGCTAGCAGGCTGGTCAGGGGTGTGCCAGCATCCCAATTGCTGGGCATGACTACCCGCCTGCCGTGTCTCTCCCTGATTCCCTTCCCCCTATGCACTTGCACTTACTCTTAGATTGTAAGTTCTGCCCCTCTCTTATGAGCCTTGCTTTGGGACCCTGAGTTCCCTCTGAACTTGGACATCTGAGGGCTGGCCTTTCCACAGTGCACTATGCTCTTGATTCTGAAATGTTTTGGGGTGTAAGCACTGTCCGGAGTCCCTTTGAGATTCTTGGGAACTTTGACACACTCCAAGTATGAGAAAGTGTTTTGGAAGTCTGATCCTGGAAGTTGGTTTATCTCATATTGTTGGACTTTGAGTCTGAATTAGGCTGGTTAGATGTAGTTGTAACCGCTGCTGTAATTTTTTACTTTCTTTTTGATCCATTCGGTCTGTAATAACTTTGTAATAAGTATTGGGGATGGATAGTGGAAAGGGATGGGAATGAATGCATTTAAAGGGTAGAAAGCATGCCTATAGGGTCTTTTATAATTCTGCATTTTTGCGCTTAGAAAACATGCCTATAGGGTCTTTTACAATTCTGCATTTTTGCGTTTAGAAAGCATGCCTATAGGATCTTTTATAATTCTGCATCTTCTGCGCTTAGAAAGCATGCCTATAGGATCTTCTATAATTTCTGCATTTCTGCGTGTAGAAAACCTGCCTATAGGTCATTCACAATTTCTGCACTTCTGCATTTAGAAAACATGCCTATAAGTTTTTCTACGCTTCTGCACTTCTCCATTTCCGCATTTTAGAGATCACGCCAATAGGTTCTGCATATAAAATCATGCCTTAAGTTTTTCTGCATGCACACACCATTAGGCAAACAATCTTAGGCTTAATAATAACCAATTCATTCTAGATATCAGGTCTATAGGACTCTTGCATTTATACAACTTTTCTTTAAAAACCGATGACGCTTAGAGATCATGCCTATACGAGCAAATTAACTGAATCAGTTTGCATTTTGAATCTAGAATCAATCATAAGTCTGCAGATCTTTGTTGATAAAACCAGCAAACCTCCTCCTTAAAATCAGTATACTCCTACATTGTTAGATATCCTGCCTATAAGTTTCACCTAGGCAAACCAGTAGGTAATTGATTAACTGTATCAGTTCTGATAACTACGATTGGCTACCGGTGTTGTGTGGATGATCCATGTATTTTACAAACCTAGGACCCCCTTCCTTTATGTAATTATTTTAGATTGACAATTTTCAGTTCTTTAAAATTCTGCATTTTGTTTCAGTCATTAAAATTTCCTCTTTAATTTTTGCACTGTTCTCTTCTTCTAAATAAAATTTTCTGCTCACCCACTTCTGTATCTGGTTGTTTATATTCATTATTTGGTCCTTTTTTTTGCACTTAGACATTCTTTCAAATAACTAGGAAATCACCTATTCAAAATTTCAGCATGTTTAGTAACCATTATACATATCTACTCGAGGTCCTTATGTGAAATTATCTTGTATTCTTACTTGCTTTAAAGTCGCAATTGTAGCATGGTCGGGAACCACACTAGTGGATCTTGAGGGGTGCCTAACACCTTCCCCTCGAGATAATTTCTAGCCCTTACCCAAACTCTAGTTTTCCAACTCAAACCCTT
>NC_031993.1:14571538-14586394 GCF_001879085.1 Nicotiana attenuata
CTGACTGGCCGGTTCTCGTTTTTGAGTTTCTGTGATTTTCGTGACTATCTTGCCTTGATATGTTTCTACTCAGTTTCTTAGCCTAAACTTACATTGATTCCATGTGCTTGTGTTCACCCTAACTGTTCAAAACTTGCCTCTTTCTCATTGAATCAGTATTGTTTGACTCTCATGTTTGCTAGAGTTGTATGTCGACTCCTAACCATCTATGTCTTACTTTATTTATATGCAAAACATTGACTCATGACTTTCTTTTAATTGATTCTGATTTCTCTGTTTCTTGGTCTGATTTGAACACTTTCCCTTAAACCTTCGATTCCTACCCTATCTACTCAATTTGATTGATTTGTGTACCTTTTTCCACATTGGTTTTTGATTCTTACTGACTATCTCCATAATAAGAGTTTTCTAAACTTAGCCCCAATTGTTTACCCTATACTTATGGAATTTGAAATCTTTCCTTGTTGGTCGTACATTGATTTCTTTCCTTATTTGTTACTTGTCCTTACCATTTGAACTAATTCCCTTAAATTATTGGAGTGCTTGTACTGATTTTTCTCTAATTGATTCTGAGTTCCATAATTACTATTCGAACTATTATATATACATACTCTCTCATTAACACAAACACACGAACTTTATGGTTCTGAACACACATTTACACTCAAAAAGAAAATTCTCTCTCTTGCTTATTACTACTTGTGCTACTATTTGCTTAGCCGGCTGAAAGCCAAGGCTATACTTTGAAGTCCTGGTTACTTTCTTTACTGCACTTTGCTTCTTTAACTGGTATGTTCTGGTTTATTTTTCAGCATCAACAACAACATGTTTCTTTACTGTTTCTTTCCTTCCAGTCTGCCTCCTGTTTGTATTTAGATAGTTCCATTATTAATGTATGCTATGCTCTGCCCTTCTGTCTGAATAAATGCTTTTTTTATTTATCATAGCTTGTGGACTTTGAATCCCTATCCCTAATGTAGTTAGTATCTGTGGTTGGTTTGGGGCATGACAGCATTGAACATTGCTGTTCATGACCCAAACTTGATCCCTTTGGGATCACAACCTCTATGTTTCCCTTATCTGTTGTGTGTTCTGGTTGATTTACAGGCATGTCAGCCCTTCCTATTGCTGTCCATGCCCAAAGTTAACCCATGCCTAAGTGTATAGGCTCCTTTGCAATGGATTCCCAATCCCCTGCCCCCTTTTGTGAAGTTATTGATTCCCTGAAATGTTAATGGCTATCCCGCATCACCCTTTCCCTCTCCTTTATTCCCTCAGCCCTTAAAACTCTGTTCCTGCACTCTCACTATCTTCTTAGAACTTAAGTTCTACCACCCTTATGTGTGTCTTGCCTTGGGGCCCCATGAGCTCCCTCTGAACTTGGACATATGAGGGCTGGCATCTCCACACTGCACTCATCTCTATTCTGGTTGTGTAACTTGGGTGTGAGCACTGTCCGGGGTCCTATTGAGGCCCTTAGGGAACTCTGATACACCCAGGTCTAAGAAAGGCTTTGAAATCATGGCATTGGCAAAGATACGGTTCCTTGCATATCTCAGATAGGAAGTCAAATCAGGCTTTCCTATGGTTGTAGCTTTTACTTTCATTCTTTCTTTTGTAATTCAGTATTTCTGGTTTGTAATAAGTTGTAATAAACATTTGGGATGGCTAGTGAAAAGGGTTGGGTGATCATGTATGCTCAAGGGTAGAAAACCTGCCTATAGGACTATTTAAATTCTTTGTGTTCAATTCTGCATTTTTAGACACCATGTCTATAGGGTTTATCTCATTTTCTCCATGATCAATGTCACACCTAGATAACCTGCCTATAGGACTATTTAAATTCTTTGTGTTCAATTCTGCATTTTTAGACACCATGTCTATAGGGTTTATCTCATTTTCTCCGTGATCAATGTCACACCTAGATAACCTGCCTGTAGGACTATTTAAATTCTTTGTGTTTGATTCTGCATTTTTAGACACCATGTCTATAGGGTTTATCTCATTTTCTCCATGATCAATGTTATGCCTAGATAACCTGCCTATAGGACGTATTTAAATTCTGCATGCCACTTAGATATCATGTTTTAGGTTCTAAACAACTGAAAATAAGTGTCATGTCCATAATGTCGAAATCAATAACATATAGAAATCATGCCTATAGGGGGTTCTTAAATAAATGTGATTCGCTTCATTCACACTCAATGTTAGATATTATGTTCATAGGGTTTTAATCAGCAATAATAGATACCATCACCTACAGAACTTGAAACTGGTCCGTTTTAAAATCAGTCTATTCTGAATTAGTTTCAAACAATCTAATTCCCTTACTTAACGAGATTTAGCAAGCATGCCTATAGGATCTCAAACAATTCGTTTTTTTTACTGTTTCGCCGCTTTCTGAATTAAAGTAGGTATCATGCCTATAGGACTCCGTTTAAACACTTAGGCAAGCCTTAGGTAATAACATCAATAAAATTGAATTCACCTTTGTTAATTAGTAACTGCTCCAACCAGCAGGCAGGCCTGATTTGGGCTTCTTATCTTAGGTATCTGATGAATCTGGCTCTGAATCAAACTTCCCGTGTCTTTAGTATTTTTAATCAGACCTATAAAAGTATGTGCAAGTCATGCTAGTTATGTGTTTTTTTGTTCGAGGAGGTGTATATGAGCCTTTATCTGTTTATTTGTTCTCCCCAACATGCAGTACGTGTTTTTGTATGTCGCCTTAGATTTTATCCTTTGAAACAAATCAGCCTAATATCCCTTCCCTTTAGGAATAGTAGTCCTAAGTGCCTCCGGGACTGATAGGAATGGGACGGGTAATAGCATGCAATAGTAATCGAGACCAATCCGCGCTTTAGAACCTTAAACGGGGTGGGAAAGGGTAGATATGGATATGATGACCGGTGCGCTAATACCACGTGTAGCCCCTCTTCTAAGGAGTGATTACCGGGTATTTCTTTGATGTGATCCATATTTTAAATAAACCTAGGACCCCCTTTCCCTTATTTCCCTTTTCTTTTAAAAGCATTGCAACTCCTTGTTTAAAATCAGCTTTAATTGCTCTCTCATACTTTGTTCCCTTTCAAACATTTGTTATTTGAAATCCCCTCTTGTTTGAGCCTTATTTGTTTATATGTTAATTGCACCCCAATGCACAATGACTATCTGGCCGGGAACCACACTAGTGGATCCTGATGGGTGCCTAACACCTTCCCCTTGGAAAAATTTCAAGCCCTTACCCAATCTATGGTTAATCAAACTTAGAATGGAATCTCTATTGGTGTCCTAATGCACCTTAACTCATTAGGTGGCGACTCTTCAAATGCTAAACCCAGTTCCCAAAAGGAATGAGTTGCCCCAAAATGTCATAAACTCGAATTCGCGAGAAAAATGGGGCGCGACAGCATGGCGACTCTGCTGGGGAATATCTAGGCTTTTACCATTTCAGACTGTTTTTGTGAATTTATATTTCGTTATGTGCAATTACTTGTTTAATTCCTTTGAGCATTCAATTCCCTTTCGATTGCAAAACTGACTTGTTTTTTTTTTCTTTCCTTTACTACTGCTTTAAATTATGAAACTGTTGTATTCACTGCCTTCTTAACGTGCAAATACGTGACAACATGCTTTTAATTGTTGCATAATCATGCTCAACATCATATTCCACTCGTGCCCAACAAATCCCATAGCAACGCTTGTAATGAGTGGTTGCGCTCTTCCTATGTTATTACCCCCTAAATTCGGAAAGGCATATTTACGGTAAAACCAGTCGATCAACGGTGTAGTCGACGGTTCCGTGCCTGCCCCCTTGAGTTGTCCCCTCAAGGGTACCAGTCTAAAACCCCATAAAAACCTTATTCCATTTAAATTGTACATGCATCATGGTCAAACCTAGCCGGATCAGTTATGTTATCCACATAATGATCCTTTAAGATAGCCTTGTCCAAAGTCCACTGGGTTTCCCTAAGCCCAAATGGAAATCATCACGTTCTGTGCATTTATTTGGAGAACCAAATGCTTAATGCTAATTATTGATGTTAAATAGTCGAGTCTGGTGGGGGTAAGGGCCTAACTTTATTTGTCTTGCAGAAACATGAGGCACGAAATCCCCTGATTCAGCATGGTTACCAACATCCACCCAAGACTGCTAAGCTGGTGGAAAGATCTTCACTCCAGTGATCAGACACTCGTCCAAAAACATCTAGGGAATCTACCTTCCCTCCTGGAGATTCAATCCAACAACAAAATCATAGAAGCTGCCACATTGTTTTGGGATTGTGAAAGGGTTGTGTTCCACTTTGGGGACACTGAGATGACACCCTTGCTAGAAGAAATAGGAGGATTGGCCGGTTTGGTATGGGAAACTCCAGGTTTGTTGATGCCTGAGAACCGCAAGGGCAGGGGTTTCCTTAAAATGATGGGTCTGAAGAAGAATCTAGAACTGACATGCCTAAAAGAATCCTATATCCCCTTTGACTATTTGTATGAGAGGTACGGTCACAGCAAGTCCTACCGTACCTATCCTGATGAGCTTGCCATCACATCATTAGGGCATATTCATTGAAGGGTCTTTGTATTCATGTTCTATTTCCTGGGCCTACCTATTGCTGGGACTTCGCGAGCTGGGGAAGCTGTTCGACGGAGCCAAAGATGCCGAATCTGGGGAAGGTGCTTCAGGGACCAAGTAGATAGGATTTTATCTTTTCGCTATATAAAATGTAATAAGGCCAAGAGCCATTAGTGACTTTTATTTCCCGTTGTTTAGTGTCAATTTGGGATTCGTCTTATTTTCTATCAATAAAATGAGGCATTTAGCATCTTGAGCTCTCCAAATTAATTTGTCGCTAGGACTATCTCGGGCACAAAGAGGTCCCTAAATTAGGACACGATTTACATTCCCGCATTATGTGTTTAAATATTGCACTACTTTTCATGATCCTCACTAACTTGGTTACCATTTTATTATTTTTGTTTTGTTATTCCCCTCCCCAAAGGTTAGTTCGAGCACTCTGGCAACATCATCCTATTCCACAAGATCCAAAGGGCCCTCCACCCACTCCTCCTCTAAGTCCTATTAAGAACAAGAACAAAGGCAAGTTGGAAGATTTGAACAGCGTCAGAAAGGAGAATCCCACTGAACGGGTAGAGGTCACTAATGGTCATGGTACTTAGGAAAATGTATCCCAGCTTGAACAAAAATTGCTAAAGTTCCAGGAAGAGCTCGACCAGGTTCAGAATCTGGCAAGTTTGTCATTCTTGCTCAGTACCCCGGATATCACCTTTCCCACTACTCAAAACCCTACACCACCCCAAAACATCCCAAGGCAACAAAATCGTCCTGCTCCCCATGTCATTCCACCAAAGACACAATGTAACACTTGCCACACCACAAACAACACCCTATTGCTTCTCCCAGAACTCCAAAACTCCACAAATGACCACTTCCACACCTGCCATAACACACCTATCTACGTGGAGACCATGACACTCTCCACCCAACCCATCTCAGGCACACCCGAGTCTGATGATAAAGATTTGCTTATCAAGAACCTAGCTAAAGAACTTAAGAAATTGACTAGCCGGATCGAGGATGTTGAAGGAAACAAGGGAATTGAGGGGCTGAACTATGAAGATCTTTGCATACAGCCCGATGTCGAACTGCCCGAGGGGTACAAACCTCCGAAGTTCAAGATGTTTGACGGTACAGGTGATCCTAGGGTCCATTTGAGGACATATTGTGACAAGTTGGTTGGGGTAGGAAAAGACGAGAGAATCCGCATGAAGCTATTCATGAGGAGTCTAAAGGAGATGCACTATCCTGGTACATGAGCCAGGATCCTAAGAAATGGTCAAGTTGGGTAGGTATGGCCTCTGATTTCATGGACAGGTTCAGATTTAACACAGAAAATGCGCCGGATGTGTTCTACATTCAGAATCTAAAGAAGAAGCCTACAGAAACATTTCGCGAGTATGCTACTCGCTGGAGGTCCGAAGCTGCTAAGGTCAGACTTGCCTTAGAGGAGGAACAAATGAACAAATTCTTTGTCCGGGCCCAAGATCCGCAATACTATGAGCGACTAATGATGATTGAAAGCCACAAATTTTTTGACATCATCAAGCTAGGGGAACGAATCAAAGAAGGCATTAAGAGCGGTATAGTCACAAACTTCGAGGCCTTGCAAGCTACAAACAAGGCCTTGCAGTCCGGTGCTGTGTCCAAAAAGAGAGACATAGGAGCTGTAATGGTTGCACAAAGAACCAAATATCCTATCAAATACCAAACCTACCCGACACCTCCACTCACATATCAGCCCACTCCGAACTACCAAGCACCCTCACCACCCGCCTATCAACCATCTCCACCTCCCATATATCAACCTACTTCACCCAGATATTCCCAACCCGCACATGTCTACCAAACCTACAATACTCAACCATCCCACTATCAGTTACCTCCTACTCGTCAAAACTTCCCTAGACCACGACCAAATTTTGACCGCAGGGCTCCTAAACAATACACAGCCATTGCTGAACCCATTGACCAACTATATGAGAGACTCAAAACCGCCGGTTATGTCAACCCCATCCCTGCTTCAACCCCAGAGAACCCCTCTCAGTGGGTCACCCAAACAAATCCTGTACATACCATTCCGGCATGAAGAGACACACCATCGACGAATGTCGCTCTCGAAAGACAAGATACAGTCGCTAATCGATAACAAGGTCATTATAGCAAAAGAAGCCGCTCCGAATGTTCGCAACAACCCCTTGCCAGATCACAAGGGCGGGGATGTTCACATGATTAAAATAGAGGATGATTGGGATCCCCAGGGATCCATTGGGTTGATCGCAGAAGGCGATGATCCAAAGAAACCAGCAGTTACTCTTAACCCCATCATGGTCCAGATTCAACCATCTGAGGTCACTGAGGTAGACGTGTCTATCCAGCTTGAATTTGAGGCAGCACCATCAGCCAAAACCCCGGCACCGTTTGAGATTACAATTTTACCACCCATAGAACATGTCCCATTTGAAGTAAAGGTAGCCACACCAATTCCAGTGGCGATGACCACCATGTCGTCATTCCATAAAAAAGTTGTTCCTTGGGATTATACGGTCGAGGCTAGGAGGAAAGGCAAAGTCAGGTTCGAAGAGACTATTGCAGCACAGGGTATGACAAGGATTAGAAGAATCTATACCCCGGAGCACTTAGCTGAGTCAAGGAAGCAGGCTTCCAACCGACCACTCATCATTGAAACAGGCCCAGATGACCTTTGGAGGAAGATACAAGCCAAGGAGTATTCAGTCAATGACCAGCTAAACAAAACACCAGCGCAGATATCTATCCTTTTTTTGTTGCAGAACTCCAAGACACACAAAAATGCTCTGTTGAAGGTGCTGAGTGAGGCATATGTGTCGAGTAACACCACTGGCGGAGAAATGGCCAATATGGTGGGACAAGTGTTAGAAAGCCACAAAATCACTTTCTATAAGGACGAGCTGCCGCCTGAAGGGCTAGGTCACAACAAAGCACTGCACATTACTGTGCAATGCGAAGATTATTTAATCACTAGGATCCTGATTGATGGGGGATCCAGCCTTAACATATGTCCATTAATAACACTCAAGAAGCTGGGTAAAGGACTACACGAGATAAAAGAAGGAGCAATCAATGTGAAAGCTTTTGATGGGTCTCAGAGGTCCACTATTGGTGAGATTAGCCTGTGTCTGCAGATGGGACCGACTTGGTTCGAGGTTGACTTCCAAGTGATAGATGTGCCAGCATCCTACAACCTGTTGTTAGGACGCCCTTGGATTCATTCTGCGGGGGATGTGGCTTCAACACTGCACCAGGCCGTGAAATTTGAATGGAATCACCAGGAAGTGATCATTCACGGTGATGGCAGCAACCCATATACAGTCATCAGACCATTCCAGCGATATGGGGAAGAAGAAAGTTAGGTGGGGTGACCTACCACCACATCGAGCGAGTCAATGCTGTTGACAAAGATAAATGGTGTGACAACAAGATCGAGAGTATATTGAACTGGAGTGGGTACGAACCTGGCAAGGGGCTCGGCAAGAACCTCCAGGGGATTGCTAAACCTATAAAGTCCAAAAAGCACGGCACTACTTTTGGTCTGGGATACGAATACACTTGGGAAGAGTTCAACAACTGGTCGCCGCCATGGCGTGGTCCTTACTACCCACTGGAGAAACCGATACCGCACTTAGAACAGACTTTCAAATAGGCTGACGTCGTCTATGGGACGGACAAAGAAGAGGCGCACGCGGCAGTGAAAAATTTGTTTTTAGAAGACAATGATATGGATTGTTGTGTTATCCTTGAAGAGGAGGGGGAGGAAGGCCCTTCCATACAGGCCGTAAGCAGAGGAGCGCGCCCCAATAACTGGTCTATTAGAACAACCAGAGCCCGGCGAGCCTCGGGGTAGCAAGGCTAAACAAGCATCATGTACTGTTTTTTTTACTACTAGATGATTTTTCTTTTCGCATTTTTGTTTTCGCAATAAGATCTTCAATGTTCAAAACCGTCTACCAGAAATAGCCTCTCTACTCCTCCGGAGTAGGGGTAAGGTCTGCGTACACACTACCCTCCCCAGACCCCACATGTGGGATCTCACTGGGTTGTTGTTGTTGTTATCTTCAATGTTCAAAACCATTATGAAATTTATCAAAAGCATTTCGACTTTTCTTATGAATCAACACTTATTATTATTTTTCTCTTATTTACCTTATTTATACAGTATTACATTTACTTGTCATGATGAACCAATGACTGTGACATGCAATGAGACAACGCAACAAACGGATATTGATCAGAGGAAGATGATATACCAGAGGAAATTGTCAAAGAAGTAGAGAATTTTGAGAACAGGCCAAAGTCCAACCTGGACGAGACCGAAATTATTAACCTGGGAGATTCAGAAAATGTCAAGGAAACATGAATCAGCATTCATTGTCGCCATCAGAAAAGAAGGAATACACAGAATTTTTAAGGAAATATGAGGACATATTCGCCTGGTCATATGACGATAGGACGGGTCTAAGTACGTCTATTGTGGCCCATAAACTGCCAACTGATCCGACATGTCCGCCGATAGAGCAGAAGCTCAGAAAATTCAAGCCTGATATGAGTTTGAAAATCAAGGAAGAAGTCACTAAACAGGTCAAAGCTAAGGTTCTCAGGATAGTTGAATACTCGACATGGTTAGCCAACATTGTACCAGTACCAAAGAAGGACGGGAAGGTTAGAGTCTATGTTGACTACCGGGATCTCAACCGGGTCAGTCCGAAAGACAACTTCCCCCTGCCAAATATCCACATCCTGATCGACAATTGCGCCAAGCACGAGTTACAATCATTCGTTGATTGGTTCACCGGTTATCATCAAATCTGGATGGATGAGGAAAATGCTGAGAAAACGGCTTTCATTATGCCATGGGGAATGTATTGTTACAAAATGATGGCGTTCGGCCTATAGAATGTAGGGGCCACCTACATAAGGGCCATGCCTACCATTTTCCATGATATGATACACAAGGAGATTGAGGTGTACGTAGATGATGTTATCATCAAGTCCAAGAAGGCCACTGATCACGTGGAAGATTTGAGGAAGTTTTTCAACAGATTGCGGAGATACAACCTGAAACTAAATCCCGCAAAGTGCGCATTTGGGGTTCCTGCTGGGAAGCTGCTTGGGTTTATTGTAAGCCGCCGAGGAATAGAACTGGATTCATCAAAAGTCAAAGCCATTCAAGAACTACCATCGCCAAAGAGCAAGAAGGACGTGATGAGTCTTGGGAAGACTCAACTACATCAGCCGGTTCATAGCACAATCCACAGTCATCTGCGAGCCAATATTTAAGATGTTGAAGAGGGACGCCGCTACCAAATGGACCGACGACTGTCAAAAGGCCTTCGACAGAATCAAGGAGTACTTGTCAACACCACCAGTCTTGGTCCCGCCCGAGCCAGGTAGACCCTTTTTACTCTACCTTGCGGTGTTGGACGGAGCTTTCGGTTGTGTTCTGGGGCAACATGATGAAACAGGAAGGAAGGAACAGGCCATCTATTATCTCAGCAAGAATTTCTCTCCATATGAGGCCCGATATTCTCTTTTGGAACGCACCTGTTGTGCTTTGACTTGGGTCGGTCAGAAGCTAAGGCATTACTTCTGTGTCTATACTACGTATCTCATATCAAGGATGGATCCTTTAAAATACATCTTTCAGAAGCCCAATCCCACTGGCGAGCTAGCCAAGTGGCAAATCCTGCTAAGTGAGTTCGACATTGTCTACGTAACTCAGAAAGCGGTCAAAGGACAGGCCCTGGCAGATCACCTCGTTGAGAATCCCGTGGATGGAGAATACGAACCCCGAAAAATGTATTTTCCCGATGAAGAAGTATCATTCGTAGGAGAAGATATTGCTGAGTCCTATGATGATTGGAGAATGTTCTTCGATGGAGCAGCAAATTTCAAAGGAGTTAGCATAGGAGCAGTCTTGGTATCAGAAATCGGTCAGCATTATCCGGTGTCCGCCAAGATCAGGTTCCCCTGCACCAACAATATGGCCGAATACGAAGCCTGCATCTTAGGGCTCAAAATGGCCATCGACATGAACATTCAAGAGCTGCTAATAATTGGAGATTCAGATCTACTCATATATCAGGTACGAGAGGAATGGGCAACCAAGAACTCTAAGATACTCTCGTATCTGTATCATGTACAGGAGTTGAGAAAGAGGTTCACAAAGATAGAATTCCAACATGTTCCTAGAATTCAGAATGAATTCGCCGATGCATTGGCTACCCTGTCATCCATGATACAGCATCCCGATAAGAATTTCATTGACCCCATACCGGTGAAGATTCATAATCAGCCAGCTTACTGTGCCCGTTGAAGAGGAAGCAGACGGAAAACCTTGGTTCCATGATATCAAGGAATATTTGGCGAAAGGAGATTACCCGGAGCTTGCCAATCATGCCCAGAGGCGCACGCTGCGAGGTTGTCTAACAATTTCACAATGGAGGAATCCTGTACAAGAGGACTCCTAATTTGGGATTATTAAGGTGTGTCGATGCAAAGGAAGCATCCAAGCTGCTAAAGGAGATTCATACTGGGACTTGTGGTCCACATATGAATGGTTTTGTTTTAGCGAAGAAGATACTCCGGGCTGGTTACTTTTGGATGACTGTGGAGACAGATTGCATCCAGTACGTCCGGAAATGTCATCGTTGCCAGGTTCATGCCGACATGATAAGAGTGCCTCCGAGTGAGCTCCACACAACAAGCTCACCATGGCCATTCGCAGCCTGGGGAATGGACATCATTGGACCAGCCAAGCCTGTTGCTTCTAACGGACACAGGTTTATCCTAGTAGCGATCGACTATTTCACCAAGTGGGTTGAAGTAGCATCTTACAGAGCAGTAACTAAGAAAGTCGTGGCAGACTTCGTCCGCGACCGCATTGTTTGTCGATTCGGTATCCTAGAGTCGATCACCACTTATAATGGCTCCAATCTCAACAGTGACCTGATGAAAGGTATGTGTGAAACTTTCAAGATTAGCCATAAGAATTCAACAGCCTATAGGCCTCAAATGAACGGAGCTGTGGAAACTGCCAACAAGAATATCAAGAAGATATTGAGCTAAATGGTGGAAAAGCATAAACAGTGGCACGAGAAGTTAGCATTTGCTCTATTGGGGTATCGCACCATAGTCCGCACATTGACCGGGGCAACCCCCTATATGCTGGTTTATGGTACAAAGGCGGTCATTCCCGCCGAAGTAGAAATTCCTTCCTTAAGGATCATACAGGAGGCCGAGCTCGACGACGTAGAATGGGTAAAAAGTCGTTGCGAGCAGCTAGCTCTTATAGATGGGAAAAGAATGAACGCAGTGTGTCATGGTCAACTTTATCAAAACAGAATGTCCAGAGCCTTCAACAAGAGAGTCAAGCCGAGACAGTTCACACCAGGGCAGCTGGTGCTAAAGAAAATTTTCCCGCATCAAGATGAAGCCAAAGGGAAATTCTCTCCCAACTGGCAAGGTCCATACATGGTTCATCGGGTTCTGACAGGAGGGGCCCTCATACTTGCAGAAATGGACGGAGAAGTTTGGCCAAAGCCGATTAATTCAGATGCAGTCAAGCGCTACTGTGTGTAATTTTATATTTTCCCTATATGATGTAATTGAACTACGTCTGACCTGATTTCCGTTTAAGAGGGAATACGTAGGCAGCCTTATGGGTTCGGTCACAATTAAATAAAATTTTATTTCCCCTGAAATTGGAAACTAGGGCAGAATTTTGAGGAGGACCCTCAAAATTCCGAAGTAATTTCAGCCGATCGCCGTACGAGCAGCAGTAAGAAGCATCTACCCATCAAACTGGGGCAGAATTTTGAGGAGGACCCTCAAAATTCCGTAGCAAGAGAGGTTGCAATGTCTCGAACCACGTCACAGTCATCGGTTCATCTAAAAATTATTTTAATTATACATTTATGTCATACTTTTACAAAAATCATGCATGTTTATTATTGAAACTGCTTCGTTTAGCAACGCTACCCCAATGATACGAATGGCATCACCAGATCAAAGCGGAACGAGTCAATCAAAGCCAGTAGGGATACGAACTAACCTTTCCCCCTTTACAAAACTTACGATTTTTCTTTGGATGCAGGCACTTGGATTGCGAAATCATCCAAACATACTATACACTCACAAGATAAACATTGTTCAGGAATACAACTCTCAAAACCGTTGCATTTATTCACATTTGCTATCTACACACAACAATGTCCCCGGCAGTCACGATATCGCAATCTGATATCAGCTAAGAAAGCTCTATTACCATTTGCCATTTTATTTCTTGCATAAGGCTACCATTCTGCCTTCTGAGACTAAACGTTGTCTCCCTCTGTATTTTACTGCATTGCATAAGGCTACCATTCTGCTTCCGAGACTAAATGCTGTCTCCATCTGCATTTTCTGCATTGCATAAGGCTACCATTCTGCCTTCCGAGACTAAACGATGTCTCCCTCTGTATTTTTCTGCATTGCATAAGGCTACCATTCTACCTTTCGAGACTAAACGATGTCTCCCTCTGCATTTTTCTGCATTGTATAAGGCTACCATTCCGCCTTCCGAGACTAAATGCTGTCTCCATCTGCATTTTCTACATTGCATAAGGCTACCATTCTGCCTTCCGAGACTAAATTCTGTCTCCCTCTGCATTTTTCTGCATTGCATAAGGCTACCATTCTGCCTTCCGAGACTAAACGCTGTCTCCATCTGCATTTGCATGGCTGAAAGATCACCTCATACTGCATTTGCATGGCTGAAAGATCGCCTCATCTGCATCTGCATGGCTGAAAGATCGCCTCATCTGCATTGCATGGGCTGAAAGATCGCCACCTTATCTATATCTGCATGGCTGAAAGATCGCCACATACTGCATTACACGGCTGAAAGATCGCCACATACCACATTGCACGGCTGAAAGATCGCCATATTTGCACGGCTGAAAGATCGCCATATTTGCATGGCTGAAAGATCGCCACATACTGCATTGCACGGCTGAAAGATCGCCACATACCACATTGCACGGCCGAAAGATCGCCATATTTGCACGGCTGAAAGATCGCCATATTTGCACGGCTGAAAGATCGCCACATGCTACTGCATCCTTCATGGGCTAAAATATCGCCAACTTATCCAAAGGCGTCATCGTTCGGAGGCACCATCCTCATAGCCCGAGAACACCATGTCATGGCCTGGGGATCCTTTTCAATCTCTTGCATATCATTATTCAAAGGCATCATGGTTCGGAGGCACCATTTTCATTGCCCGAGAGCATCATTTCATAGCTTGATCCTTTATTACATGCTTCATGGCCCAGGACGTCATGGCCTAAGGACGTCATCCTAACCGTCTGAAGGCAGCATTCATGGTCTGACGGGAACTCGCATCATGTCTAATTTTATGCACAATATACGCTTGTAATGTTTCTATTTGCAGGTAAAACCGGCATGCAACGGCCATCCCGGCAGGAGCCCGCAACCACATCAAGCCTAACCATTCCAGTAAGCCACTCACTCGACCAGCCCGAAATATTGCATCCGTCCTTGGAAAATACCCGTCGGCATACTCCGCCGATGGATTCGGAACTACATATGGCCTGATTCCTGTAAGACCGGTGATATGTAGGTAGCTAAAAAGCCAGGGCACGACCTAAACTTCTTCAAACCGTCTCGCTCGGTCAAAATTGGCCATCATATCTTTACCCGACAACTCTTTCATCATTCCCGGGTAAAGAGGGGCAGCTGTTGATACCCAATTTTTCCCTATATATTTTTAATAGGAAAAATACTTTCAAAATAGCATATGCATGCATATATAAGTATGTCCAAACGCTTTATTATTTTTTCTTAATTTTTAAAGATTTTTAAATCAATTTATTGCCCTATTTTATCCCTAAAAATCCAATAATAATTTCCAAAATTATTATTTTTGATGATTAATTTATTGTATTCTCACATTTATGATAAAACATAGCTAAGATAATTTTTGCATATTTTTAAAAATTTATTTAGTATTTTTAAAGCTAAATTGCATATAATTGCAATATAGCCCCTTTTAGGTTTAATTGCGTTTATATCTATAAAAAAAATCGACTCCAGTATTTTTTAATTTGATAGTTATGTACTATAAATAATTTTATCACCTTTAATTTATTTATAGAAATTATTTTATTATTTTTTATAAATCAAAATAGGAAAATTGGCTATTTAAATGTTAGCCCCATTTTATTTCGATTATAGCCCAAATT
>NC_031993.1:14586837-14607455 GCF_001879085.1 Nicotiana attenuata
TTTCGCTTGTCTGTTCTTGGCTACTCCAGTGTGTAGTTTGAGCTAAAATCACGCTGTATTGGTCACGATCTTTGAGTTTCGTGGGCTAGGTTTTTTCGTCTCTATTAGTTGGGTTCTTCTACGTAAACCCTTAATTTTTCGCCTATATCTCCTAGATCTATACAGACCTAGAACGTATTTGTAGTTTGTTCCTTTAATGTTTTACACTGTCCTTAAAGGTTTTCTACAAGAATCATGCGGTATCAAGTGTTTTTTATCTTCTTCTAAAACTAGGGTTTTCGGAACTTCTTTTAAAATCTTGTTTAACCAATTCTTTGTGTTTTAACTTATATTTCTTGCATATCTTGGCTGATTCTATGAGTTTGCTACATCTTTAACTCGTCTATGTTGAAAGCCCTAATTTTTAGGGGGTTCTTTGTTTGGTTTTGTGTATCAGCATGACTGGCCGGTTCTCGTTTTTGAGTTTCTGTGATTTTTCGTGACTATCTTGCCTTGATATGTTTCTACTCAGTTTCTTAGCCTAAACTTACACTGATTCCATGTGCTTGTGTTCATCTTAATTGTTCAAAACTTGCCTCTTTCGCATTGAATCAGTATTGTTTGACTCTCATGTTTGCTAGAGTTGTATGTCGACTCTTAACCATCTATGTCTTACTTTATTTATATGCAAAACATTGAATCATGACTTTCTTTTAATTGATTCTGATTTCCCTGTTTCTTGGTCTGATTTGAACACTTTCCCTTAAACCTTCGATTCCTACCCTATCTACTCAATTTAATTGATTTGTGTACCTTTTCCACATTGGATTTTGATTCTTACTGACTATCTCCATAATTATAGTTTTCTGAACATAGCCCTAATTGTTTACCCTAACTGTTTGCTTAGCCGGCTGAAAGCCAAGGCTATACTTTGAAGTCCTGCTTACTTTCTTTACTGCACTTTGCTTCTTTAACTAGTATGTTCTGATTAATTTTTAGATAGTTCCATTATTAATGCATGCTATGTTCTGCCCTTCTGTCTGAATAAATGCTTTTGTTATTTATCATAGCCTGTGGACTTTGAATCCCTATCCCTAATGTAGTTAGTATCTATGGCTGTTCTGGGGCATGACAGCATTGAACATTTTTGTTCATGACCCAAACTTGATCCCTTTGGGATCACAACCTCCATGTTTCCCTTATCTGTTATGTGTTCTGGTTGATTTATAGGCATGTCAGCACTTCCTACTGCTGTCCATGCCCAAAGTTAACCCATGCCTAAGTGTATAGGCTCCTTTGCAATGGATTCCCAATCCCCTGCCCCCTTTTGTGAAGTTATTTGATTCCCTTAAATGTTAATGGCTATCCCCCATCACTCTTTCCTTCTCCTTTATTCCCTCAGCCCTTAAAACTCTGTTCCTGCACTTTCACTATCTTCTTAGAACTTCTGCCCCCCTCATTTGAGTCTTGCCTTGGGACCCCATGAGCTCCCTCTGAACTTGGACATATGAGGGCTGGCATTTCCACACTGCACTCATCTCTATTCTGGTTGTGTAACTTGGGTGTGAGCACTGCCCGGGGTCCTATTGAGGCCCTTAGGGAACACTGACACACCCAGGTCTGAGAAAGGCTTTGAAATCATGGCATTGGCAAAGATACGATTCCTTGCATATCTCATATAGAAAGTCAAATCAGGCTTTCCTATGGTTGTAGCTTTTTCTTTCATTCTTTCTTTTGTAATTCAGTATTTCTAGTTTGTAATAAGGTGTGATAAACATTTAGGATGGATAGTGAAAAGGGTTGGGTGATCATGTATGCTCAAGGGTAGAAAACCTGCCTATAGGACTATTTAAATTCTTTGTGTTCAATTCTGCATTTTTAGACACCAGGTCTATAGGGTTTATCTCATTTTCTCCATGATCAATGTCACACCTAGATAACCTGCCTATAGGACGTATTTAAATTCTATATGCCACTTAGATATCATGTTTTAGGTTCTAAACAGTTTAAAATAAGTGTCATGTTCATAATGCTGAAATCAGTAACATATAGAAATCATGCCTATAGGGGGTTCTTAACTAAATCTGATTCGCTTCATTCACACTCAATGTTAGATATCATGTTCATAGGGTTTAAATCATCAACAATAGATACCATCACCTGCAGAACCTGAAACTGGTCCGTTTTAGAATCAGTCTATTCTGAATCAGTTTTAAACAATCTAATTCCCTTACTTAACGAGATTTAGCAAGCAAGCCTATAGGATCTCAAACAATTCATTTTTTTACTGTTTTGCGCTTTCTGAATTAAAGTAGGTATCATGCCTATAAGTCTCCGTTCAAACACTTAGGCAAGCCTTAGGTAATAACATCAATAAAACTAAATTCGCCTTTGTTAATTAGTAACTGCTCCAACCAGCAGGCAGGCCTGATTTGGGCTTCTTATCTGAGGTATCTGATGAATCTGGCTCTGAATCAAAGTCCCCTCGTCTTTAGTATTTTTAATCAGACCTAAAAAAAAGTATATGCAAGTCATGCTAGTTATGTGTTTTTTTAAGGAGGTGTATATGAGCCTTTATCTGTTTATGTGTTCTCCCCAACATGCAGTACGTGTTTTTGTATGTCGCCTTAGATTTTATCCTTTGAAACAAATCAGCCTAACATCCCTTCCCTTTAGGAATAGTAGTCCTAAGTGCCTCCGGGACTAATAGGAATGGGACGGGTAAAATCATGCAATAGTAATCGAGACCAATCCGCGCTTTAGAACCTTAAACGGGGTGGGAAAGGGTAGATATGGATATGATGACCGGTGCGCAAATACCACGTGTAGCCCCTCTTCTGAGGAGTGATTACCGGGTATTGCATTGATGTGATCCATATTTTAAATAAACCTAGGACCCCCTTTCCCTTATTTCCCTTTTTCTTTTAAAAGCATTGCAACTCCTTATTTAAAATCAACTTTAATTGCCCTCTCATACTTTGTTCCCTTTCAAACATTTGTTATTTGAAATCCCCTCTTGTTTGAGCCTTATTTGTTTATATGTTAATTGCACCCAAATTCACAATGACTATCTGGCGGGGAACTGATAACTAGGGATTTTGACGTGTTTCATGCTCCTTCTTGCTTACGCTTTGATTATAAATTCTTACAAAATAGTCCCAAAAGGCTAATAAGTTGTGCTTGATTGCAGGTTTGATGAACAAAGTGACGAGATGTCAAAGATCGGCTCAAAAAGGAGTGAAACCTGCACAAGTACCAAAGACAAGACAACTCAGGACAAACAGGCCTAGTGCGGCCGCACTACACTTTGTGCGGTCCGCACTAGGGAGATTCAGAGACCTGGATTTTAAGGCATCAAAGCAGTGCGGCCGCAGTAGATATTGTGCGACCCGCACTGAAGACACCGCGGCCGCACTACCATTTTATGCGGTCCGCAGAAGCAAACTTCAGAGAGATGTCAAGTGGCAAGGTTCAAGCATGTGCGGTCCGCGATCGTGTTTGTGCGGATCGCGCTAGATGCCTCCGCGGCCGCAGTCCATTCTGTGCGGTCCGCAAAGCCTGGGTTCAAAGAGTTGATTTTTCAGAGTCAAGAGCCTAGTGCGGCTGCACACCATTTTGTGCGGTCCGCACTGACCCCGCAGGGGCAATTTTGTCCAGTTTTTCCAGCTTAGTATAAATAGAACATTTTTTCATTTTTAGGGCATTAGATATTACAATACTGTAGCTGCGCTCGTGAGACGATATTTCTTAGCCATTTTTGGCATCTTTACGTGGTTTTAATCATTGAAACTTTGTATTTACTTTAGTAATTAATTAATATGTTCTTCATCTATTTCTCTGATTTTATCTTCAGGAATGAGTAGCTAGACCTATTAGTTAGGGTTGTGGCTCAACCCTAGTGTGGGTAATTGATGGCTGTTTTGATTTAAGGTTAGATTGATATTGGGTGTTTGTTATTTGAGTTAATTTTATGGTTTAATTTATGAATTAGTGGTTGCAAACACTAGTTTGTGCTAAGTTGACTTAGGCTCTTCTTGAGAAAGAGAACCTAAGTCTTCACAATTGACTCAACAAGGAATTGGGATGGACTCAAGAGATTTGATAGTCCCAATTAAAGGGTTAAACCTCGAGAGAGTAATTACCCGACTAACCCAGTCGCTTGGGCAAATATGCATACCTAATTGGTCTTGAGAGAGTCAATTGGGCAAAACCACTCTTTCTACCGAGAGGTGTAGAGTGGGTAGTATCGAGCAACGGTTATAACATATTTCCCCAATCATGTCAATCGTGCCTTAGATGCAATTACCCGTCAATTAGCCACCTAGGTGAAAGTCACTACCCTAGTGCCTTTTAAACCATTAGATACAACCTGTAGCAATTTACTCTTAGTCTAATTTAGTTGCAATTATAATTTGTAGTTTGATAATAGTAGAATATAAAGAAAACCCCAAAAATTATGAGAAGTGTAATTAAGAACACATACGCGGCTCTTCCATTATGGATGACGTGACAACCCCTTTAAGGGTTGAGTCCGTTTTTCTTTTTCTTTTTGGTTTTTGTAGTATAGTAGTTAAGGGTGCCATCAAGCAAAGTTTCACTTTGGGCCTAGCACATTTGCCTTGATCTTATGGTTCAAAAAACAAATTGTTGTGTTTTATGATGTTGAAGTGTGACCTTGAGACTCTTGCGTTGCGAGTAATCATCAAGTGGTTTTTCGGGACCAATTTGTGCTCAAATCATATCTAAGGTGTTTTGGGCCCCCGACTCTATGTTTAGCAATCCTTAGCTTGTGTGGTGAGTATTGAATGCGAGTCCAAGTCCGAGCCATTACTTCTCTAGAACTTGCCCTGAATGTTGTTGAGTGCGAATATCCTAGGTGAATTTTGACTTAAGAGATGATTATAGGCTCTCCTGATCCAAATGATAGTTTGAACAATTCCATAGCCTACCAATGATAAGAATCCTAGTTACCCTTTTGAGCCTAGACCTTTTCTTTCAAGAACCATGATACAAGCCTATACTCCGTTCTAAAAGATGCCCTCTCTTGGCACTCGAATCTTTCTTAGCACATGGAAAAAAGTATAAGTTTGGGGGAGAGAACGAGGATTGCAACAAAGTGGCAAAAAAGGCACAAAATAAAGAAAAGGAAAGGCATGAAAATAAGAAAGAAGTCAAAAAAGACAAAAATAATGATCAATGTGAAAAGAAATAAAAAGGGATTCAAGAAAGCAAAGAATGAAAGGTGTGGAACTTGAAAAAAGGAGAAAAAGGTTTTGAAATGCATAAGAGATGGACAATGTGTCTCTCTAACCCTTAGAAAGAAGTGAAATGACTCAAAGAGGCAAATGAATTGTGCCAAATGAATCAAAAGAAGTGCTTGGAAGATGGAACCCACTTGAACAAAAACTTGTCCTACCCTAAACCAAAAAGCCTTCACAGTGACTACACAAGCCCTATATGATCTGAGTCGAATGAAGCTTACATTAGTGGATACTTACATAAGGGGCAAGCATATGGTACTTAGAGCCGGACTTGTTGACCTTTCCTTGAGAGAGATGAGTGAATTCCTAATAACCTCGTTTTTGTGTGCCAATATTCTTAAAGGTGAGGTTGCTTAGGGAGAGTTGAGGATGTGTGATTTTGGGTTCCCACAATGACCAAAGTATATTGAAAATAGATTCATTGACGTTGTTGAGTCACATCTTGATGCTCTTTGTGTCGCACTTGATTCCATGGTTTTTCAAAGGTTAATTATTGTTAATGACTCATGTGTGTCGAGGGCAATTGTTAGTCCCAATTGGATGCTAGTTGAGGTTGCTTAGGAAAGCTGAAAAATTTTTGGGATTTTCCCTTAAGGGGTGGGTCTTTTATTTTGTTTGCTTGAGGACAAGGCAAAGGCTTAAGTTTGGGGGAGTTGCAATTTGTTCTGCTGCAATAACTTGAACTGCCTTGATTGATACTAACAAATACATTGAATGATGTTTGCAGACAATGGTGAGACAACAAGGAAAAGGCTCAAAACAACCGGGAAAAGGAGAACCCTCCCGGGGAGGGAAGAAGAAGATGATAAAACTCACTCCCTAAGCTCGGGAAAACATAAAAAAGACCAGAAAACTAATCAAAGCTGCAGACAAAGCTGCTTCCCATTCCTCGGGGAGTGAGTACCAGCCATCAAGGGAAATTTCTTCAAACTCCGTGCCAGAATATGTTGAAGACTGGCCGGAGAGATTCAGGCTAAGAGATACCCCTCCACCATCACCCACTGCCCAAGCACCAGAGCATGTTCCCACTGAGTCATCTGAGGGCTCAGCAGCCGGCAGTGGTAAATTCTCCACCTCCCCCACAGCTTCATTATCCGGGGAGAGTGCAGACGAAGGTGAGGAGTAGGTATAGGGAGATGAGGAGGTAGCTGAAGGTGGTGAGCCTCAGGTGGGAGGCATTGCCCGAACTAGAAAGCCGGAGGTTTGGCGAGATAGGTTCGTGAGTGAGGTAGCGTACCACAAATTTAGGGAGTGGTGGCCGGTGAGAAAGTTGATACCGGAGCGGAGTTTCATTGACAGAGATCTATTACCCCACAACCCTGACGTGCAGAGACTGTTCAGGACTAGAGTGGGTTGGGAGTACTTTTTAGATGACTGTATGGACGCCAACAAACACATGGTCAAAGAGTTCTATTGCAATGTAGCCCACATCAAAAAGGGCTCCAAAGTGACCAAGGTTCGCAATAAGACAGTGTTGTTTGATGGGAAATAGCTCAACGAATACTTGGGCTTCAATGAGGAGGATGAAACTTTGTACATGGCGAAGTTGGAGATAGGCGAGGAGGTACATCCATGGTTAGCTCAGTACCTGGCAATCCTAGGTGTCGTTTCGGATTGGTTGACTGCTGGGGTCAAAATATCGCGGAGGGCCTTGAACTTTGAGGCGAGGGGTTGGGAGATATTTGTTTGCAGCCAGTTGGATCCTACTACACATGACCAGACCCTTCCTCTCTATCGGGCTGTTTTGGTTGCTTCGATTATGGCGGGATACCCCATAAATGTGGGAAATGTGATGTTCCGCATTATCTCGTTAGTGGGAGCAGAGCATGACCGGAACTACCCTTTCCCTAGCACCCTCACTATATACTTTCGGGACTTGGAGGTGGACAAGAAGCCCTACGACGTCAAGGTCAAGGCGACAGCCCCGTTCTCCTGGTATAGCTTGAAGGGGAATGACAACCCCAAGGACAAGAACTACAAAGCCCCTACTTCTGCCCCAACTGGCCAGTCTGAAGAGCCAGTTGTGGTAGAGGTCCCTGCTGAGCCTACCTCCATTTCTGCTGATATGCCTCCCGGACCTTCCACATCTTCAGCCATTCCTCCTGGCCCTTCCACATCAGCAGGCCCGGAGATCCCATCTAGCCGGGCCCATCCTATCACTGCCCACCGGCTGAGCCAGGCCCTGCTAATTATAAGCAACTGGATGCAGACTGCCTCATCCAAGCTGTCCACATTGACTATTACTATAGCGGCTCAGTCAGCTCCTTCAGCCCCACAGGTACCCCAGTCGATCGAGGATGCGCTCAAAGAGATACTTGAGAACCAGAAGAAGATCCTCGCCACTCAGGCTGCGCTCTTAAAGGCAGTGGATTCACATAGCAAGGCTCTCAAGGAGCTTGCTGAGGAGCATAGAAAGTTGCGGAAGACACGGGCCTCCAAGGAGTCTGTGAAGGAGCTGCGGGCAGATGTTGATAGATTGAAGACAGACCAGCTGCCTTTGGACCTGTTGCTTGATGATCCAGTCCCAGCAGCTCATCCATAGCCAGAGCAGACTCAGAAGCCTCCGAAAAGGAGGAGGACGATCCCTAGAGCAGATGATGCCATCATCCAGTTGGCGGACCCACTGGAGGCTTCCTCCAGTCAGCCACAGGATGTACCAGTTCCAGAGCCTGTCCAGGTCCAGGCCCAGGTCCCAGTAGCAGCAGAGCAGACCACCGGGAACCAGTCTGAGGTTCCCGAGCGCACAGAGGACCCACGGACCACCCATGATCCTATGCAGACAGACACGACTTTGGGAGTCCTCTATATCCTTTTTCTATATCTTTTGGATGATTGTATACATTGATACATTTTTATGCTTTATTGATTTTTCATCTTTGGTCTGTATATAATCTGATATTTAGTTACATTTATTGTATTTTCATCTTACTTTGGGTTTGTATATAAAGTTACATTTCATCGTATATATTCATCCCGTCTATTGTATATCCAAATCCCCTCTTGTATATATTTATTCTATTTTCCGCAAAAAAATTTTGTTTTTAGCTTCTTATTTATGATTCGTAGCTTTTTGTTTTTGGAAGTTTGCACTAAGCCTTTGGTTTTCTTAATGCCACGGTTCTTTCCAAAGGTAGAGTGTTGTGTGAACCGGGTGGCTCTTCCTAATTATGGATGACGTGACAACCCTCTTAAGGGTTTGAGTCCGTTTTTCTTTTTCTTTTTGGTTTTTGGTAGTTAGTAGTTAAGGGTGCCTCAAGCAAAGTTTCACTTGGGCCTAGCACATTTGCCTTTGATCTTATGGTCAAAAAACAAATTGTTGTGTTTATGATGTTGAAAGTGTGACCTTGAGACTCTTGCGTTGGCCGATAATCATCAAGTGGTTTTTCGGGACCATTCTGTGCTCAAATCATATCTAAGGTTGTTTTGGGCCCCCGACTCTATGTCTTTAGCAATCCCTTAGCTTGTGTGGTGAGTAATTGAATTGCGAGTCCAAGTCCCGAGCCATTACTCTAGAACTTGCCCTGAATGTTTGTTGAGGCGAAATCCTAGGTGAATTTTGACTTAAGAGATGATTATAGGCTCTCCTTGATCCAAATGATAGTTTGAACAATTCCATAGCCTACCAATGATAAGATCCCTAGTTAACCCTTTTGAGCCTTAGACCTTTTTCTTTCAAGAACCATGATACAAGCCTATACCCGTTCTAAAAGATGCCCTCTCTTGGCACTCGATCTTTCCTTTAGCACATGGAAAAAGTATAAGTTTGGGGGAGAGACGAGGATTGCAACAAAGTGGCAAAAAGGCACAAAAATAAAGAAAAGGAAAGGCAATGAAAAAGAAAGAAAGTCAAAAAGACAAAAATAATGATCAATGTGAAAAAGAATAAAAAGGGATTCAAGAAAAGCAAAGAATGAAAGGTGTGGAAACTTGAAAAAAGGAGAAAAAGGTTTGAAATGCATAAGAAAGAGTGACAATGTGTCTCTCTAACCCCTTAGAAAGAAGTGAAAATGACTCAAAGAGGCAAATGAATTGTGCCAAATGAATCAAAAGAAGTGCTTAAGGGAAGATGGAACCCACTTGAACAAAAACTTGTCCTACCCTAAACCAAAAGCCTTCACAGTGACTCCACACAAGCCCTATATGATCTTGAGTCGAATGAAGCTTACATTAGTGGAGACTTACATAAGGGGCAAGCATATGGTACTTAGAGCCGGACTTGTGACCTTTCCTTGAGAGAGATGAGTGAATTCCTAATAACCTCGTTTTGTGTGCCAATATTCTAAAGGTGAGGTTTGCTTAGGGAGAGTTGAGGATGTGTGAGTTTGGGTTCCACAATGACCAAAGTAATTGAAAATAGTTCATTGACGTGTTGAGTCAACTCTTGATGCTCTTGTGTCGCACTTGATCCATGGTTTTTCAAAGGTTAATTATTGTTAATGACTCATGTGTGTCGAGGGCAATTGTTAGTCCCAATTGATGCTAGTTGAGGTTGCTTTAGGAAAGCTGAAAATTTTTGGGATTTTCCCTTAAGGGGTGGGTCTTATTTTGTTTGCTTGAGGACAAGCAAAAGCTTAAGTTTGGGGGAGTTGATAACTAGGGATTTTGAGGTGTTTCATGCTCCTTCTTGCTTATGCTTTGATTATAAATTCTTACAAAATAGTCCCAAAAGGCTCATAAGTTGTGCCTGATTGCAGGTTTGATCAACAAAGTGACGAGATGTCAAATATCGGCTCAAAAAGGAGTGAAACCTGCACAAGTACCAAAGACAAGACAACTCAGGACAAACAGGCCTAGTGCGGCCGCACTACACTTTGTGCGGTCCGCACTAGGGAGATTCAGAGACCTGGATTTTAAGGTATCAAAGCAATGCGGCTACAGTAGATATTGTGCGGCCCCCACTGAAGACACCGCGGCCGCACTACCATTTTATGCGGTCCATGGAAGCAAACTTCAGAGAGATGTCAAGTGCCAAGGTTCAATCCTGTGCGGTCCGCGGTCGTGTTTGTGCGGACCGCGCTAGATGCCTCTGTGGCCGCAGTCCATTCTGTGCGGTCCGCGAAGCCTGGGTTCAAAGAGTTTATTTTTCAGAGTCAAGAGCCTAGTGCGGCCGCACACCATTTTGTGCGATCCGCACTGACCCCGCAGGGGCAATTTTGTCCAGTTTTTCCAGCTTAGTATAAATAGAACATTTTTTCATTTTTAGGACGTTAGATATTACAATACTGTAGCTGCGCTCGTGAGACGATATTTCTTAGCCATTTTTGGCATCTTTACGTGGTTTTAATCATTGAAACTTTGTATTTACTTTAGTAATTAATTAATATGTCTTTCTCTTCATCTATTTCTCTGATTTTATCTTCAAGCATGAGTAGCTAGAACCATTAGCTAGGGTTGTGGCTCAACCCTAGTGTGGGTAATTGATGGGTGTTATGATTTAAGGTTAGATTGATATTGGGTGTTTGTTATTTGAAACAATTTTATGGTTTAATTTATGAATTAGTGGTTGCAAACACTAGTTTTGTCTAAGTTGACTTAGGCTCTTCTTGAGAAAGAGAATCTAAGTCTTCACAATTGACTCAACAAGGAAATGGGATGGACTCAAGAGATTTGATAGTCCCAATTAAAGGGTTAAACCTCGAGAGAGTAATTACCCGACTTGAACCCTAGTTGCTTGGGCAAATATGCATACCTAATTGGTCTTGAGAGAGTCAATTGGGCGAAACCACTCTTTCTACCGAGATGTGTAGAGGTGGTAGTATCGAGCAACGGTTATAACGTATTTCCCCAATCATGTCAATCGTGCCTTAGATGCAATTACCCGTCAATCAACCATCTAGGTGAAAGTCACTACCCTAGTGACTTTTAAACCATTAGATACAACCTGTAGCAATTTACTCTTAGTCTAATTTAGTTGCAATTATAAATAGAATATAAAGAAAAACCAAAAATGAATAGAAGACCAATTAAGAACACATACGCAACTAGATAGATACTCGATTCCAATCCTAGCTATCTATGGATTCGATCCCGACCCAAAATCGGGTAAAAGCTATTGCGACCCTCTTCTTGCTACTTTATAGTAGTGCGGAGTAGGCTGCGATCAGGAACCACACTAGTAGATCCCGAGGGGTGCCTAACACCTTCCCCTTGGGATAATTTCAAGCCCTTACCCAATCTCTGGTTAATCAAACTTAGAATGGAATCTCTATTGGTGTCCTAATGCACCTTAACTCATTAGGTGGCGACTCTTCAAATGCTAAACCTAGTTCCCAAAAGGAATGAGTTGCCCCAAAATGTCATAAACCCGATTTCGCGAGAAAAAGGGGGCGCGACAGTGGGTTTAGCTGTTGTGAGAGTGAATACGAGATTTGTAGAAGATTTAAAGTACTAGATGGTATCTGTTTCACGAGCTGATGAAGGGTTGAGTTTAATCTCACTATGGTATTATGGCAGCGATGGAGTATATGCATTATGAGTTATTGTGTGTGTTTCGGTCTATGGCTTCGAACCAAGTGGGGGAGTCTGCTATTGAGTTTTTGTTGGTAAGGAATGCTCGGTGTATAGAGCAGGAAGTTGCTTGGTTGCACTGGGATGAGGTTATGTTGTGCGGTGTCGGAGTGCTAATGCGGCACGGGTTGTTCGATTCATTTGATTGGGCTAATTGTAGTTAGAGTAGAGTGGTTGACTCTAGAGAATGGTTCTAATGCGTTCAAGATTTTTCATGTAACAAGTGGAAATTTTCGAGTTGTATTTTTGGCTAGAAATTGAGTTTTTATTGGAAGATGTCAAGACTTGTGGTATTCTCTATATTAATTATGGGATCCTATGCATCAGTATCAGGAAGGTAAAGGTAACGGATTTAGATTTCGCAGGAAGTCTCTTCAGAGTAATTATGGGATCCTATGCATCTAAGAGAGAATTCAGCGGCTTATGAGCCTTAGGTGGTGTGGTTTTATGTTAAAGTTGTAGGACAAGTTTTAGTTAAGGATCGTGATGTGCTAGCAAGGAAACATATAAATTTGAAGGTAATTCGGAAGGAACTCAGAGGATTAGGACAACTTGGTAGTAGGCTGGATCAACATGGTAATGGGTATGATCGGTTCTTGGGTGCTTATGAAGTGGTAGGTTTCCACAGGTGTTTCATGGCAATGCTTATGGGTTTTGATGGCTTTTGTAGCTTGGTTGAGTTGGAAGGGGTCAGTCCTGATGGTTCGGTTTTGTGCAAAAGGGGATTCATAGAGTTCTTGATAATTTCTACCACGGTTAGAGATGTATATCTTCTACTGGCATGAGGATCATGGGATGTATAGTGATTTTCTCCTAGATGAGATCAAATGGAATGTTCTTGGCTAGTCGGGTACGTAGATGTTTGGAGCTCAGAAGGGAGTTGAAGTTCTCACGTTATTCTAGGATGGCATGGTATATGCGGTATGTTGTGGAGGATTCAGATTTGCGTGTGTAAGGTTACAGTTCAGTTCTGAACGGAAGGTCATAAAATCCTTAGGCAGCACGGGCAGTTTCAGATAATTAGAGAAATGAGCTTCGGATGATTAGGGGAATGATCTTCGGATGATTTAGGAAATGGTATTGCCAGTTGGAGGTAATTTGACGAGGGTACATGTTTCAGAAAAAGGCAATGTGATTTAGTTGATGGTACTTCGGTAGTGTTGCGGCACTTTTGTTGTTAGATCGACTGCTGATATCTAAGTTTGCTTGGAGGCACAGAAGAATGTTAGAGTATCTCTCATGGAATGAATGGGTATTAAAGGTGTGGTATGTATCCGAACGGCAGAATTGGGATCAGGTATGGTGATTCGTGTGCTATATGGAGTTGGAGTCTGGGAGTTCTCGTGTTCAGGCTATGTTGTGGTTGTGGGTCGCATGTATCTACACTGTTTAGCGACTATCGGGGTTTGGAGACCCGAGTGGATCCTTTGTTGCTTGGTAGGTCATATTTTGGATGTGATATTGGGTGCAGACTGGTTGTCTCCGTGTTGTGTTATTCTGGACCATTGCGCTAAAGCGGCGCTGTTGGCTATGCCGGGAATGCCACGGATTGAGTGGCGAGGTTCGACGGATTATGTTCTTGGTGGAGTGGTTTCATATTTCGAAGACCCAGCGGAGGGCTGGGAAGGATTGTCTTCCTTATTTGGGTTCCCGTGAAGGATGTCAGTGCAGAGGCTCCTCATATTGATTCAGTTCCGGTGGTGAGGGACTTTTCGGATGTGTTTCTTGTGGTCGGGCATGTCTCCAGGCAAGGTTGTTGATTTAGCTATCGATTTGAGGCTGGGCACCGTATCGTATGGCACCGGCAGAGTTAAAGGAGTTGAAGGAGCAGCTTCAGGATTTCCTTGATAAGGAGTTCGTTGGCAGGCCAATGTGGATGCGTGTTCTAACTTGAGTCGGCTTGGTTGGCTCCGAATTGTATTGTTGGGGGATGTGTGGATTCGATTGTTATTGACATTACTAGTGATTTGGGGAGATCTATGAGTTATCTTTCCGTGATGCGAGGCGTTAGGATTTGATTGGCACATATGGTGCGGTTTTATAGGGGGCCTCTCAGTGGAATTCGAGCGGGAAGAGTATTGGGTATTGCTCGGCGGATGGTGTATCGGTTGTGGCCTTTCGGGTTTGTGTAGTGTTATGTCAATTGCTTCGCCGTGGTTATGATGATTTGCTTTAGTTCTAGACATCCAACTGCGCGTGGTTGTCGATATTGAGCATAGTGACTGGAGGTGTCTCATGTGGGCTAGTATTTGGATAGGGTCGCGCATTGCAACGAAGTTAGGTGGAGGTATGACCTTTCGGGTTGGATTCATGTGTTCCGGTTCTATGATGTGTGACAGGTTCTCAGCATTTTGTTGTGGTGGTACTGGTGAGCTTGCAGTACAACTCTCTTATTTGAGTCATTTTCATGATTTGAGTACGTTCAGATTGTTGCTTATTGGTGCACGGATTGCACGAGTTGTGGCTTTAGATTGTATTGATGTGTCATGTCACCAGAGTAGTTATGTTGGAATTAGGTGAGATTGTTGGGATCTAGAATGAATACAAACAGATTCGGTTTCAGCATGTTGGAAGGATAATATCGAGGTTCGGCTTAGAAATTTGCTATGGTCCTTGCTAAAGGAGAAGTGGCCATTGATCTGAGGAGTGGTTATAATGTCCTACGTTTTTTATTTATCATTGGCAGTATACGGAAGTGTTGGAATGAGGCCTTAGTTGGTAAGAGGTTTTCTATCGGTATTCGGTTGTTGTGTGCGGCTGCTGTGATGAGAAGTTCTCGCTGCAAGCGTTTGAGTTAGGTGGTACGTCATGTAATTGCACCTGAGGTTGCAGGTATGAGTTATTACAGCTTGTTCGGGCTTATTCCCAGTATAAATGTGAGATTCTGATCGCGTTGAAGATTTTAGAAGTGGAAATGTGGTTCTATGGTTTATGGGCTAGATTGGATTGTGAAATTTCAGTTACAATGTGTTATCAGACCTATATGAGATAGGGTGACGTGGGATCACCCCCGGGCATATGCATGGTAAGGCTATTCAGCGAGTGGTTGGCTTTGGGAACAACTCTGGGCACGTTCGAGGACAAACGTATGTTTAAGTGGGGGAGGATGTAACAACCCGATCGGTCGTTTTGAGCTTTTGCACTTTGCCCGTCAGTTCTCGGGCATGACTTGCCCCGTATGATGTATTAAGACTTATGTAAATTATTAGTTTTGGTTTTCAGGGTAATCGGAATGAATTTGGAAGAACAGTTCTCAGTTTGAAGCTTGAAATTTGAAAGATTTGACTTGTTTGTATATGATCTCGGATTGAAATTTTTATGATTTGGTTAGCTCCGTTAGGTGATTTGGGACTTAGGAGCGTGAATGGAATGCATTTTGGAAGCCCGTGGAAGATTTAGGCTTGAATTGGCGGAATTGAGATTTTTGCGTTTCCCGGTTGATAGGTGAGATTTTGATATAGGGGTCGGAATGAAATTCCGGAAGTTGCAGTAGCTCCGTTGTGTCATTTGTGATGTGTGTGCAAAATTTCAGGTCATTCGGACGTGGTTTGGTTGGGTTTTTTTATCAAAAGCGTAATTTGGAAATTCTTGAAATTCTTAGGCTTGAATCCGATGTGAATTTGGTATTTTGATGTGTTTTGAGCGTTCCAAAGGTTGGAACAAGTTTGAATGAGGTTTTAGGATATGTTGGCATGTTTGGTTGAGGTCCCGGGGGCCTCGGGTGAGTTTCGGGTGGTTGAACGGATCAAATCTTGTTGTGGAGAGTTGCAGATTTTCTAATGTTGGTGTTGCAGACTTTTGGCCTTCGCGTTCGCGAGAAGGCTACCACGTTCCCGAAGGGATGCGTAATGAGGCTGAGAATTTGGCCTTCGCGTTCGCGATGTTGGTCCCGCGTTCGCGTAGGGTGAGGTCCTAAGTGCTTCGCGAACGCGGTGAGGTTCTCGCGTCGCGCAGCTGGGGTCCTAGCCCTTTTGTGCTTCGCGTTCGCGATTAAGAGGTCGCGTTCGCGATAGTATGGGAAGCGGAAGCTTCGCGTTCACGAGAGGGTCTCGCGTTCGCATAGAAGGAAATTTTGGTCTATGAAGCAGTGTGCTTTGCGAACTCGAGGGATATGCCGCGTTCGCGATGAAGGAAAATCTGGGCAGACATTTTATATTTTAAAATCGAGGGTTTAATTCCAATATCATAAAAACCATTGGAGAGCTTGGGAGAAGGTGGAATTTGAGGAGATTTTCAGTGGAGCTATTGGGGTAAGTAAAGGTGGAATTTGAGGAGATTTTCAGTGGAGCTATTGGGGTAAGTAATCTTCACTCATATTTGGTTTAATTCCATGATTTAGTCTTGAATTCCATCATTTAATTTGAGAAATTAGAGTGGAAATTAGGGAAGAATGGAAGAAAAAGTTGAGAATTCTTTTGAGTTTGAATGGGCATTTGATGTTCGATTTTGATGTTCTTGGTATGTATAAACTTGTGTGAGGACGAGGATTCTATTAATGTGACTTTTGTCAGATTCCGAGACGTGGGCCCGGGGGCCGGGTTTGAGCAATTTCGGGATTTTTGATGTGAACTGGATATTTTCGAGTGGCCTTTGTTCCATAAGCATATTTTAATGATTATGTTCTGATTGTGGCTAGATTTGGAGCATCCGGAGGTCGACTCGTGTGGGCAATGGCATCGTGGGCTAGAGTTTGGACCGGATCGAGGTGAGTAATGATTGTAAATGATGTTCTGAGGGTTTGAAATCCCGGATTGCACATCGTAGTGCTATATTGAGGTGAGGCACACGCTTGATGATGAGCGTGGGGTCGTGCACTATTGGGGATTGTGACTTGGTCCGTCCCGATTGATGATTCTTCCGCGTATTTAACTGAAATTTATTTGTTATCATTGTTATTTGGGCTGAATGCCATATTTGGGCTTCGTGCCAATTATTTGAACCCTTCGGGGATTTTTGTTGATATTTCCTCACTGTTTTGACTTTATACTTAAACTCAGTCATGTTATTTTTCACTGTTTTCAAAACTCAGCCATGTTCACTCAGTTTTAATACTCAAATGACATTTAAATGATGTTTTGAGATGAGAAATACCGTTTTACTGTTGCCCGAGAGGCTTATGTGATTTTGATTGTGTAAGGACGAGGGCCTGTGTTGTGAGGATATCTTTTGGGTCGGGCTGCACGCCGCAGCGGTGATACACTGATTTTGATTATGAGGCCGAGGCCTGAGATTGTACGCCACGAGATGGCTTGATATTGATATGAGGCCGAGAGCCTGTTTATGATGTCACGAGATGGCTTGATATTGCGCTTAGGCCGTAAGGGGCCCCTCCAGGAGTCTGCACACTCCCAGTGAGCGCGGGTACCCATTGTTATGTGAGATATAGCCCGAGGGGCTGGTATGGTTCTATGTGATTGCCCGAGGGGCTGGTATTGTTCTATGTGATCGCCCGAGGGGCTGGTATTGATTGGAGATATTGCCCGAGGGCCGGAGTTGTTGACATTGTGCCCGAGGGGCGAACCTTTATGTGTTTATCTGTCTTATTTACCTGTCATTTACCTGTTTAGTTGTGTAATTGTGCCTGAGGGGCGTATTCCTTATGCTTATCTGTTCTAGTTGCTTTGCATTCAATTGCTCAACTGTTGAAAAGCCATTTTTGAAGAAGTTTAAACTGAGCTAAGACGCTTTAAGAGATTTCACAGCTTCATTGTTTTCTTACTGGTTTTGTACTACTTCTATACAGCATGTTGATGCACTTTTCGTGATTTCTTATCACTCAGTCTTTATTTATGATTATTACTCACTGAGTTGGAAGTATTCACTTCACTTCCTGCACCTTGTGTGCAGATTTAGGTATTTTCTGAACCCGGTAGCGGGTATTGGTTGATCGGAGGCAGAGTCATCGGAGTTTAGCAAGGTAGCTACCGGCGTTCGCAGCTGCTTTTCTCCCTCTTTATTCTATTAGTCTATGCTTAGTACACTTCCGACTTTGTCAGTGGTATTTTGACCTTAGTAGATGCTCATGACTAGTGACACCCCGGTTTGGGCTGTGTTTGGGTTGTACTTCCGCATTGTTATGATATTATCTGCTACTTAGTGCTATTAAATCATGTTTTAGCCTGTTTTATTGTTGTTTAGCTGTTTAACTTTGAATTGGAAATGTGTCGGCTGGCCTTGTCTTCACGAGAGGCGCCATCACGACCGGGTCTAGGTTTAGGGTCGTGACATTTTACTAATATTTAGCACTTTAAAATCAAGCAAAGTTTTGCTTACTAAACTATTCCTTATTTGACTATAGGACTTTAAAAGCAAATTAATTAAAATTTTGCCTTAGATAAACTCATTTTACTTAATTAATACCCCTTTATAACTTTCTTTAATCACGAAATACATGTTGAGAACTATGTAAGTTCTCATTACTAAGTTCTTCCTTATTTATATTATTTATTAACCAAAAAAAAAAGATATAGAAAAAGCAACCAAATTCCACGGAATTTTGTAGCATGAAATACTTAGGCAAACTTTAAATATAAAGCCTTTTGCTTTTTGGAAGTAAGTTCTAATACTCATGATTTAAAATGTTAAACATTTACCTTCCATGCTTAATAATTTAATTAAATAATAATTCTATTATAATTTTAGTATTATATTTAAAGGTTATCTAAATGATAAAAGACAACATATCTTAACAACAAGATTTATGAACTAAGTGAACCAACATTCAATCAATACTCAAATACCATCACACTAAAATATTATCAACAAATAATTTTTAATTAGTAAACAGTAAACTTTTTTATGGAAATAAAACTAATATTTTAAACACTATTGTAATTTTCTATATAAATACACCCAAAATATATATGAAATGTTAATAGACTTTTATACTTTTTGCGAATAATATATTATATTATGATACACTTCTGTCACGACCCAAAATCCACTGGTCGTGATGGCACCTAACCCTACCCGCTAGGTAAGCCAACTAATAACTATCCAATTTTAATCATATTAATAAAACAATTAAACCGAAGAAATTATCTGAATTTATTCATCTCCCAAGGACTGCTGTAGCAATCATGAGCTACTAAGAATAGAGTTTACAAAGCTGAAATGAAATAAATACATAGTTTGTTTGAAAAGTACATAACAGAGTTTTATAGACCTAAGGCTACCACGAACAAGAGGCAGCCACAACCGGGACGCGGGTAAATCTTTAATCCAACTCCCATCGAACACAGCAACATCAGCAGCCAACATCTTGTAACGACCCGACCGGTCATTTTGAGCTCTAGCGCGTCGTTCAGCGGTTTAAGGACCTGAGTAGCTTCATTCAGGTATTATGACTTGCATGCATGGTCGGAACTGAATTTCGAGAAGTTCAAAGTTGATTTGGAAAGAAAATTCTCATTTCGGAAGCTTTAAGTTGGAAGAATTGACTAAAGTGTGACTTTTGAGTAAACGACCTCAAAATCGGGATTTGAAGGTTCCAACAGGTTTGTATGATGATTTTAGACTTGGGCATATGTTCGGATCGGGTTTTGGATGACCCGGGAGCGTTTCGACGCTTATTGTGAAAGTTGGCATTTTGGAAGAATATCATAAATTTGGGTAGAGGTGTATTTTAATGTTATTGATGTCAGTTTGGGATTCCGAGTCTGGGAAAGCTCCGTATTGGTGATTCTAGTATTGGAAGCGTGTCCGAAAGTGGATTTGGAGGTCCGTAGGCCAATTCGGGGTCATTTGGCGAAAGTTAGAAATTTTAAGGTTTTTGAGAAGTTTGATCTGGATTGGACTTATTGGTATCAGGGCCAGATTATGATTCTGGAAGTTGGAGTAGGCTCGTAATTGTGACGACCCAAAATCCAATAAGGGTCGTGATGGCGCCGGACACCACTGTCAGGCAAGCCAACACCAAATAACTTGTAATCTCTCATTTTAAATATTTCTGAAATTATTTCTTTTATACATTAAACAATAAATAATAAATTTTACTGAATGAATAGTGATACCTTTAACAATCTTAAAATACCGAATAATCTCATGGACATCCCAGAACCTGGTGTCACAAGTGCTTGAGCAATTTCTAAGAAATAATGTAATACAATAACTGTCCGGAAAATAAGTTAGACAGTAGAAAGAAAATACAATACAATACTCTGAAGGAGACTCTGCTGGCTGCAGATCGTCTCGAGAAGTACAGCTCAGCTAAGTCACGTATCAACCATGCTGCCGCGCCAAATCAGGCCACTAAACGTACATGTGCTTGTGCAACAAAAATGCACAACAAGAGTAGCATGAGTACGAAAATAACGTGTACTCAATAAGTATCTCGTCTAATCTCGAAGAAGTAGCGACAAGAGGTTGACTTCGACACTTACTACTGGTCCAATAATAATATACCAATAATATAGTAAATCAAGAATTTTTATAAACATGGTTGTAACTCAATATAATGAAGCAAGTAAGCAATTCTTTTATTCATAGGAAATTTCCAAAAAAAAAATTTCATCATTTATACATTTATTCTCAATCCGGTAAAGCAATATCATCATTTATAATTATCAAGGCAAGCAATACAAGCATGCGCAAATCATGCCGAGGACGTACGGCCGGATCCAATAATATTTAAACTGTGCACTGCCAGAGGGTCGAATGGCGCGAAACATAGATGCATCTATTACCCCGCTCGCGAATCATACGTGCGACGCGGTCAAATATAAATAATAGAGTTACCCCGCTTGCGAATCATACGTGCGACACAGGTACTCGTAGATACACACATTCAGCAACCGATTAAGAATTCATCGGGCAACATTTATCCAAGGAAAAGTCATTTCTCTTTTAACGTTTAAGGAAACGAAGTTTAAC
>NC_031993.1:14607465-14659631 GCF_001879085.1 Nicotiana attenuata
AAAACAGTTCCATAAATCATGTCTCATGCATTCATGACTTCCATATGTTTCTTTAATGTATAGGCTATATTGAAAATTTCTTTTACATGATTTTATGGAACTGTTTTAATGAGAACTATGAAATATATCATTGTTTTAAATTATATGATGCAAGAATTACTCAGAAGAACATTTTGGGAGTTTCCTTAGATCTTAGAGAAGGGTTCATAGCCTCTAGTGGTTTATGTTAGCCCGAAACTACTCGTGCCAGAGTAGGAGATTAGTGTACCGTTGGTTCAGGCACTATGATAGAAGTTCCCTGGTAAGAGCATGAGTACGAAAATAACGTGTACTCAATAAGTATCTCGTCTAATCTCGAAGAAGTAGCGACAAGAGGTTGACTTCGACACTTACTACTGGTCCAATAATAATATACCAATAATATAGTAAATCAAGAATTTTTATAAACATGGTTGTAACTCAATATAATGAAGCAAGTAAGCAATTCTTTTATTCATAGGAAATTTCCAAAAAAAAATTTCATCATTTATACATTTATTCTCAATCCGGTAAAGCAATATCATCATTTATAATTATCAAGGCAAGCAATACAAGCATGCGCAAATCATGCCGAGGACGTACGGCCGGATCCAATAATATTTAAACTGTGCACTGCCAGAGGGTCGAATGGCGCGAAACATAGATGCATCTATTACCCCGCTCGCGAATCATACGTGCGACGCGGTCAAATATAAATAATAGAGTTACCCCGCTTGCGAATCATACGTGCGACACAGGTACTCGTAGATACACACATTCAGCAACCGATTAAGAATTCATCGGGCAACATTTATCCAAGGAAAAGTCATTTCTCTTTTAACGTTTAAGGAAACGAAGTTTAACTATTTTTAGAAATTGATTTACTAATTCTATATGATTTAAGCAATTTAGATTGTCATCCAGGTTATAATATTTCAAGTATAGCACGCTTTTGGGTCCTAGGCTACCCGGACATAAGCATAATAGTAGCTACGCACGGACTCTCGTCACCTCGTGCGCACGTAGCCCCGTCAAATAGATGCACATAACCAATTATTTTACCTATGGGGACAATTCCCTCTTACAAGGTTAGAAAAGAGTCTCACCTGGCTCTGAAGCCTATATCCCAGTTCAAGAACGTGCCCAAACTTCCAAATCGGAGCCGAACGATCCAAAAACTATCCAAATGGGGTAAAAACTAGTCAATATATGCTCAAGAGTTCATATTCTAATTATTAAACTAATTCCCCAACCCTAAATGCAAGGTTCCTAAAATTCATCCCCGGGCCCACATGCCCAGATTCCAAAATTTTTTAAAGAAATTTGTTACCTATAACCTAAGGATCAAGAATATATGATTTCTACTAAATTCTATAACAAATTTCGTGGTTAAATATCATTTTTGTCAAAACCCTAGGTTTTCACCTAAACCCTTGATTTCCCCTAATTTTTACATGTTAATATACCCATAATCTATGTATTTAGCTCATGTTGTAGAGAAGTTACTTACCTCAAAGTGCTAGGTGAAACCCTCTTCCAAAATCTCCAAAAATCGCCTAAGAGGATGAAGTGAAATGAAATAATGGCCTAAATCCTGCATTGAAAGAGCTGGACACAACCCTATGATGTCGCATTTGCGACACCAGGTTCGCAAATGCGAGGATCGCAAATGCAACAAAAGCCTCACAAATGCGAAGCCTGGGCTCAGCTGTTGGGATTGCAAATGCGACCACAGAGTCGCAAATGCAACGTCTGCTGGGATCGTAAATGCAGCCAAAGTTTCGCAAATGCGAACACTTTCTAGGTCGGACTTCATCGCAAATGCGAGGTTCGTATTTGCGAACAATTTCTCGCATTTGCGAGACCTGCAACTGGTGCCAAGAACACCAGAAAATCTGGTGTGCTCCCAACTCCTCCCGCACGTCCGAAACTCACCCAAGGCCCCCGGGACCCCGTCCAATCACACAACTCAGTCCCATAACATGACACGGACCTGCTCAAAGCCTCGAATCGTGTCAAACAACGCTAAAACAATGAATCGCACTCCAATTCAAGCTTAATGAACTTTAAAATTTCAAACATCTACTTTCGTTGCTTAAGCCTATCAAATCACGTCCGATTGACCTCAAATTTTGCGCACAAGTCATATTTGACATTACGGACCTACTCCAACTTCCGTAATTGAATTCTGACCCCGATATCAAAAAGTCCACTTCCGGTCAAACTCCTCAAAAATCTTCAAGTTTCTATCTTTAGCCAAATGACCCCAAAATGACCTACAGACCTCCGAATTCACTTCCGATCGCTCCCAACACCAAAATCACCATACGGAGCTATCCCCAGACTCGGGATCCCAAACGGACATTGATAACACTAAAAGGCACTATAACCCAAACTTATGAAATCCTTCCAAAAATGCTAACTTCCACAATAGGTGTCAAAACGTTCCCGGGTCTTCCAAAACCCGATCCGGACATACACCTAAGTCCGAAATCATCATGCGAACCTGCTGGAACCTTCAAATCCCAATTCCGAGGTCGTTTACTCAAAAATCCAATATTAGTCAATTCCTTCAACTTAAAGCTTCCGAAATGAGAATTCTCTCTCCAAATCAACTCCAACCTTCCCTGAATTCAATTCCGACCATGTGTACAAGTCATAATACCTGAAGTGAGGTTGCTCATGGCCTCAAACCGCTGAACGACGCGCTAGAGCTCAAAACGACCGGTCGGGTCGTTACATTCTCTCCCACTTAAACATACGTTCGTCCTCGAATATGCTAAGAAGTGCGCTGGAGTTGCCCGAAATCACTGTTTAACACCTCGAGCACCTACCTGTGCTTCTATAACCCAGTTGAGCACATTAGCTCGATCAATTCTAACGGTGTTCCCCTTTATTCAAGCAAATAAGCTTAGAGCCCAATTCCAACATATGGAATTCTCTGCCAGGCCTGCTTCCAATATATGAACACCGTATCAATCACTACACGAGGTACCAGAACACGACTGCATACCTTTGCTGAATTCTCACCATGCACCACATCATTCACAGGACCATAATAACATTCTCTTATCATAATAACCAACATTCTCCGAATTTGATGCTCACAACACACCTCATGATATATATAAGTCTTGCTCCAACTTTCGCAATACCGCCACGACGGAAGAGATGTGTAGAAATTTATAACCAACTGCCAAGTCAACAAATCGTTGAGTCTATACTTCTAACAAGAACCATTACCTCATTCCGAACCAAATAATGATCTTTGCTCTTTAATATACTTCATATAATCCGACTGCACTGATCCTAGATCCAATAATCTCGTCTCGCCCAGTACGAACTGCTCAAGCAATAAGCCACCCCGGTCATGATCAAAAGTCCCATATGACGTCGTAACATGCCTATAGGCTACAAACTCGAACGTGATACATAAGGAAAGCAAACTCAGGAAGGGACTACTCAACTCATGCAACTAATCTGAACTTTCCTCAGAAAATGGGAAACAAACACACAAAAACAGACATAGGGAACTGTACTCAACATCACACGGTTGCAGCGTGCAACCCGATCCAAACAACATACCCATGGCGGCACGCCACCCGATCCACACATAAAATTCACATAAGGAGATATGACCGAGCTAAATTGCTTATTACAACAAAATACTGAATATCGGTCACAAGCACGCTAAGTGCATAATACCATCCTTGGGGAGACATATAGCGCCATAAGCTAACAAACTCAAGCACAACTGAGGTGCGATATATGTTCTGAAACTAAAAAGCCATCCTGCTCACATAACACCATCGCTACGCGGAACCTCAACACATAAGAAAACTATCGAGCCTTTCACAACTCACAAGGCACAATATGGCATTACATGGAATAGCCGACGACGAAATAACATCCAACGTTCGAGTACTCCTCCATAAGGAGCGCTATGCTGAAATGAACACATCCGGCTTGATATAGAGCCCATATTCATACTAAAATCCATTCACAGACCTCAAGCCGATTCTGATCGTACCGAACTAGGCCCATAATCCTTCCCTGGGTCCATAATAACCCCTCTTTCCTATAACTCACAAGGACAACCATCATAACTGGAGTAAACCTCCACCGTCCACAACCCAATAAACCGAGTGCCCTCCAGGCACAAGTTCTCAAATTAGTGATATTACCGAAATCTTCATACTTGGTTTAAATCTTCAATCAATCAAGTGACTACATGTCACCCCAATACGACCTTCCCGTGGGATGCTCTCTCCCGACCTTCTGCACTAGGTAACAAGTCTGCACATCGATACCACCGACCGCACTAACACTGAAAAGCGATAAAGATTCCACAACCAGGATGCAAAGCTTTTTTCACAAAACACCAATCTCAGGTGACGCTGAAGACAATGCCAGCTTACTCTAATCATTCAAATCCCTTTCCTTCTCATCCGAGCTCATGACATCCTTGTCAACACTAAACCGCAACCTTGAACCTCACTTTCAAATTTCATACCACTCACCGCACCTAACATGCCAATATGCGATAGTACAAGATTTTCATCATAACTCCGGAACCACTAATAGATTAATACTTCATCATATAGAAATTTTTCACCTAACTCAATTCAGGAGAACCATAGCAACACACAAGTGAATTCTCATAACCGTAGAATATGCAATCTTCAAGTAGTGGTCTAAGCCACCATAGCCTTTCTGGGATCCGCCTACACATAACAGGCCATAATACTAGGATACTTTCGAATGAAATCAATTACGGCGGCCGACAAGCCTCCCACGTATGGTCACAAATCACTTGCATAATTTAATCACATTGAAGGAACTGATCACTACCACCAGTATGCCAATTCAACCATGGCTAACCAATCCAACCTCTTCCAATTTATCCTTAATTTCCTTAGAATAATAATAACTTCCACCAACACATAACGCACTCAACCCGCACTCATCTCGAGTGGCCTTGTAGCACAAGACCATGCTGTCTCAAATCCCACGAACCACCTCATAACTTCCCTCTGCGCATATTCGCATCTCGACTGGTACATCCATTCTGATAATTCCTCTATGAATCCGAAGTCATTTTCTCTCATTCCCCCAAATGTTACACTGCAACCCGAAGATATCATAGAACATTCCAAGCCTCTTTTCATAATCTGCTGCAAAAGCTCGATTCTTAACCATACTTATGGGCTCAAAATCATTAGGCACCACATTATGACCTTTGAATCCCCTAGGACCATTGTTGAGAGCCACCCACTCTGACTTGGTCCCAAATATAATCAACTCCATGGATCTTCTAGTACATGAACACCCTCTCGACGAAGCACCCGGTCGAATCATTTTCCTTGAAACCCGCATCTACACAAGGCATAAATCTTGTACCCTTCACCAAGTCTGTACATGAGTCAATACAGCCAACTATAACACACCTTTAACAATTCCTTTGCTCAAATTACCTCTTATCTTCCCTACCCTTTGCTGAAATAACCCCTCCATATGATAATAACCTGAAATCTCACAAATAGACGACCATGCAATCCAACCGTAGGCAGTGGGACTCTACCACTTAGCTTGAAGCCACTATTACATAACTCCGAAACCCACCAAGATTCTTTATCTCTCATTGACATAACTTTGTGCAATCCACCGCCAAATTCCTCGAAATCCTTCCGTTAGCATTTCATGAACACTCTGAATCTCTAGCAACATTCACATATTGGACTTCTTACTGGATAGCCAGTAGCATTCTTCGCAGAAGCTTCGCCAACCATGCAACTGCTGATCTGCTCACAGGAGATAACCTTTAGTAGAAATTACATGCTGTCATCTCCCAACAACGCTGCAATGCACCATTACTGCAAAATCAGTAACCCATCCCAAGCCCATGCTCACTCACTAGCTGAACGAATCTGTTCATTCCTCGTGGACATCCACTAAAATACACGACCATATCTCCCCATTTCAAAGTTATGTTGTTGCTCTCCTCATATCAAGCTTCTCATGCTGCATCCAATCTCTCGTCGTATAACAGCCTATGATTCAAGTTAAGTCCGTGGACCCAATCACCATCCACTAAAATTTCCAAATCGCTCTAAACTTTTCCTCAAGGTGTGCAGTTACCCTGCCAGTGAACCCATATGCTACTCTTCCACTCTCCCACTTTGGACAAACTCACTTCTTTAAGAAGCTACTCGACTTTCGCTTCCTACACCCGGCTTTCTAGAAGATTAACCACCGCTTGACACTCCTCACGTGTCCCTCCCCATCATTCGCTGCCCAGTTGTTACCTTAAGTCAAATCTATCTCTGATAACCGCTCCTCCAATAGTATTCACAATATCCCGCCCCAAGGCGAATTGTAGAAGACCATGACACCGGCGAACTTAACACGCCCTATCGAGGATGACGATACCACGTCACAGGTGAAAATCCCACCATACTTGGAAACACCGATTCTTGTTACTCCATCAACCCAAACCTGGTCATTCATAGTCCGATTAACCTTCCTTCGCCGAAAATACAACACCGAATATCTGAATCATGCACTGAGAAACCTCATTCCAAGTCATTCATTGCCCCAACACATAGGAAAGTATCCTATCATCACGTCTATACCGTGCGATAACCAATCATGAACAATCATAGAAATCCGCACATAGCCTCAAGCTCTCAGAAGTGCAGCTACCGAGCTAAAATGATATAATATCATTCCGTAAGGCGACGACAATAGCCCAACCAACCATGCTAGGAGAAACATCCCGCACCACATCTATAGAACCATTACAATTCTTCAATTCTCGATATATAATATGCGCTTCGCGTCGCATGAGGTTGAGTAGGTAGGAAACAAGGGCATAAGCCTTGAAGGAATCACACCGTACAATGAGGAAATCAAGAAGGGAAGTGCTCCTAACAGCCCTGTAGCCTCTCGAGGATAAGTACAGACGTCTCCGTACCGATCCGCGAGACTCTACTAGACTTGCTCATGACTCGTGAGATCTAAGGGAACCTAGTGCTATGATACCATGTTGTCACGACCCAAAATCCACTAAGGGTCATGATGGCGCCGGACACCACTGTCAGGCAAGCCAACACCAAATAACTAGTAATCTCTCATTTTAAATATTTCTGAAATTATTTCTTTTATACATTAAACAATAAATAATAAATTTCGCTGAATGAATACTGATACCTTTAACAATCTTAAAATACCGAATAATCCCACGGACATCCCAGAACCTGGTGTCACAAGTGCTTGAGCAATTTTTAATAAATAATGTAATACAATAACTGTCCGGAAAACAAGTTGGACAGTAGAAAGAAAATACAATACAATACTCCGAAGGAGACTCTGCTGGCTGCAGATCGTCTCGAGAAGTACAGCTCAGCTAAGTCACGTATCAACCATGCTGCCGCGCCAAATCAGGCCACTAAACGTACATGTGCTTGTGCAACAAAAATGCACAAATAGTGTAGCATGAGTACGAAAACAACGTGTACTCAAAAGTATCTAGTCTAATCTCGAAGAAGTAGAGACGAGAGGTCGACTTCGACACTTACTAGTGGTCAAATAATAATATACCAATAATATAGTAAATCAAGGATTTTTATAAACATGGTTGTAACTCAATAGAATGAAGCAAGTAAGCAATTTTTTTATTCATAGGAAATTTCCAAAATTCCTTTTAATCATTTACACATTTATTCTCAATCCGGGGAAGCCAATATCATCATTTATAATTATCAAGAGAGGAAATACAAGCATGCGCAAATCATGCCGAGGAGGTACGGCCCGATCCAATAATATTTAAACTGTGCACTGCCATAGGGCCGAATGGCGCGAACCATAGATGCATCTATTACCCCGCTCGCGAATCATACGTGCGAAGCGGTCAAATATAAATAATAGAGTTACCCCGCTCGTGAATCGTACGTGCAACACAGGTACTCGTAGATACACACATTCAGCAGTCGATTAAGACTTCATCGGGCAACATTTATCCAAGAAAAACTCATTTCTCTTTAACGTTTAAGAAAACGAAGTTTAACTATTTTTAGAAATTCATTTACTAATTCTATATGATTTAAGAAATTTAAATTGTCAACCAGGTTACAAAAATTTTAAGTATAGCATGCTTTTGGGTCCTAGGCTACCTGGACATAAGCACAATAGTAGCTACGCATGGACTCTCGTCACCTCGTGCGTACGTAGCCCCCACAAATAGACACACATAACCAATTATTTCACCTATGGGGACAATTCCCTCTTACAAGGTTAGAAAGGAGACTCACCTCGCTCCGAAACATATATCCCAGTTCAAGAACGCGCCCAAACTTCCAAATCGGAGCCGAACGATCCAAAAATTATCCAAATAGGGTAAGAACTAGTCAATACATGCTCAAGAGTTCATATTCTAATTATTAAACTAATTCCCCAACCCTAAATGCAAGGTTCCTAAAATTCATCCCCGGGCCCACGTGCCTGGATCCCGAATTTTTTTGAATAAAGTTGTTGCCCATAACCTAAGGATCAAGATTATATGATTTCTACTAAATTCTATAACAAATTTTGTGGTTAAATCTCATTTTTGTCAAAACCCTAGGTTTTCACCTAAACCCTTAATTTTCCCTAATTTTTACATGTTAATCTACCCATAATCTACGTATTTAACTCATGTTGTGTAAAAATTAATTACCTCAAAGTGCTAGGTGAAAACCCTCTTCCAAAAGCTCTAAAAATCGCCTAAGAGGATGAAGTGAAATGAAATAATGGCCTAAATCCCACATTAAAAGAGCTGGACACAGCCCTCTGATGTCGCATTTGCGACACCAGGTTTTCAAATGCGACAAAAGCCTCACAAATGCGAAGCCTGGGCTCAGCTGTTGGGATCGCAAATGTGACCACAAAGTCAAAAATACGACATCTGATGGGATCGCAAATGCAGCCAAAGTGTCGCAAATGCGAACACTGCCTGGATCGGGCTTCATCACAAATGCAAAGCCTTCATCGCAAATGCAAAGTTCGCATTTGCGAACAATTTCTTGCATTTGCGAGATCTCCAACTGGTGCCAAGAATACCAAAAAATCTGGTGTGCTCCCAACTCCTCCTGCACGTCTGAAACTCACCCCAGGCCCCGGGACCCCGTCCAATCATACAACTCAATCCCATAACCTGACACGGACCTGCTCGAAGCCTCAAATCACGTCAAACAACGCTGAAACCATGAATCGCACTCCAATTCAAGCTTAATGAACTTTAAAATTTCAAACTTCTATGTTTGTTGCTTAAACATATCAAATCACATCCGATTGACCTCAAATTTTGCGCACAAGTCATATTTGACATTAGGGACCTACTCCAACTTTCGTAATCAGATTTCGACCCCGATATCAAAAAGTCCACCCGGTCAAACTCCTCAAAAACCTTCAAATTTCTATCTTTAGCCAAATTACTCCAAAATGACCTACAGACTTCCGAATTCACTTCCTATCGCGCTCTCAATACCAGAATCACATACGGAGCTATCCCCAGACTCACAATCCCAAACGGACATTGATAACACTGAAAGGCACTTTAACCCAAACTTATGAAATCCTTCCAAAAATGCTAACTTCCACAATAGGTGCCGAAACGTTCCCGGGTCTTCCAAAACTTGATCCGGACATACGCCCAAGTTCGAAATTATCATACAAACCTGCTGGAACCTTCGAATCCCAATTTCGAGGTCGTTTACTCAAAAATTCAATATTAGTCAATTCTTTCTACTTAAAGCTTCCGAAATGAGAATTCTCTCTCCAAATCAACTCTGAACTTTCCGGAATTCGATTCCGACCATGCGTACAAGTCATAATACCTGAAGTGAAGTTGCTCATGGCCTCAAACCGTTGAACGACGCACTAGAGCTCAAAACGACCAGTCGGGTCATTACAGTAATGTCGAATGTGACTTGTGTGCAAAATTTGAGGTCAATTGGACGTTATTTGATGGGTTTCGGCACCGTATGTAGAAGTTTGAAGTTCTAATGTTCATTAAGCTTGAATTGGGGTGCCATTCATGACTTTGATGTTTTTTGAAGTCATTTAAGGCCTCGAGCAGGTTCGTGTTATGTTATGGGACTGGTTTGTGTGATTGGACGGGGTCCAGGGGCCTCGGGTGTGTTTTGGCGGTGTTTGGGTTGTGCTGCGCTCTTATTTGATGTTTCGACGCATTTCTTTGAGAATAAAGGGCACTATGTTGAGAAAATGACCTTTGATTTTTTATTGGATTGAATCATTAGATCCATATCATAATTACGGAGTCATAGCAACAAGAATAGTCGGATTTCGATGTCGTATGAGAGAGTTATGCCCATTTTCGTGTCGGACAAAATTGATGGTTTCTGGTGCGAAGATTTGTTCTTCGCGAACGCGAGAGAGGTTCTGCGAACATGAAGAAGGATTTCTGGGTTGACCGGTCAACACGAAAAAATTGCTCTTCACGAACGTGAAGGTCTCCTGCGAAGGCGATGAAGAAAAATCGCCTGGACAGAGTTTTAAACCGAGAATTTTAGTATTTTTGGGCATATCTTGAGTTCTAGAGCTCCGTTTGAGGTAATTTTTGCAGTGTTGTTCTCCTCTCAACAAGGGGTAAATATCTGACCTTTATTTTGATATTTCTATGATTATTTCTGGTAAGTTTCTATATTTATCCGTGTTTGGATTGTAGAAATTGTGATTTTGAGCCCCAAAGTTGAAAAATGGTAAATCCTTGATTTGAGGGTCGATTCATGGACGAAATTGGATGAATTTCTTGGTATAGACCATATGAGTTATGGGTAATATATATTTTCAATAATTTTTGAAATACGGGCACGTGGGCCTGAGGGTTGACTTTATTGACTTTTCGAGCGGAGTTGGGAGTTGTTATAAATTGATTTATTATGAGTATTAGAGTATATTTTTGTTGTTTGCACATTGCTTGACTAGTTTTGGAGCGACGGATACTGGTTTGAGGTGTTAGAGCGATGTTGGAGCCAGTTATGGAACTTCGGAGCGAGGTAAGTCTCCTGTCCAACCATTTAAGGGGGAAACTACCCCTAGGTGTTGTATATTGATGTGTGCTACTTATTGTGGGGCTACGTACGCATGAGGTGATGAGAGCCCGTGTGTAGCAACATCCATGTTATTGTTCGGGTAGACTTAGGTTCACATCATGCTATAGTTGTACTATTTGAGCAGTCTTTCGACTATTAAATTCCTCTATTTACATTTCTACTTGAGACTAGGTTTGATATTGTAGAGACTTCACGAGTTCATGATTAGTCACCGAATAATTTTACTCCTTCTTACGCAATATTTCCGTGATATATATGTTTTATTGAAAGGTTTTTGTTAAAGAAATTATAACTCACACGTTTATTCGTGAGTGGGGTCAAGGACCCGTCAAAGCTTCTTATTTTAATGGGATCGGGTCGTTCGCCTCGACAAGATTTATGTACCACGCTCTCATGGGAGTGGGCCGTCCGCCTCGACAGGTTAATAGATGTATCTATGGTTTGTGTCGTTCGACCCTCGGCATTGCACAGTTTAAATATTTGTTGGATCGGGTCGTACACCTCGGCATTTACTATATCATATCCTCATGGAATCATGCATAATATTTGACAAGAAGCCAGTGTATCCGTGAGTTTTTCCTGATTTGAATTATGGCAATCTATTTGATGAGATCCACTATACCGATATGTGTGCTCCGGTTAAGGAGGGAATTTTTAATGGCAAGCTTGATTTCATTGTAAAGAGGGGAATTTGTATCAAATATTTTATGCTTGTTTATTTTATTTATTTATTCTTCCTCATGATTATTTACTCTTTTAGTGTAGCTGATATTATTGGACCACTAGTGAATGTCGATGTCGACCCCTTGTCACTACTCTTTCGGGGTTAGGCTAGATACTTACTTGGTACACGTGGATTTACGTACTCATACTACACTTGCTGCACATTTTTGTGCATGTACATATATGTTTAGTGGCCTTGTGAGAGCAGAGGCGTGTATACATGCGGAGACTTAGGTGAGCTGCACTCCATATTACGACTCGCAGCTAGCAGAGTCTCCTTCGGAGTTTTTTTATATTTCTCCTGTCCAATTTGTATTACGGACAGATGATGTATTTTATTTTATATTCCTAGTTGATGCTCATACCCTTGTGACATCGGGTTTTGTGGTGATTATGGGTTGTCCTGTACTGAAATTGTTAAAAGTATTATTATTTATTCTGTAAATCCCATCTTTTACTATTTAATTGAAGGAAATATGATTTCTAAAATATTGAAATGAGAACAAAATTAAGTATTTAATGTTGGCTTGCCTGATAGTGGTGTCCGGCGCCATCACGATCTTTAATGGACTTTGGGTCATGAAACATCTGCACGCAAGGTGCAGAAGCGTAGTATAAGTACAACCGACTCCATGTATGCAGCAAGTAATAGACCTAACCTTAGGTTCAAAGTAGTGACGAGTTAACACAAACGTCGGGTCAAATTCCAATATTCCCCAACAGTTCATAACAACATGGTACAAGTAATAAAAGAGGTATCTTAGAAATAAAATGCTCAGCTCGTTCGCGGTTCCAGAAAATAGGCATGCTTTTCAAGTATCTCAGTGAAAACCCAAATCTTTTACCGAAAATGCCAAAAATACGAGTAAGTTTGAAAACTGTGATTTTCCCAAAAATCCTTTCAACAATAAGTAAGAGGTTTCATTTTCAGATAGCGTGAGGAACGTACGTCTCTATGCCTATATGTCAAGATACAAGTAAAATCATATATGTCCCGAAAAAACTGGGTAGCAGAAGGAAATGCATCTCTATGCATGTATCTCAAGTACGCATGACAAATGCAATGCATCTCGATGATGAGCTCATGTACTCATTCTCTTAGAGTACTCAATCTCACTGTCTCGCATTCTCTCTCACTATGCTCAATGCTCAGCACCCGCAAACACTCAGTGTCGTACAATACCCGCTGCGGCATGTAGCCCGATCCACATATATATAGTCGACCGTGCTTACTGGGGGTGTGCAGACTCTGGAGGTGCTCCTACAGCCCAAGCGCTATAATCTGCACAGACAACTCACGTGCTATAGTATCAATATTAGTGTTTACCTTGAAAATGGTAATTACAATTAGATTTGATTTTGTGGTTCTAAAAATACGTGATTTATTTTTATGCTAGTTGTTAGACAGTAGATGCTAAGTGTAAGACTAGAAAGCAAAGCAAAAGCTTGAGAATAGCGTGATACACAAACCGAGTGACTGAGAATTGGGGCCTCGAGCTAGGTTATACGGGGCCTCGATTTTGAGCTAAACGTTAAGCTGTAGACAGTCGACGGAGAAATAACAGTTCTAAGGGCCTTGATGAGAGCTCTTTATGATCAATAATGAGTAATAAATGAAGAACAATTAATGAAACACAATAAATCTAAGCAATAAATGTATGTAATAAAATCAAAGGAGAATATGTTCAAGTTAGAGAGTAGAGAAAGTTCATGTTCTTGTATTCAATGTTGTATCCCTCTTACAAAATGATAAGGATCCCCTTAATATATGAGGATGAATCTCAATATAGTACATATGCATTTATTACAAGGATCTGAGGCTGGTACAGCCATTTAATGCTATGGTACGAGCTTGTACTAGCCTAATAGACCTGGTCAGCTTTAACCACGTGTCTTGGTAACTTCCAATTTGTTCATCATAGCCATCGATTTGCACTACCCCGAGGTCGAGCACTGAGAACCCTCGGGGTTGAACCTAGAGTTGAGCCCCGAGCCTCCTGGATACATGCTTATGAAGCGTCATAATGACCGTAAAATCGGACCCTCTGATTTTCACCGTATATAGATAGTCCCCGCGTTTCTTAAAATGAAAATGATAAGAAACGGTCTTGAACTCTTACCTCTTCGATACTACCATCATGACGTCAGCCCGTCGGAGCATTAAATGCCATGACTCAAAGACTACGCAGGGGTTGCTGTTAACACGACTATCGAGAAAACCCACGAACCGTTATTGGTTCGACCTTTCCTCTCTTCAAATGTTGCCCATGGCTTCTATAAATACCTTAACCGTTTTGTCATTCACACTTTTGCAACATCTTCAATTTTCTAGAGCTAAGTTCATCATCTTCTACATTCTTCTCCCTTCTGCGCTTGTCTCCTCACTTTCTTTGTCAGAAACCTTTTTTATAGCCATGGCTAGAACCTCTAGAATGGTACCTCAGAAAGAGGGAACAACTTCTTCGTCTCGCCCATCCAGGGGTAAACCAAAAGTACCCCCAATTGTCAAGCAATGTACTCCCAGCTAATTATATACGGTCTCCAATATTTCCATCAAACATCCCCCTTCTACACCGGGCCAATGTGAGCACGTGTCTCGGTACATCATCGTGGTGACCGATACGCATAGAGTGAAGGAAGACTGCCGATGGGGGAAAGCAGTGTTAGTTGAGATCCCTAATCCTGACGAAAGCATAGTAGACCATAAAGCTGGCTTCCTTAGCGTATATACATACCCCTTTACTCTGGGTCCTGTAGATTCTTTGGACCCTTCTTTCCCGTCGATAGATCCGGTGATTCTTGACTTTTGTCGTGAGTATCGGGTGACGGTTGTCCAAATCTATCCTTCTTTCTGGAGGATCGTTTACATGCTCCGATATTTTTCCAACAAGGTCGGGGGTATGACTTTCATCCTTAACCATTTAGTCAGATCATATAGCCCCCGTCTCTTTTGAGATTTGATCAAGCTTCATCCTCGATCCGCGAAGCCGTTCTTTTTTAGTATCGATGAGGACAAGGACCGGGGGTGGATGAGCCGGTTTGTCAGAGTGAGGACCTCAGACATTATTCTGGCTAACAGGATGCCATTCCCTAAGGAATGGAATATGGAACATAAGTGTCCCTACCTCAAGCACGTTTTATTGCCCCTTCTTTTCCCTCTAAAAAGTGCTTTGGATTATGCAGCCACCGTTTGGTATCCTGGCGCGGTTCAGAACCTATCGGGATGGATCAGACAGTTGGATTCCGCTTTCCCTTATATCGAGCATTCTTGGCGTGACTTGGCCAGAACGCGGTGGCAGGCCAAGAACCACGGTATGCTTCTTATTGCTATCTTTACCACGTTCCCTTTTGAATATCTTTTATGGTGGTAAGTTTGATGCATCACGCTTGTGTAGTCCTCGGGGATGGAGTGTTGATGAGATCGTCTCCTCATGGTGAGGAAGGGACCTCGAAACCTGGCAAGGGCAGAAAGAGGAAGAAGGAGGCGTTGGCCGGGTCTCCCAAATCGAAGAAACCTAAAGTTCACAGGCCTCGGACCGACGATACGGTCTCAACTTTGGCTACTGTGGCAAGTCCTCATATCGAGGATGAAGATGACGATGATGATGGTCGCCCTTTGGTACAAAGGGCGAAGCAGGGTGCGGATTCTCCACAAGTTGCTGGGCAGAAGGCCGCCGAATCAGGAGTGGTCGATATGGACCAAACCCGTGCTGAGGAGACCCTCGAGGAGGGTGCAGGCACAGTCCCCGAGTTTCAAGTCGGACATGGTACAATCCGTGTTGATGAACTCGCTGCTGGTGATTCGGAGGGCCTGAACCCGAAGTTTCTCGGGGACAAGATGAGACCCTTAGAGAAATTAATGCCCTGAGTGGCTTTAATTTGGTCCCTTCGTACTCACCGGGGGAAATCAGGGATGCACAGGACCCTGACACCACCATTGTGGAGGCCTCTTATGGAGGGGAAGATGTGCTCGGAGACCTCTTCGACGGTGTCGACGTGGACATTGATCTTGATGCTCCCGTTGCTGGCGAGGAGGCGGAGAGGCTTCAGCAGCAGGTGATATTCTTTGACTTAACTTTTGCGCTTCAAATCTTTGTCCTTGACTTTCTAACTTCTCTGCTTTGTTGCAGGCTAAGAAAATGTATGACCATGCCTTCTCTAGGCTTCAAGATGAGCTTTCGAGCTGTGGGGAGGAGCTCGAGAAGCTCACCTCGGAGCTGAAGGAGCCGAAGGCCTCTTCTGCCCGAAAGGGGGAGGAGTTGAGCAAGCTTCGTGCGAGTTTGGAGGGAGTGCGCCAGGAAAGGGCTGACCTTGCTGAGCAGGTAACACGACATCCACGAACTCGTCTTTTATTCTTATAACTTGGTGCTTACCAACTTGTTTTGCCTTTGTAGATTGGGCAAAAGGATACCCTGGTGGGGCAGCTCCGGGAAGAGGTCGTAGCCAAGGATGCGGAGATCCTCAAGCTGAAGGGGTGGAATGATGTTGTGACCTCGGAAAGGGACCTTTTGCCGGCGGAGTTGGCATCGACCCAGGGTCTTTTTCGAAGTGCTCAGAAGGAGGCCGTTGCACTATCCGTAGCCAAGTCTGAGGCCGAAAAAAATGCGTCTTCATACATGAAAGATGTTTCCACCGCAAATGAACGAGCCAGAGAAAAATCCGAGAAGGCCAAGCGGAAGCTGACTCGGGCCATTGCTTATGCTTGTTCGCAAGCAAGGAGGCAGGCTCTCAAGGAAGCAAGCGCCAAAGGCACCGATCTCTCGGCTGAGATCGAGGAAGCCCGAACCTTGGAGGAAGAATCGGCATTTTCGGCCACTTCGGACGAGGGTTCCGGAGATGATCCAGAGAGTAGTGAGGGTGAGGAATAGACATATGTCGTCCTCTTCTTTTCGTTTTTGTATATGAATTTCTCGAGGGAAAGGCTTTGTAGATACACCCCTTGTAAATATATTTTTGGAAATGTAAAGAGATTCTTCTAATTCAAATCTTCAATTTTTTTTATTTCACCACTCATGCAAAGTTAGACTTTAAATTTTGATGTTGGCTCTTCGGAGCCCATACTTGGAGTAATCGGGACCCCCAAGATCGGACACCATCTCGAGAGTAGGTTGATACTTCTTTTTAGAATCCAAGCTTGTAGTACCGGGATCCTCGAAACCTCGAGACCTTGATGGCTCTCGAGTGTTGTATGACAGTGTCATTTATGCGATATGGTTGCGAAGTGACCGGGGGGCCACTAGTACACTTCCCCAAAAAGTGGCAGTGACATGGTCAGAATCAATTGGCCTTCTGAATAGGCGAGCAGTCGCCGCTTGCTCTATATATGTATTTGCTTTCCCCTTATTTGGGGATTCCGCTACTTTGAGTGATTATCCCCATTATAGAGCTCTTCTTCCTTGCGCCAGTTTTCAATTCAAAGCTTTCGCCCAAGTCTTCATCTTCCCTTTCTTGTTTTACCATAGTCATGGCTGCTACGCCCAAATCCGTTTGCCATGGAGAGGAGAGTTCCGCCTCTGTTTTGCGCTCAGTCGGTAGTACACCGCCAGTGTCCGGTGGGTTAGCCTCGAGGTTCTTTGTCTCGATGAGGGATTTTATGTTAGAGAGACCTCCCAATGTTCAGGGCCATCGAGAGCATGCATCGAGGTTTATCTCCTGAATAGGAGAGGAACACGTCGAGGCAGTTAGAAAAGATTGCGGATGGGGAGAAAAGGTGGTACTGCAGGTACCTTCCCCGGAAGAGAGCATCGTGGCTCATGTAGAGGGGTTTTTGAACGTATACACGTACCCCTTTACATTGGGCCCTCTCGATAGGTCGTGCTTGAGTTTTGTAGAAGATATCAGGTTACCCTAGCACAGGTTCACCCGTCTTTTTGGAGGATAGTGCTGATGATAAGGTACTTTGCAGATAAAGTCGGGCTCGAGTTCACCCTCAACCATCTTATTAGATTGTACCAGCCCTTGTATTACCGGGGCTTGATTACCCTGCGATGTCGGTCCACTCGGTCCTTTGCTGCTAGTAATGAAGAGGATGGGGACCGAGGGTGGATGAGTCGATTTGTCCGAGTACAGAGTGTCGACATTATCCCCGCAGAGTTCTTGCCATTTCCGGAGAAATGGAATTTCACATGTAAGTGGTACACTCGTGTTATTACTATTCTTGTCCATGGTGGAGGCGGGCTCCGTAAAGACATTTTCTTTTTCTTTTCTTCAGTAGTCTCGTGGCTACCATGCGAGGTTCCCGACCTGGCGAATTGGTCTCGGAAACTTGCAGCTTGCTCAACTGATGATGAGCGTAAGTGGTGAGACCTGTCCAAGGGTAGATGGGAGGCAAAACATCACGGTACATGATGTGTGGATTGTTTTCTTAGAAAGGTACTTTCTTTTGTGTGTACTAACTCCATCACCGCAGGCATTGGAGAATTTTCTGAGATGAGACCATGCCCCCTCGAGGAGGCGGAAGGATCGTCGGCTTCGGGGCTGAGGGCTGATAACAAACGGAAGGGGTCCTTGACGGACGATGGTGTTCATAGCGAGGAAAGCCCATCGAAGGTTCCTCCTTTGCCGCCGTCTTCCTTTCCCTACGGCATCTGAGGCTTCTAGACTTGGAAAAATGGTTCCTCCTTTGCCGCCGTCTTCCTTTCCCATCGAAGGTACTTCAAGGGATGAAGATTTTCTGCCACCTTCCTCTTCTCCCACCGAAGGTACTTCGAGGGAAATCCGAGGCAAGGGGCCGCCCAAATCAAGTGGGGTATCGGGCGACCATATTCCCATCCGGAGTGGTTCTACTGGGGCCGATGAGACCAGGACAGTAGGCGCACGCTCAACCTTTGATGAGGCTCAGCGGCTCTGTCCTGCAATGAGTTTTTGTCGACTGTATTGCCTTTTCAACTTTGTGCTTTCATTTTCTTATCGAGATCCTTTTTCATAGGCTTTTGACAAGCTCAAGTCTGAGTTGCTCCGCCGTGAAGCCAGGTTGCGAAAAGCCTTGGAAGAGGAGAAATCCCTCAAGCTTCTTTATGATAAAAGGGAAAGGGAGTTGGTATACCTGCGGTACGAAGCAAGTCAAAGCCGGAACTACGAAAGCTACCTCGAAAGACAGGTAACCTTTGTTTCAAGGGGATGCACGTTTCTTCTCCTTTCTTTGGAGATTAACATTTTGATACTTTAGTTGCAGAGGAAGATGGGAAACCTAGAATGCGTTTCGGGTGAAGTTGTTCAGGCCAAGCATGAGTGTACTGAACTAAAGGCTCAGGCAGATGCCCAAGTTGCGGCCAAGAAGAATTCTTTGGCCAAGGCTTCTGCCCTCGAGGTGCAACTCCGGAGTGCTCGTGAAAATAGCTCAGTCTAAATGGGCATGATTGCAAGGCTCGAGTTTGAGCTTTTGAAGATGAAGGCCGAGGTTGTGGATGCCCGAGCTAAAGCTGAAGAGATTCGAGCTAAGGCTGACAAGAAAGTGGCCGTCTATTCAAAAGACGTTGCCGATGCTCGGGCTGAGCGGAGAGGGGCTTCTAATCGGGAGAGCAAGAAGCAATGAGTATGCTCGGTGCAAATCTCGGAGGGAAACTCTCGAAGAGATCCATGCTAGGGGCTTCGATCTATCGGAGGAGATAGCGCAGGCGAAGTCGGATGAATACGATGCCAAGTTCCTCTTGTCCGATGCCGAAGATAATGAGGAAGAGGCCGACGGGCCATAGTCCCCGAGGGGAGCGTAGGCTAGGCCTTGCTTTTCTGATTCTTTGTATAGTGTTCTTAGAGAACTTTGTAAATAGATCTTTGTATATACGTATAAAAGGAAGCCTTTTGGTTTCACCTTTCATGCATTTCCCGTTGCTTGTGTACGTCTCTTTTTGTTTTGAATTCGTATGTCTGTCGATGTTTGGCCAGGTGAACTGGACTTCGAGGTAAAAACCCTTAGGTTTATAAATCGGCCTTGAGGCTTATTGGGCTGCCTCGTAGGTTGTACGCATTTGCCCTTAGACGTTTTTTAGTTATCTTTTTCGGGCTCAGTCTTCGAGTCGGATCTCGACTCAAGCTCATTGACCCTTAAGTTTTTAAATTTTAAGCTTGCGTCTGGGCTCCTACACGTTAGGGCGATACGACCTCTAATATAGGCTGGCGACAGCGGCTCTTACGCATTGGGTCGGTACGACCATTAATCTAAGCTGGCGACAGTGGCTCTTACGCATAGGGTCGGTACGACCATTAATCTAAGCTAGCGATAGTGGCTCTTACGTGTAGGGTCGGTACAACCTCTAGAATAGGCTTATTTTTCCCTCGTTGACGTTTTTTGTGTTCGTCCGACTCTTTGATGGTTCGGTATGAACCTCGATTGCGAGGCATTATGTGACGATGGGCGAGCACCTCGGGGGGTTTCGCTCGATGGCTGAATTGTTTTGAAGCCTTTTTATTGTTTGGAGCTGATGTGATCGAAGCTCCTTTGCTTATGCCGAGGGTAGCCTGGTTAACCGGTTCTTTTCGAAGCATTTTCGAAGTAATTTGAAGGCCTGTGAGTTTATTGGCAACGGTCAGGCATCCCCGAGTTGCGTTAGTTTGGCTGGTACAGACTTATGACCGCAATCATCGTACTTGGCCATAGCCTTTCAGTCCCCGAGTGAAGTAGCTTCGGTGTCTATATAGAGGGTATGCCTTTTTAAGGGTCTTACAAGTTCGAATATATAGCCTTAACATTAAGATCGGGATTATGCCTTTTGTAAGGTCTTATAAATTTGAACATGCCTTGCTTGAGGTCTAACAGATTTGGTTACTTGGTACAAGTATAACTCATGCCTTGTTTGAGGTCTTACAGGTTTGGTAATGCCTTGTGAAGGTCTTATGAGCTCGAGGTTGCCCACATGGGGTCTTATAGCCTCGAGTTTGACAAATCGATGGGGTGACAGTCGGCGACAGTCCCCGAGACGTCGAGAGTTTTTTGGCTCTGAAGCCGTTTTGTGTAAACTTGGAGTTGCCTCATCGAGGGCTTACGAGTTCGAAGTTCCAACCCGAAGGTCATATGGCTTCAAGTTTTTGACATCAGTCCCCGAGTGTTCGGGAAATTTCTGGCTCTGGAGCCGTTTCTTGAAAGAATAGCGGATTACTTTGAAGCGCAAAGTATTTTGATGGAAAAATATTCCTTGATTACTTGGCACAAGTATACATTTTTTCGTTGTCAAGGGTTCAATTATTCTATGCGGACACGGTTCATTCGACCGTTTGGCCCGATACATCATTTTCCTATTGAGACCCTTTTTGGCTCATCTTGGCTTCTTCGGGGGTGATCTCCTAGGGGGATGCCCCCCATTATTCGAGGTTGATCGAAGAGAAGCCTTGAATACTTGTTAAGTTCTCCTTAGGTAGCATATAGATGTTGCCTCGTTAGAAACCTTGCCGGTAAAACCCTTCTTGGTATTGAATCCGGTCGAAGGAAAAGCGTGCAACGCATGCTTTAAAACCTAATGTCTTCAAGCTGGGGAGTGCTTCGATCATTCTAACCGGACTCCGGCACATAGGTTAGTATAAAACGTAGATAAAAAAGGGAGATGGTTATAACTTAGTAGTGATGGCGCTTCGAGCCTTGATATTTCTCAAATGTTTGCTCTGGGGACGCGGTAAGGTCCTTTGCTAATTGACTCGGGTACAGCCGAGAATGCAGCTCGTGATTGCTACTTCGCTGTTTGCTCATCCTTTGGCTCCTTCGATACTGAAGGTGTCGATGCTGGTGCCACATCGTGCACCGTGAACATCTCTCTCACTGCATGTTGCTCCCCGTATACGGTTTTTATTCCGTCCTTTGTTGGAAACTTCATCATTTGGTGAAGGGTTGACGGTACTGCTCTCATGCAATGTATCCATGGCCTTCCGAGTAAGGCATTGTATCTCATGTCTCCTTCGATGACATGAAACTTGGCATTTTGGGTTGTGCCGGCCACGTTGACCGGGAGGGTGATCTCCCTTTTCGTCGTCTCGCTCGCCATGTTGAATCCGTTGAGGACTCGAGAAGCGGGTACAATTTGGTTGAGCAGTCTGAGCCACTCCACCGTCCTCGACCTAATAATGTTAGTCGGGCTACCTGGATCCACAAGAAAACGTTTAATTTGAAATGTATTCACAAGAAAAGAGATTACCAGTACGTCGTTATGAGGCTGAGACTGGGTCTCGATGTCCTCGTCACTGAATGTGAGAGCGTCCTCGGGTATGTAACCTCGGGTTCGCTTTTCCCTGGTGATGGATATTTTTGTTCGTTTGACAATGGGTTCCTGTGGGATGTCGACTCCCCCAACAATCATGTGGATGACATGTTGTGGTTCTTCTGTTTCATTTTTCCTGTTCGTCTCTCTTTCCCGAAATTGATTTTTGGCTTGGTCGCTGAGGAACTCTCGGAGATGCCCTTTGCTGATTAGTCGGGCTACTTCTTCTCGGAGTTGTCTGCAATCTTCGGTCCTACGACCGAGTGTGTTGTGAAACTCGCACACCAAGTTGAGGTTCCTTTGCGACGGATCTGATTGTACGAGTTTTGGCCACCTGGTTTCTCTGATTTTAGCGATGGCAGAGACGACGTCCGAAACATCATTGTGGAAGTTGTATTCAGACAATTGGGGTGCCTTCGTCGGTCCTGTATGTCTGTCGAATCCGACTCTGCCCACGAGTCCCCGAGGATTCTGACCTCGATCTGTCCTTCGATCATTTTGGGGTATGTTACGCCTTGGGGCGTTTCTTCTATCTTCGGTGTATGGTTGGTATCTTTCCTTGTTTGGCCTTGGTTCTTTTGCCAGAAGCCTGGTAGGATATACTGAGCCCGAGGGGGCTCCTAGTTGGTCGTCCTCGACCTAATCTTTGACTGATATCGGTTGTGGACATTTGACCAAGTCACGGCGGGATATTCTACCAAGTTCTGCTTTAGTTGCTTTGAAGCTACCGAGCTTCGTTCGTTCAAACCTTGGGTGAAGGCCTGCACTGCCCAGTCATCGGAGACTAGTGCTAATTCCATTTGCTCTATTTGAACAAGATACAAACTCCCGCAGCATCTCGTTTTCTCTTTGTTTGATCTTGAAGACGTCGGATTTTCTTGTAGTGACCTTAATGTCACCGGCGTGTGCCTTTATAAAAGAATCTGCCAGCATGGAAAATGAATCTATCGAATTCGGGGCTAGGTTGTGATACCACATCATGGCCCCTTTTGAAAGTGTTTCTCCAAATTTCTTCAATAGGACGGATTCAATGTCGTCGTCCTTCAGGTCATTCCCCTTTACTGCACAAGTGTAAGCAGTGATGTGCTCGTTGGGCTCCGAGGTTCTGTTGTACTTCGGAAGATCAAGCATTCTGAATTTATTCGTAATGGGCTTTGGAGCGGCATTTGACGGGAATGGTTTTTGTACAAATTTCTTTGAATCTACACCCTTTAGGATCGGGGGTGCGCCTGGGATCAGATCGGCCCTTGAATTGTAGGTCTCCACCTTTTTGTCATTGGCTTCTATCTTTTTTTAGCCCGATTCAATCCTCTTCGTGAGGTCGTCGAGCATCTTTATGATAGCGGGATCGGCTGCTGACCCGTTGTTGTTTGATCTTTCTGGTACTTGTTTGGCTCGAGGAACAATTTCTGATGTTGCTGTGTTCGGAGTTTTTTGGTGGCTCTGCTGTTGAGCGATCGCCAGTTGTTGTGCCTGCAACATCTCAAAAATGACGTGAAGGCTAATCTCTCGTTCCTCCCGAGCTGGAGTTTTCTGAGCTTCTTGTTGGTTCTCTTGGCGTATACTCTTGTCAGTGTGGGAGCTTATATCGACCTGTTGGGCGTTGCGCGAGACCACGTCCATGGGAATTGGTTCTGGTGCGTCCTCAGGGTTTCGTGGTGGCACACCGACACTTGAAACAGCTACACCATTCTCTCCATGGTCCTCAGGACCGTTGTTCTCATGTGCATTCACTGAGTTTGATATTTTGACCTAAAATCAAAGATTCTTGGACAAGAAAAAGCGTGAAAGATAACTTGCGTTATGTAGTAAACCAGAAAAAAAAACAATCACTTTTATTTTTAGCCCCACGGTGGGCGCCAAACTGTTTACCTTGAAAATGGTAATTACAATTAGATTTGATTTTATGGTTCTAAAAATACGTGATTTATTTTTATGCTAGTTGTTAGACAGTAGATGCTAAGTGTGAGACTAGAAAGCAAAGCAAAAGCTTGAGGATAGCGTGATACACAAACCGAGTGACTGAGAATCGGGCCTCGAGCTAGGTTATACGGGGCCTCGGGGTTCAGCTAAACGTTAGGCTGTGGACAGTCGACGGAGAACTAACAGTTCTAAGGGCCTTGATGAGGGCTCTTTATGATCAAATGAGTAATAAATGAAGAACAATTAATGAAACACAATAAATGTAAGCAATAAGTGTAAGTAATAAAATCAAAGGAGAATATGTTGAAGTTAGAGAGAAGAGAATGTTCTTGTTCTTGTATTCAATGTTGTATCTCTCTTACAAAATGATAAGGATCCCCTTTATATATGAGGGGGAATCCCAATATAGTACATATGCATTTATTACAAGGATATGAGGCTGGTACAGCCATTTAATGCTATGGTACGAGCTTGTACTAGCCTAATAGACCTGGTCAGCTTTAACCACGTGCCTTGGGAACTTCCCGTTTGTTCATCATAGCCACATTTGCACTGCCCCGAGGTCGAGCACTGAGAACACTCGGGGTCGAACCACGAGCTGAGCCTCGAGCCTCCTGGATACATGCTTATGAAGCGTCATAATGACCATAAAATTGGACCCTCTGATTTTCACCGTATACAATCAGAATTCGCACGGACAACTCACGTGCTATAGTATCAATATTAGAATCCGCACGGACAACTCACGTGCTATAGTATCAATATCAGAATACGCACAGGCAACTCACGTGCTATAGTATCAATATCAGAATCCGCACGGACAATTCACATACTATAGTATCAATATCCTTACAATTAGGCCTTCGGCCTCATTCAGTCATCAATCTCTCCAGTCTCTCTCTCTCTCGGGCTCATAATGAGATGAAACTAGCCCAAAAATGATGATATGATGTATCAATAAATAAAACAAAGACTGAGATATGATATGCATATGAATGCGTATCACTGAGTATATAAAGCAATGAAAGCAAATAACTCGACAACAGAAATGACCTCAGTGGGTCCCAACAGGATACGCATGAAGCCTAGACATGGTGTCTAACATGGATCACAGCTTAATAGCCCAAGTACGTAGAAATTTCATGACTACAGGTAAGATCGAGTAACTACATAGTACCACAAAAATAACGGAGTCACTATTCACATGGTGCACGCCCACACGCCCGTCACCTAGTGTGTGCGTCACATCAACACCAAACACATAATACGTAATTCGGGATTTCATACCCTCAGCATCAAGTTTAGAAGTGTTACTTACCTCGAAGAACCTATCCAATACAGAGCAAGCCATGTAATGCTCAAAAAATGCCATCACACACGTTTCGACCTCCGAACGGCTCGAAACTAACCAAAAACAACTCAAATACATCAAACAATGCTAGAGGAACTAATCCCAATCTAAAAAGGTCGAATATTCAATCAAAATCCTAAAATCGGCCAAAAGCCCAACCTGGGCCCGTACCTCAGAACCCGACAAAACTCATAAAATCCGCCAACCCGTTCAATTACGAGTCCAACCATACTAGTTTAACTCAAATCCGACTCAAAATCAGTGTTCATAACTCAAAAATGTGTTATGAAGTTTTTTACAAAAAACCCTAATTTCCTCTTTAAATTCATCAACCAATTGCTAAAAATGAAGATGGATTCAAGAAATATAACCAAAACCGAGTGTATAATACTTATCCCAATCCTTGTGATGAAAATTGCTCCAAAAATCGCTCCATTCCGAAGTTCATAGCTCAATATGTGATAAGAATGACCGAACCTCGAACTTATACCATTCTGCCCAACGATTTCGCATTTGCGAACAGATCGTCGCATCTGCGACCACCGCTTCTGTGGTAAGGACTTCGCTTCTGCCAAATAGCCTTGCCCAGCAAGCCCCGCACCTGCAGATATCGAATTCCGCTTCTGCAAAGATTTTGGCACCTATGCTTCCAATCTCGCATCTGTGCGCACGCAGGTGCGCTACAAAAATCCGCTTCTACGGTCTTCCTCACCCAGCATCTTCTCTCTTCTGTGACTCCACTAATGCTTCTGCGACCATCACACCTGCGCAAACCAGCCGCAGGTGTGGTCATACCAGAACCAGCAGCAACCAGCAATAGCAACATGAAGGAAAATGATCTGAAATCAATTCGAAACACGCCCGAGCCCCTCGGGACCCCGTCCAAATATACCAACAAGTCCCCTAACATAACATGGACCTACTCGAAGCCTGAAAACATGCATAACAACATCGAAACAACGAATCACACCTCAATTCGAAATCCATGAACTTTAAAACTTCAAAATTCCACAACCGATGTCGAAACCTATCAAATCGCGTCCGATTGAACTCAAATTTTGCACACAAGTCACATTTGACATTACGGACCTGCTCCAACTTCCGGAATTGGAATCCAACCCCGATATCAAAAATTCCACGCCCGATCAAACTTTCCAAAATTCCAATTTCTCCATTTCAAGCCAAATTCTACTACAGACCTCCAAATAACAATCCGAATGCGCTCCTAAGTCCAAAATTACCCAACGGAGCTAATGGAACCATAAGAAATCCAATCCGAGGTCAAATACCAAAAAGTCAAACTTGGCCAAACCTTTCAAATTAGAAGCTTCTAGTTAAGAATCATTCTTCCAAACCGATTCCGAATAACCTGAAAACAAAAACCGACGGTTCACATAAATCATAATTCATCATACGGAGCTACTCATACCCTCAAACAACCGAGCAAAGTGCAAATGCTCAAAACGACTGATCGGGATATTACAACTTCATGTTGAATAAAATAATAATAATAAATATTAATATTCTACCTGAATTTTTATGACAATCATTTTAATTTATTTTCAAAAAATAAATTAATTAATTTGGTTAAATACTACCCTTAAATTCGTAATACGATAAATAAACTAACAATGTGGAGTCTCCTTTTGCTTTTCGTATTTTTCAATTTGAGTTCCAATTGGAATAAGATGAAATTATATAACTATATTAGGTACTTGAGCAAATAGAATTTATTTTTTAAGGCCAAGATAAACATATTGTTGCATGATATTTGAGTATAAATCAACATATTATTTTACTTTATCTGACTAAAGCAAATATACAAATATATCAAATTTATGATATGCATTAGAATACTTTTGTGTGACGTACTTTTTTCCATTATTATAATGTCCTAATAAGATTAATATCCATCATTTTTTAGAGCTTGTGCTTTTTGTAAAAATTTATTTTGTAACTCAAACACATAGTTTAATAATATTTATGTGATTTTAAATATTTATATTCATTGATATAGATGTCACGAACCAAATACCTAACCCGTCGTGATGGCGCCTATCATGGAACTAGGCAAGCCGACATTTTCAAAATACTTTCAAAATATAACAGAAATGAGTTAAGACATTTAAAATAATCGGAGGTTTACATAACAACGGAGTAAACCAAAAACACAAATGCGGAATAATAGCCTGACATCAGGGTGTCACTAAGTCATGAACATCTACAACTAGTCTAGAAACGGAGTCTACAACAGTTTGTGTCAAAATGCGAATACGGAAAGAAAAAGGATAGCAAGAAGGAGAGACAAGGACTGTGGACACCGGCAGCAACCTCGTAGATCTCCGATACTCGACCACGCATGAACTCATGTCCTCCGTGACCGGACACACCTGGATGTGCACATGAAGTGCAAGGTGTAGCGTGAGTACAAACAACTCTGTAAGTAACAGAAACAAATGAGGAACTGAGAAGCAATGACGAGCTATACAAAATACAGTTCATTTCAGTAATTTCGGTAAAGAATAGACATGCTTTCAAATCCGGCAGTTTAAGTCAAATCAGTTCTATACAGTTTCAAGTTCAAGTAAAAACCGGATACAAAATCTTCCAGAAATTCCACAACAATGACAGATAGCAACTAAATGCAACAGTAAATGAAAAGTAAGTACAGCCTCTTAAGGAAACAGTCACTCAACTCATCTCAACAGCTCAATCACTCGGCTCTCAGCCCTCAGTACTCACACTTAATAGGTACCTGCGCTCACTAGGGGTGTACAGACTCTGGAGGGGCTCCTGCAGCTCAAGCACTATAATTCGCACGGACAACTCACGTGCTACACGAATAACTCACGTGCTATAATATCAAATCAAGATCCGCACGGATAACTCACGTGCTATGGTATCAATATCTCACCATCAGGCCCTCGGCCTCACTCAGTCATCAACCTCCCTAGTCTCTCGGGCTCTCAGAAATCATATAAATCAACCCAAATAGAAGTAAAACATGTATCAACAAGGAACAAGAAGAGATGGAGGTATGATACGCAATAAAAGTTATGACTGAGTACAAGACAGCAAATAGTAGCTACATCACCAAGTATACGACCTCAACGGGTCCCAACAGTGATATCATATGGCCTAAGCATGATTTTTAACATGAATTGCAGTCAAATTTCCATAAAACAAATAGAACATGTAGTTAACAGTAGGCTATTCGACTTTACAGTCTCACAGGACGGACCAAGTCAGAATTCTCTTCGGTGCATGCCCATACGCCCGTCTCCTAGCATGTGCGTCACCTCCAAGATAATCACACGACACAAAATTTGGGGTTTCATACCCTCAGGACCAGATTACTTATCTCAGTCCGAGCAAAACTCTACTCCAAAATGCCCTTGCCTCGCAAGTTGGCCTTCGAATGTACCGAATCTAGTCACAAGCAGTACAATACAAATTAATATAGGCTAAAGGGATCAATTCCACAAGAAAACTACTAAATTAGAGATAAAAATCCGAAATTGGCTTAACCTGGCCCCCGGGCCCACGTCTCGAAATCCGACAAAAGTCATAAAGCCCAAAAGCCCATTCACTCACGAGTCTGACCATACTAAATTTACCAAAATCCGACACCATTTGGCCATCCAAGTCCCCAAAAATTCACTCTCCGATTCTCAAGCCCTAAACTTCCAAATTTCACCTCAAAAACTCACCAACTAGGTGAAAAATCAGTGGGAAACACCATTATTGGAGATAAATAGACACAAGGAGCTTACCTCAGTAATCCTCCTCAAAATCCTCCAAAATCCAAGTTCCAAAATGAGAAAATGGTGAAAAATCTCGAAGTCCTGTATTTATATGTCCTGCCCAGGCTTTTGGCACCTGCGGATATATATTTGCATTTGCGGAGCCGCATCTGCCGCATCTATGGTAAAATTTCCGCTTCTACGGAAGTCACTTATCCATCTGCCTCCGTTTCTGCGATCACTGGACCGCATCTGCGCATATCGCAGGTGCGGGAATTACATCGCACCTGCGGTCCAAACTCGCATCTGCGTCCTACTGCCCGCTTCTGCGACCAGCGCAGGTGCGGCAAAGTCTTTGCACTTGCGACCTTTGCCCATATCATCTTTGGTCGCATCTGCGATTCTTTCCAAGCTTCTGCGGGCTCGCACTGCAGTACCCACTCCGCAGGTGCGGTTACACCAGTAGCAGCAGCACTTCAGGTGCTTCATCAACTTAAAATCAAGTCCGTTAACCACCAAAATAACCCCGAGGCCCCCGAAACCTCAACCTAACCTACCAACAAGTCTTATAACCCGATACAAACTTAGTTGAATCCTAAAATCACCTCCAACAACATCAAAAACATGAATTACCCACGGATTCAAGCCTAATGAACTTTGAAATTTCCAAATTCTACGAACGATGTCGAAACCAATCAAATCACGTCTGATTGACCTCAAATTTTGCACACAAGTCATAAATGACACCAAAAACCTACTCCATTTCCAAGAAATCACATCCGACCCCGATATCAAAATTTCCACTGCCGGTCAAATTTGCCAAAACTCCAACTTTTGCCAATTCAAGCCTAATTCTACTACGGACCTCTAAATCACATTTTGGACGCACTCCTAAGTCCAAAATCACCTAATGGAGCTAACGAAACCATCAAAATTCAAATCCGAGGTCGTTTACACATAAGTCGACATCCGGTAGACTTTTCTAACTTAAACTTCCAATTAAGAGACTAAGTGTCTCAATCCACTGCGAAATCACTCTGGACCCGAACCGACTAACCCGGTAAGTCATAATATAGTTGTAGAACACAAAAGAATTAGAAAAATGGGGGAAACGAGGCTAAACTCTCGAAACGACCGGTCAGGTCGTTACATCCTCCCCCTCTTAAACAAAATGTTTGTTCTCGAACGGTTCTAAAAGCATACCTAGAGTCTTAAATAGGTGTGGATTTCTGCTCCGCATATCCCGCTCGGACTCCCAAGTAGCCTCCTCCACGGGCTGACCTCTCCACTGCACTTTCATCGAAGCTATATCCTTTGACCTCAACTTTCGAACCTGCCACCCCAAAATGGCCACCGGCTCCACATCATATGTCAAATCACCATCCAACTGAACCTTGCTGAAATCCAAAAAGATGAGACTGATCGCCGACGTACATCCGGAGCATGGAAACATGAAATACTGGATGCACACTCGACAAGCTAGGTGGCAAGGCAAGCTTGTAAGCCATCTCCCCAATCCTCTGAAGTACCTCAAAAGGCCCAATGAACTGAGGGCTCAACTAGCCCCTCTTCCCAAACCTCATAACACCCTTCATGGGTGATACCTTCAGCAGAACCTTCTCCACGACCATGTAAGACACACCACAGACTTTCCTGTCAGCATAGCTCATTTGTCTTGAGTGTGCTGTGCGAAGCTGCTCTTGAATCAATTTCACCTTGTCTAATGCATCCTGAACCAAGTCTGTACCCAAAAGCCTAGCCTCACCCGGCTCAAACCAAACCACCGAAGATCTACACCGCCTCCCATATAAAGCCTCGTATGGAACCATCTAAATGCTTGACTGATAACTGTTGTTGTAAGCAAACTCCGCGAGCGGTTGAAAATGGTCTCATGAACCCCCAAAATCAATTATGCAAGCACGTAGCATGTCTTCCAATATCTGGATAGTGTGCTCGTACTGTCCGTCTGCCTGAGGGTGAAATGCTATGCTCAACTCAACCTGAGTGCCCAACTCTCGCTGCACTGCCCTCCAAAACTACGATGTAAACTGCGTGCCTCTATCCAAAATGATGGAAACTGGCACCCCATGAAGGCGAAAAATCACTCTGATGTAAATCTGAGCCAACCGCTCAGAAGAATAAGTAGTACCAACTGGAATGAACTGCACAGACTTTTTCAGCTGATCCACAATCACCCAAATAGCATCGAACTTCCTCGAAGTCCGTGGGGTCCCAACTAAGAAATCCATGGTGATCTGCTCCTACTTCCACTCTGGGATCTCTAACCTCTAAAGCAAGCCACCCGGTCGCTGATGCTCATATTTTACCTGCTGACAGTTGAGACACTGAGCTACACACCCAACTATATCTTTCTTCATCCTCCTCCACCAGTAGTGTTGTCTCAAATCTTGATACATCTTCATGACACTCGGATGGATGGAATATCGCGAGTTGCGGGCCTCCTCCAGAATCAACTCCAGTAGCCCATCTACATTGGGCACACATATCCATCCATGCATCCTCAATACCCAATCATCACCAATAGTCACCTCTCTAGCATCACCGTGCTGAACCCTGTCCTTGAGGACAAGCAAATGAGGATCATCATACTAGCGCTATCTAATTGAGAAACTACACAAGCTAGAACCCAGCTGGGCTCCAAAATATCAAATCTCATGAACCAGTTGGCCAAGGACTGAACAACAATTGCAAGGGTGATAGGTTACAAGCACCTTATTTTATGTTTTGATGATCTAACGAACTTACTGTCAAGAACCAGATAAGGAACTTGCTACATATTCTCAAGACCTTAAGATAAAAAGGTTCCATCTTGGGATATGCTTCAACTCTTAAGGGTCAAAGGAACAACAGAGGGAACAATAGCTATCGTTTCCCGAGAAAACTGCATAAGTCAACTGCCCCAGCTGCAAAGTTGATGCCTGCACACGCTATAGTGCAAAAATAGTGCAGCAATCAACTTTATGGGGAGTGTCTTATACCTACGTTGCTTACATTATCCCAAGTGATGTCACAAACGGATTATTAACATCAAGGAAGGTAAAAACAAATGATTTGAATATTAGAGAATTCACTCAAGCACTTCAATAGTGATTAAGCTTCCGATCAACAATTCTCAAGTGTATCAAGAACAAAGAACACCACTACTACGGACCAGTTCCTCATATCAAGTGATTGTATGTCCTTAGTTGAGTTGTAACTTTGTTAATGTTCTTACTTGTAACTCCTACTTATCTTACTTAGAAGCAGTGTGTAGGAAACTCTTGTAAATCTTAAACCTTTGCGTTTGAGTCTTGGCTAGAGTTAGTGAGGGATTAAGAGGTTAATTCCTAGGTTGCACAGGTTGTAATCTAAAAGTTGCTAAGTAGTGAAGTTGAAATCCTACAAGGGTAGGTCGTGGTTTTTAATCACGTTGAGCTGGGAATTTACCACGTAAAATTCTCTTGTCATTTACTTACTACAATGTGTGTGTGTTCTATTGGAACTGATAGAACCTGGTTCTCTATAGAGTTTGGTGGACCCTTAGTTTCTATCAATTGGTAGCAGAGCAGGTTCTTTCTATAAGGTTAACACCTAAAAAGGATCATCATGGCTACTCCTCCAAACTTCGAAGAAGGCCAGTCTACTTACATACCACCAAGTTTCAATGGACAATATTTGTCGCGCCCTATTTTCTCGTGAAAACGGGTTTTGACGTGTGATAACTCTTTTAAAGGAAGGGTTAAAATAGAAGAGTCGCCACCTAACGATTTTTAAGGTGCGTTAGGTCACCTATTTGCAAATGACTCAGGTTCAACTAGTTTGTGTCACCAAAGATCGGGTAAGGGTTGAAAGTTACCTCGAAGAGAAGGTGTTAGGTACTCCTCGAGATCCACAACTATGGGTCCCGGCCGAACTTGAATTATATGGATCAGTAAAATAAACAAAGAGAGAGAGAGAGAGAGAGAGAGCACAAAGTTTGGGAATTTTATGATTATAAAGGACTTTGTGTAAATGAATACAAACACTTGATAAGGTAAAAGGGAAATAAGATGGGGGGTCCTAAGTTTTTTAGCCTAAAGGATCACCCCGTGCAACATAAATAATACTTCGTAACTCCCTCTAGATGGGGTGTTACTCATATTATTCAGCGGGCACAGACTATCATCTCCTGCTACCCGATTATTATCTTTAAGTTGTTACCTAAAGCGCATTAGTTTAATTATAAGTCATACCTTATGCGTGCGCTACCCGCCCCATGGCTATGGTCCAGGAAGCGTTGGACCTCCATTTTAGGTGGTTCTAGACTTTACTTAGGGTGCTCAGAAAATGTCATAACTAGGCGACATACAAAACATATTGGACTTCACATACGAGCAATTAAAGGCTCAAATTAGCCTCCACAATTAAACGGCAAATGCACACGAAACAGATTTTCATGTTAGGCAGTTCAAGATTAAGGAACTTAAATCCTTATAGACATGATTTCTACGTGATAGGAATCAATGCATGCAAGCATTTTTTGGAATCAGTGTTATTCATAGACAAGATTGCATAGATTGTTACACACTGATTATTGAGAAGGAAAATTCCCAGTTATTAGTCCCACAGCTGTTGTGCCTAGGTGATTTATGATAACAAGAGTAGAATCTCAAAATTACTCATGCTTTTGATAATGGCCTAAGTGAGAAATGAACAATGTTAAAGGGGTGTCATTACCAATTATTAAGGCGAACAGTGGCATCCTATAGGTAGGATTTCTAACGATTAACATTTGGGACCTGATTTTGTTGTTAAACCTTATAAGCGGGTTTTCTAGGTGGATAATGTGATGCAATGACAGATAAAGGGATTAGAGTCCTATAGGAATGATCTCTAGTGGACACACGACAATAATGCAAATTAGAGGGGAGTTCCGGGATATTTATTTCCTACGGGAAGGTTCTCTAGTAACATATAGCAACAAAGATATTGAGGCATTTGAGCTCATGCTTTGCTAATAAACTAGTTTGAGTGTGTGCTTTTCCTAATAGCATGCTTAGTACAGTGTGCATAGAGAATGAATAACAGAAGAGCAAGTGCATCATTCAATCCTATAGACAGGTTATCTACCCTCGCATATTAATATTAGAATCTATCCCATCCCCCTTTTACTATCACCCCAATCGTTTATACAAAGATATTATTACAGACGCAAATTAATAATTAAAGTAGTAATATTACATGACAATAAACAGGCCTATAGCAGGCCCCAAATAAAACAACTAAATACCCAGCCTTGCTGGGCCTTCAATACTTCTGACATAGTGTACTTAGGCCTTCAACAAAGAACCACACGACCATAGGCCCATAGGGAAGTCCAGACCCCTTTCAATGAACCACAGCACCAAGTGTTACACCACTTGAACAACCAGTATAGAACACAATACATGATAAGGAAATAGAGTATTAGGGATAGTTTTGGAGGTTGAGAAAATGACTAGAACCTAGCCCTAGGCTCAACTGGACCCCGAGCAGTGCTCACACTAGGGAGGCCAACACTAGAACCTAGATAGCCTTGGCTTTCAGCCGACTAAGAATAGGAATTTAGAATGTCAAAGTAACAGGTAAGGAGGGTAGACAGAGATTACTGAACTGAGCATACAGCACAAATGGTCAAGCAAGCCAGTAGCTTCAGCAAGGTTCACATAGCAAAAATATCACATAAACAAACATCATAGGAATTAGGAGAAGAAACAGGTTTGCAAGCATACATAGGTTGTACTAGTGGACATCTAAAGGTCTAAATTAAGTTAAGTCTAACCTAATGCCATATTAATCAACACTTGAACACAATGGAGGGATACACATATTTATAACCACAGGGAGGAGAGAACAGCAGATGAACCAAGGCATACTGGAAAACATGCTAGCATAAGAGTCCTAGAAAATAGAGTGCTTGTCTTTTAGAAATCCAGGATAGTATGAAACAAGTTTGAAGCAGACTTTAGGGTAGTATTAAAGAGAAAATTCCAATATACACAGGACTTAGTACCAAAAGGTTCATTCGAGTAAAAGGGTTTTTCATAGAGTTAGGGTAGTATCTAAACACAATATATGCAGAAATTGGCAACTTAACAGCATACAACCACAATAGTCAGACTCATATTGTAATGGACTGCTGTTGAAGTCCAAAATTAAACATGTTAAGATGCTACAGAGTATAGAACCAATCTCAAGAGATAAGAGATCAGAGAGTGCAGGTCATGGTGAAGCATAATACAAACAATAGACTATTCTCATGTGTACAACTAACACAGAATGACATTAAAATTGGGTATTATCATAATTGAATCATGCTCATACAAGTTCAAACACATATGCAAAAAGAAGGAAAGAAATTAAGCATTGCAAGGGATTAAACACTAACCAGTAGCAGAATCAAAAGAATGAAGAGTGTAATAGCAAAAACCTCAAATCCCCGATGCTTCAGAGTTCACAAGAGCCTCGAGAATGGGCTCCGAGCAGTGCTTGCACCGGAGGAGGTTGTTCAGTACTTTAGAGAGTGTTCGAGTGTAACAGTGAGTTAATGAGTGAGAGAAGAGAGTAGTGAAAACAGCAGCCGAGATTAGGAGATTCAAATCCTGTTAAGGGGGTTTCATGAGTGGGGTTTATATAGCAGCATACTTCATACATAAAATAGGAAACACGTTTAACATTAAACCCAAAATAAGGAAACATATACCAAAATCAATTAGAATCACTTTTTAGGGCAAATAATACATAAAACAATGGAGTTCAGTAAATTAACAGAGAATAAGGAAAAATAATTATGCAAATAACCCTTAAAATAAGGGAATACAATAGAGAATAAGGAAAATATCATATGAAAATCAGTTAGAGTCAAACTTAGGGCAAAATAAAGTAAAAAAAGGGAAACACGGTGGGTTAAACAAAAATAAGAAAACTATCAGTCAAACACAAGAAAGGGAAGAATATCAATCGACAATCAGTAAAGGAAAAGGGGAAATCTCAAACCCTAGTTGGGACTGACGACTTGAATCGAACCAAAAATGCAAGAATCGTTCAATATAACATGTATATGGACGAAAGATCGTCCAGATCTTCATACAACAAAGTAAATCGGCCCCTTCTTGAGAAGTAGTTCTTGCCAAAAATAGGCAAGAACTAAGTAATACCATAAACATGCGTGTAATAGTAAACTATCACAAAATAGGTAAGTAGATCATGGATTAATTCCATGTTTGAGCCGGAATCGGAGAGGGTTAGGGGTTACAACGGCTAGGATTTGACAGAGAAAAAGAAAGGTGAGAGGGTAATGAAGTCGGCGGGTAAAGGGGAAATGGAGATTAGGGTTATGGTTAGGTAGCTTAAAGGGGTAGGGTTATTGTGGGCCATTGATCTTCGAGATCAACGGCCAGGATTTTAAAAGAGCTAGGCGGGTTAATTAAATGGGTATGGGTAGTGGGTTGTTGGTGTTGGGCTTGGGGTAATTGGGCTAAGTTTGGGGTGATTGAGCTGAGGTCTGGGTAGTTTTAGGTCCAAAATTGGTTATTTAATTCCCCAAAATTTATCAAAATAATTTATAAAAAATGCTTAATAAATGAATGAAAATATTATTTATGCCTCGAAATACTTAAAATAATAACTTTGTATTATAAAAATATAAATTTGCTAATAATATAGAATAAAGAGCATTTATGTATGAATATGGGTCATTATTGCAAAATTAGATAAATAGCTTAAAATGCTAATGTAATTATTGAAATAGAATAAAAAATATTTGAAACATATATTATAGGTGTAAAATAATTATTTTAGGCAACTAAGTCATCACAAAATAATTTGAAGGATAATTACTGGATATTTAAATATAAGAAAATTAATTTAAAGCTCTAAAAATTATGGAAAATAATAGAAAAATGTTTGCATAGGTTTGTAAACTAAATGATGATGCAAATTGATATTTTGAAAGTATATATACTATTTGAGAAAATATGAGGGCGAAATTGGGTATCAACAATAATATGGATAGTGGAAGACCAGAATGCACGACTTCATCATGGTTGAAGATTCAAAGCTATGGGATGTTATCTACGATGGACCTTTTGTTCCCACCAAGAATTTTGGCGACCCAGCTGTAGCCATTCCCAAGACAAGGAAGGAATTCAATGATGCTGATCAAAAGGCAGTAGAGAAGAATTTTTGTGCAAAGAAAATTCATGTTTGTGGCATTTGTCCTGACAAATACAACAGGATATCAGCATGTCAGTCAGCCAAGGAAATTTTGGAAGCCCTTCATATAGCTCATGAAGGAACAACACAGGCGAAGCAATCCAAGATCGACACGCTCACAACTGAATACGAGCTTTTCGGGATGAAAAACGATGAGTCCATCCAAGATATGCATACTCGGTTCTCCTCTATCATCAATAAGCTTCACTCTCTTGGTGAAATCATTCCAAGAAACAAGCTTGTCAGAAAAATCCTTAGTGTGCTACCCAGTTCTTGGGAAAGCAAAGTGTACGCTATTACAGAGGCGAAGGACTTGCGGGAGCTAACCATCGATGAGCTTGTCGAAAATCTGAAAACATATGAAATAAAGAAGAAGAAGGACAATGAAAGAAGAGAGCCCAAGAGGGAGAAGAACCTGGTCCTCAAGATGGACAACAAGATTCAAGTGGTGAGGATGGTGATATGGCTTACTTGATAGGTATTCCAAAAAGGAAAAGTTCTATCAAGCCAAAAAATTATGACCTCTCTCATAAATGTGGCAAGTCAGGACACTTCATCAAGGATTTCCCTCTCCTAAAGAAGGATCAGTACAAAAACAACTTTGACAAAACAGCCAAGAGGAACCCGGTTCCTGATAAACGCTTCAATAGAAAGAATGATGCTAACAATGTTGTAAAACAAGCTCTTACTGCATTGGGAGACTCTTCCAGCGAATTTGAGAAGAAAATGATCATGGTGATAGTTCAATGATGGCAGTAAAAAGTGAAGCAACTAAGTATGATTCAATCTTTGCCTTGATGGCTCAGGCTGATGATGATGAAGATGACGGCGATGATGAGGTAAATTTTCTGGATGTTCAGAGAAATTTGAAATCTTATTCTCCTAAAAAACTCATATCATTGGCAAATGTGTTAGTTGATGCTTATCACAGTCTTATAAATGATAAAGATGCTTTAACTGTGGAGTTAGGAAAAGCAGAACAGACCAGAGATGACCTAGTAGTCATTGTAGTTGATTTAAAGGAAACAATTGAGAACCTGAAGAAAGATAAGGATGCCTTAGGTGAAAAAATTGCTAATGTAGAACATGAAAGAGATGATCTAATGGTTGTTGTGGTAGACCTAAAAGAGACCATTGATTGTGTAAAAGGGGAAAAAGAAGTCTTGGCTGAGAAAGTTACTAACCTTGAGCATGAGAGAGATGACCTATTAGTGGTGGTAGTGGACTTGAAGGAAACAATTGGGGAACTTAAAATGGAGAGTAGGCTTGAAAATTCTCAAAAGGGAAAGGAAGTTGCAAGTGAGGCACGCATTAAGCTTGAAAGTGAGTTAAATTCAGTGAAGTCAAGTTTGTGTGTTGAGCTTGAGAAAAACAAACAACTTCAGGAAGAACTAGGCAAAGTGAAGAGTGATCTTGAAAAGTCACTCAAATGGACCTGGTCCTCTCATCCTATCACTTCCATGTACACTAACAATGGGGAAACAGGAAAGGGATTGGGTTTCAAAGGATAAGATTCCCTACAACCCTCATAGCAAGTACGTTACTATACCTGACAATTGGCTTTGCACTCACTGCGGCAACAATGGGCACTTTAAAGAAAATTGTAAGGCCAGATTTCAGTCATAGCAGAAAACAAATCTTTTGCTGAAAAAGTAACTACCGATAGAGAACCTGGTCCCTCACATAAAAAAATGCACGATGCCTTCATGGACCAGAAGATCCCTCATTTACCCCTTTCCTCATTACAAGGGACCCAAACTAGTTTGGTCCCTAAATCTAACTCCTGATTTTCTTGTGCAGGGAACAGGGAAAGGAAGCAGCCTACAATGGTACGTGGATAGTGGTTGCTCAAAACATATGACTGGAAGTACAAAGGATTTTCTTTCACTTAAGGCCATGCAAGGAGGGAGTGTATCCTTTGGAAATGGAATGAAAGGATACATTCTGGGAGTTGGAAGGATTGGGAAGTCTCTCTCACACTCAATCAAAACTGTGTACCATGTGAACGGGTTGAAGTATAGCTTGCTAAGTGTTTCTTAGATATGTGACAAGGAAAACAAAGTGGAATTCTCTTCAAAGATATGCACAGTTACAAATATTGTGACTGGTGAGGTGGTGCTAGTGGCCAAGAGATACAAGAACATTTATGTTACTAATTTTGAGTCCCTGCAAAGTTGTAATCTCAGCTATCTAAGAGTTGTTGATGATGATGCTAACTTATGGCATAGAAGGCAGGGGCATGCAAGCTTTTCATTACTGAACAAAATAGCCGAGAAGGACCTGGTTCGCGGTTTGTCCAAGTCAAGCTTCAAGGAACATAAAGTTTGTGATGCATGTGCAAAAGGAAAGCATGTAAGATCTTCATTCAAGCCCAAAAAGGAAGTCAGTACCTCAAGGCCACTTGATCTTCTTCATATGGATCTATGTGGACCTATAAGGGTACCAAGCAGAGGAGGAAAAAGATATATCTTTGTAATACTGGATGACTACTCCAGATTCACTTGGACCCTATTCCTTGAAACCAAGGATGAGACTTTTTCAAGTATTTGTTGCCTTTGTCAAGAAGATTCAAGTGAAGATGGGCACAAATGTGGAATGCATCAAATCAGACCATGGGACAGAGTTTCATAATGCCAGTTTTGATGAATTCTGGGTTGAAAATGGCATTACTCATAACTTCTCAGCTCCAAGAACACCTCAGCAAAATGGTGTTGTGAAAAGGAAAATAGGACTCTTGAAGACATGACAAGGACAATGCTAATTGATAGCGGGATCGTGAAATATTTCTGGGCAGGAGCAGTTAAAACTACATGCTATTTAATAAACAAACGTATGATCAGGTCCCTTCTAAACAAAAAACATCTTATGAGTTGCGAATGGAAGAAAGCCTAAATCGACTCATCTGAGGACATTTGGCTGCAAATGTTATATTCTCAACAATGGCAAGGAACCGCTTGGAAAATTTGATGCCAAAAGTGATGAAGAAATCTTTCAGGGATACTCGTCCCAAAGCAAAGCCTACAAAATATACAACAAAAGAACTCAATGTGCTGAGGAGGTGTACATGTGATCTTTGATGAGTCTCACCTCTCCTATGAGAAGGACAGGGATGTTGATCAAGATGGAAAACCCTTATCTGTTCCAGGAGAAGTTATTGACATGGAAAATAGAAAGGCAGACATGATGAGTCATGTAAAAGAGTCCAGTGATGATAATGCAAGTACACCTCCAACTATTAGAGAGGAACCTGATCCCACGATCACAATAACTGAAGCTAAAAATAGAGTTGTAAATGCAATCCAAGCCATGCAAGAGGAGCTATTGAAAAGGCTTGACTTGGAAGCATCAAAGACCAGATATTGTGTTCAGCGTGGGTCTTGTGCAAGATTTCAGTCAAATCCAAAGGAATCTCGTTCGAAGGCTGCCAAGAGAATATTGAGATATCTTAAGGGAACGCAAAACGAGGTTCTCTATTATCCCTCAGGTGACAGCCTTGATCTTATTGGGTATGCTGATATTGATTATGCATGATATCTGGTGGACAGGAAAAGCTCGTCTGGAATGGCACATTTTCTGGTTTCTTGTCTCATCTCATGGGGTACAAGGAAATAGAACTCAGTGGCACTCTCAACTGCAGAAGCAAAATATGTAGCAGCTACCTCTTATTATGCTCAACTACTGTGGATCAAGCAGCAGTTGGAAGACTTTGGAGTGTTCTCATATTGTGTGCCTCTCTTATGTGTTAACACAAGTGCACTCAACAAGGCAAAAAATCTAGTTCAACATAAGAGGACCAAGCACATTGATGTGCGTCATTATTTTCTCAGAGACAATGTTGAAAAAGGTCCTATATGCATGAAATTCTGCGGCACTGAAGATCAAATTGCAGATATATTTACTAAAGCCCTGAGCAGAGAACACTTTGAGAAAAATCGCCTGGCACTGAGGTTGATAAAACCAACTGAGAACCTGGTCCCTCGATGATTGGCTATGAAAGAAATAGACAGGTAAGATTGGCTAAAAGTGTTTTTTGGCAAAGTCTAACTCAATTCTATACTGTCGCAGGTAGACACGCATGATGATTACAGAGCAACTGATGCAGTGCATGCTGGTAAAAGAGGTTAAGCTTACGCTTGCAAGACCTGTCAAGGAACCTGGTTCTACTAGCTCGGGTTAGTAGCTTCTCTGTTCTCTCATACACAACTTAGAAAGGATAAAAACAATGTCACATCATCAGTATGTCAGTTTCTTTACTCTGCATCTCTTCACCGAAGCGTCTCACTTGCTACTGAACGACTCGACTCCCCAAAATAAAACTGCCACCTTTTCTTAACATGTCCCTCATCTCTCATAAATGCATCTATCAAAATCACAACTCCTCACATCAAACCACAAACATTTCACTTCCCTTTCTCTCTTCTCATACCACTAATCTTTCCAGTAAACTTCACCATGACTGAGAATCAAGAAACTTCCGGTGTTCTCAACAATACCCCCATTGAGTCCACACAAGTTGAAACTCCAATAGTAGACTCCTCACCCAACACCACCACCAGTCCAAACCCTAGAGCGGAGTCTCCCTCAAACACAGTTTCCTCACCTACCCATGTAGATTATGATTCTCATCGGAGTCGAAAAACCTTGACTCTGAAAAAGTTTATGGTCACCAGTTCTCCTCCAGTCTCGTCGAAAAAATAGGGTGAACAAGGTAATTTGGTCGAAGAAGGAAATCCGGAAACCTCCAATCTCACTATGAAAGAGAACACAAGTGCAAACCAACAGGCTAGTCCTGACAATGCTAACTCACCCAAGACAGGACTTGAATCTACAGGTAACACTCCTCTTCCTACTGAAAATTGCATGGAACCACAAGAAAAGGAGGAAATAGAAAACATGCTCTCCATAGCTGCTGAATGGCGAGGTGTAGGGAGGTCTGAGCCTCAGGGGGAAGAGCCTCAGGCCATAATAGATGGGAGAGATCTTATGCCAGTTGAAACATTAGCACAGGATGATACTTTTGGGGTCCCTAATGATGGACCTGATCCCCCCACGGAGGATCCAGGTCAAGGTTCATCTCCCCAGGTTAGTATTGATCCTGCTCCTTCTCCCCACTTCTATGTTGAACCCCTGTCGATGGTGGTGCCTGAGATGCAGTCTGATAGTGAAGAAGATTTAGATGATATGGTGATTGCTAGTTTTATTAGGGTTAGGAGTAAGCCAGTTGCAGCCCTAGAACCAACCCCTAAGCGACCCATTACACGGTTGCAGAAAAAGGAAGCTCTAGAGTCTGCTCTCAAAAAAAGTCAAATGAGTCAAAGAAAGAAAATTCTGGTAAAGGATGGAAAAGTTGTACATGAAAAGGTCTGGATGAGGAAGCCAAAGGAACCTAGTTCCTTGACTCACAATCCCTCGAGGAAGAAGCACTCTTACTCTCAATCCAAAAGAAACACTTCTACAAGTGTTGAAAGTCCAACTAAGAGTGCTGATGTTGTTCCTAGTGAAAGTTTGTGGAGAAATTTGGTGATAAGACAGTGAGAGAGAGTGGTGGAGAGTATGACGATGAAGAAGTGGAAAATTCTTGTGAACATATACATGAAAAGTCAGTGGAGAAGGGAAAGTCTATTCGCAAGTCAGTGAAAAGAAAAGTGGATGATGACGAGGAACCTGGTACCTTCAAGAAAGCAAAAGTTGATGAGTCTCTGAGTTCTTAGAAAGAGGAGTTGAGAAATTAGAAGGTGTTGTGGGGCCGCACATTTGCCCCTGACATTGTAGAGCTTGCTGGGATGAGACAGTTAGTGGAAATTTGTGATTTCCAACAATGGACTCATTTGTTTACAAATGATGTTCCAAAAGTATATGAGGAGGAGGTGCGGAGTTTTTATGTCGACATCTTTACAGTTGAAGACGATCACATCTGTGTGTTGGTAAATAGGGTGGATATATGTCACGACCCAAACTGGAGGGCCATGACTAGCACCCGGCCATACTTACCGAGTACCAACATACATTTTATCTAACCTTCTTTATTATCTTTTAGGGCTGACGAGATCAATATAGATGGTAGACATGGGTCATGGACAACCAACAATAAAATATGATAGCATGAACATACATAACATGGGATGACTAGACAATCAAGAAACTATATATAAGGTATGAGCTACCACACTACCATGAGAGACTATACAACAAAAACCAGCCGACAAGGCCTACCAAACTATACATGAGTCGACACCTGTCTATGAGCCTCTAAAGGAACATAACTGTTGCAACATAGCCGGAACAGGGCCCCGACATACCCATAATATCTATAACAAAAATGCATACCAAGACCACGGCAAGTCCGAAGAAGGGATCTCGCTAATCACCGCTGAACTGGACAGCCTGCTATGGTGGGGGAGTTGCGCCTGCCTGTCTATCAGGACCTGCAGCACGACATGCAGCGTCCACAAATAAAAGGACGTCAGTACGAATAAAGTACTGAGTAAGTAAGCCAGGGAACCCTAAGTACGAACAGTAATGTAAGTAGGGATAGACAATAAACAACCTGTAACATCTGGGTACCTCTAAGGGCAACTGACATGAAATGCGTGATACATATGTATATATACATAAACTTTTAAAACATACGCCTCTGTGGGCATCATCATCATCATATCGTACCCGGCCGTAATAGGCTCGGTAAAAACGTACCCGGCCACGTGGAGCTCGGTAAAACCCAACTGATCAGTGGTTGCACAATAGGTGCCGTACCCGGCCGACTATAGCGCGGCTCGGTAGAGTAAAATAGATACATATATATAATGCATGCTCGACTCATGGACTCACGTTCTAAACCTTTCGGAGTGACGTAAGGTCGGTATCCTCTGTACACGTTATTAGGACTAACTCTTCACCATGAACCTTATAAGAATCAGGAAGTACCAATAACATTGATAACATAAGAATAAGAGAAGCAACATCAACATCAATCGTTCCATAAGAGGGGAAACAATGTAAGTACTGCTAGCTTCTAAGAGTAGAGTATCTTTGGAAGCTCGTTCATTACATTATGTACAATCGGAGTCGTGCAAAAGAAGGAAAGGGATAGCCTCACATATCTTGTATATACTGCCCCAATCTCAAGCTATGCAATTTTCACGACTCCTTAGTCTACAATAAGAGAAACGATACTATAGTTACCATTCAAGCGTCATAACTATTATGTATCGACCACAACCTATTTTACGATGAAACGGACAACACCTCCCCTATATATATGACTTCACACAATTCCAAACAATCACCAAACAGCCCAAACAACATCAATAATAATCATATTGAGCCTCCCAAAACAGTCCACGCACAACCAAATCACTTCATACATACGACGGCCACCGTAGTCGTGTCAAACGACCCGGAAATGTTACGAAGAACTACCAGCCCACAACCCTACATCTATATGGTGTTTCTCCACACCCTTCCTCCTCCAAAACTCCACAAAACAGTAGTAAAACACGCAGCCCAACAGCAACACAAAACAGTCCACAAAACAGTCCGCTACAAGTGAATAACTCGAACTCACGGCTTCCGATCACCGTCCCGTGAGTTCTTACATGTATAGAACGAATTACCATGAATTCACAGCAGAATAAATGTATGAAAGATAGCAGTAAACTCACCTTACTTGTTGGATAACTCAGCCCTTATCTTGGTTCTTCAAACTCTAGGGTTTACCCCCAATTTGAACTTGAAAGAGAGGGAAAATCAATTAGGGTTTGTGGATAATTTTTGGGAGGAAGTTTGCAGGGGTTTAGGTCTGGTTATTTGTGAAATATAATGAGGGATATATTGCAGAAGATAAGCCTTTTAATGGGCTCTTTGTCTGACCCGAAATTGCCTCTTTTTGGGCTATCATTTAACCAAGTAGGTGACCCACCTACTTGTCACCTAGCAGCTTGTGCAGTCTCGCAAAAATGTCTATATCTCTCTACTCCAATGTCTTATGATAAAAGGTTTAATGCGTTGGAAACTAGACTCATAGATCTTCAATTTGGTGGGTAGATCACCCCGTAATTCCAAGTATATTGGGAGAAAAGCTTAATAACATTTGACCTAAAGTTTAAGTAAAACTATGAACTTAAGTTGCAACAACTCTTGTCGACTTTTGTTTCATAACTCGTTTGACTTCAAGACTATGATACGGATATTTTATGATTCATATACCTTAAAATACGACCTCTTGAGAGTATTAAGCACCCCTAGGTTTACCCAAAAATACGGCTGACAACATCCTTGATTCGTTTAACTTCTAATACTTGTTAACCACCCTTATACACCTTTGTATCATTTAAGACCAATAGGATTAATCTCTTATCATCTCAAAGATAATCTCTTCATGGATTTACGTCGACGACCTTATGGCATGAACTAACGTATGTGAATATGGGTTGTAACACCCTCCCCCCCTTAGGAACATTCGTCCTCGAATGTAAGGGTTTATGGGGAGTCCAAATCATCGTGGATTCCAACGGAAATTCCCGGTCAATTTTCCCCTATAAAATGGTTACTAGCAAAACTTGCAAGCAGTTAAGCCCAACGTATGGCCTCACAAGGCTACACAAAGCATTATGGACATGTACATTATCTACATATCACCATTTTGTATTAAGGAAGAGTATTCTCAAGTTATTGCTTACCTTATAGAGCCGTTTCACCTTCTAATGTATCCTGCGTTCCACCAGCATCCTTGTTATCTTCATTCTGGAATAGGTAAGGATATTTAGAACTCATCTCCTCTTCCACTTCCCATGTCATTTCTTCCATATTCTTGTTCCTCCACAATACTTTGACAGAAGCTACATCTTTTGTTCTCAGCTTGCGGACTTGTCGATCTAATATAGCCACTGGCACTTCATTATATGATAGATCCTCTGTAACTTGTACATCTTTGATAGGGACAACTCGAGAAGGGTCTCCAATACATTTCCTCAACATAGATACATGGAATACTGGATGGACAAATTCCAATTCGGATGGCAATTCTAACTCATAAGCAACCTGTCCAATTCGTCGAAGAATTTTGTACGGACCGATATACCATGGACTCAGCTTACCCTTTTTCCCAAAACGCATAACACCCTTCATCGGCGCGATCCTCAGGAAAACCCAATCACCAACCTCAAACTCCAGATCACGACGTCGGACATCAGAATAAGATGTTTGCCTGCTTTGTGTCGTCCTCAACCGCTCCTGTATCACTTTCACCTTCTCAATGGCTTGGTGAATCAAATCTGGCCCATATAATTCTGTTTCACCGACTTCGAACCATCCAACTGGTGATCTACATCTCCTCCCGTATAGTACCTCGTATGGGGCCATTTTAATACTGGAATGGTAGCTATTATTGTAGGCAAATTCTATGAGTGGAAGATGGTCATCCCAATTTCCCTTAAAATCTAAAACACATGCTCGTAGCATATCTTCAAGTGTCTGAATGGTACGTTCAGCCTGTCCGTCAGTCTGTGGATGAAATGCAGTGCTGAGATTCACTTGTGTGCCTAAACCCTTCTGAAAAAGAGCTCCTCGGTCTGATATAATAGATATTGGTACACCATGAAGCCTAACAATCTCCTTGATATACAACTTCGCATAATCTTCAGCCGTGTAAGTTGTCTTAACTGGCAGAAAATGGGCACATTTTGTAAGTCAATCAACTATCACCCAGATGGAGTCAAACTTATGATAAGAGCGAGGTAACCCAATAATGAAGTCCATATTAATCACCTCCCATTTCCAGGTTGGAATCTCTATATTCTGAAGCAATCCACCGGGTTTCTGATGTTCGATCTTTACTTGTTGACAATTAGGACACTGGGCTACAAATTCTGCAATAGACTTCTTCATGTTATTCCACCAATACTGCTCCTTAATGTCATGATACATCTTTGTCGAGCCGGGATGGATGGAATATCGGGATTGATGAATCTCATTCATAATCTTCTCTCGCAACCCTGCCACATTAGGCACACATAATCGGCCCTGGTATCTCAGTGCCCCATCTTCTCCGATCTCAAAAGCCGTAATTTTACACTGCTGAATGCTCTCTCTCAATCGTACTAAGATATGATCTTCATATTGCCGTGCTTTTACCTCAGCTACCAAAGATGATTCTGATGTATTATGTACAGTAACACCTCCGTCATCAGAGTCTAACAATCTGATTCTCATATTGGCTAGCTGATGAAGCTCTTTAGTCAACCCCCATCTACCTGCCTCAATATGTACTAAGCTTCCCATTGACTTACGGCTGAGAGCGTCTACCACAATATTGGCTTTACCGGGATAATACAATATCTCGACGTCGTAGTCTTTCAGTAATTCAAGCCACCTACGCTGCCTCAAATTCAACTCTTTCTGCTTGAAGATGTATTGTAAACTCTTGTGATCTGTGTAGATGTCAACATGGACGCCGTATAAGTAGTACCGCCATATCTTCAAAGCATATATTACTGCAGCCAATTCCAAATCATGGGTTGGATAATTCTTTTCATGCTTCTTGAGAGAGATAAGCTTTGGAATGGGGCAGTATAATAAAGTGAATGGAGGCATCCCTTTCCTATCTTGTTGCACGACTCCGATTCGTACTATAATGTAATGAACGAGCTTCCAAAGATACTCTACTCTTAGAAGCTAATATCTTACTTGTTCTCCCTCTAGGAAACGATTGATGTTATGTTGCTTCTCTTATTCTTATGTTATCAATGTTATTGGTACAATCTGATTCTTATATAGGTTCATGGTGAAGAGTTAGTCCTAATAAGTGTACAGAGATACGATTACGTCACTCCGAAAGGTTAGAAATGAGTCCACGAGTCGAGCATGCATAATATAATGTATCTATTTTACTCTACCGAGCCGCGCTAATAAGTCGGCCGGTACGGCACCTATTGTGCAACACTGATCAAGTTGGGTTTTAACCTGAGCTCCACGTGCCGGGTACGTTTTTATCGAGCCTATTACGGCCGGGTACGATATATGATGATGATGATGCCCCACAGAGGCGTATGTTTTAAAAGTTTTATGTATGTATACATATGTATCAGCATTTCATGTCAGAGCCTTAGAGGTAACCCAGATGTTACATGGTTTGTATTATCTCTATGCCTGCTTACATTACTGTTCGTACTATGGTTCCCTCTTACATACTCAGTACTCACTTTATTTCGTACTGACGTCCTTTTATTTGTGGACGCTGCATGTCGTGCCGCAGGTCTGATAGACAGGAAGGCGTAGCTCCCCCACCATAGTAGCGCTGTCCAGTTCAGCGGTGATTGGCGAGATCCTTCTTCGGACTTGCCTTGGTCTGGTATGCATTTTTGTTATAGATATTATGGGTATGTCGGGGCCCTGTTCCGGCTGTGTTGCAACAGTTATGTCCTTTAGAGGCTCATAGACAGGTGTCGACTCATGTATAGTTTGGTAGGCCTTGTCGGCTGGTTTTTGTTGTAATAGTCTCTCATGGTAGTGTGGTAGCTCGTACCTTATATATAGTTTCTTGATTGTCTAGTCATCCCATGTTATGTATGTTCATGCTATCATATTTATTGTTGGTTGTCCCACTGACCCATGTCTACCATCTATATTGATCTCTCTTACGCCTAAAAGATAATAAAGAAGGTTAGATAAAGAAGTCATGTTGGTACTCGTTAAGTATGGCCGGGGGCTAGTCATGGCCCTCCAGTTTGGGTCGTGACAAACTTGGTATCAAGAGAGGTCTGTCCTGGGATTGTCTAATGAGCCGTGTCTTAGTAAGAGTCTTGATTATGAGATGTTGCGCAGCAGAATTTATAATCAGGAGGCTACATGACATCAGGGTTGTTACCTTCTTCTGAATCTAGATCGTGCGTAGAGTTAGTCGTATAGTGTTCATCTTTAATATTCACCTTGTTTTCTTTCAGGCGATCCTTCGACTAAGGAAGCAACAATTAGTAGACGCTTGATCAGCTGCGGGAGAGGGTACCAGTCAGGTGGCCCAAGCAGAGCGGGCCAAAGTGAGGCTCAGAGTGAGATGGTCTTCATACCTCATCTACTCTCCGTCTCCTCCAAGGAAGTAATAGGAGGACCAGCGCACCTCCAATTCCTCCGTCTGGCACTAACAGAACAGGATAATGGCGGGTGCTGTTGCAGTTATTGACTACTTGGGTACTGCTCGGCTTAGAGAGAATAAGGTGCTGGTGATAAACAGTTAGTACGAGAGTTCCGTGATTTATTAATTTGACCCTCTGTGTTATACCGGATGCGATCCGAAGGAGGACCCGAATGACTTTGTATCAGGTTCATCGTACATCTAGGGTTTATGCATACTAGTCGATAGAGGCAGTAGAGTTGTTCTTATGGCTACGGGAATTGTAGTTCTCTGGTATGATAGGTTGGGAGAGATTCAGGGTCGAACGTCTGCCAGTGTGGTGGAAGGAATTTTTGAGGCCTTCATTCTGTCACTACTTGTGCTAGTTGAGATACGAGGAGCTAGAGCTGATAAGTTCTTGAACACTAGACAAGGTATATGAGTGTGGCGAGAGTATAGTATATGCAGTTTGATTCTTTGGCAAGGTATGCTCCCCCATATGGAGCAAGATGAGTGATAGGGTGCATCTGTTCGTAAGACGGGTTTAGGGACTACATTGATAAATGAGTGCACGACAGATTCTTGGTGGAGGGCATGGGATATTCCCGTATTCAGTGTTATGCCCAGACCCTAGAAGGATCGTAAGCGCCAGCAAAGGGCAGATAGGGAGCAGGAAGGGCAGCATAAGCGGCGAGATTTGCAGGGTAATTCTGATGACTTCAGAGGCAATGTCAGGCCGCAGTCTTTGAGGAGTTCGAGCCATCTGTAGTAGTGCTCCTCCACAATTCAGAGGCTTCGATATGACGATTTACTATTCAGGTCAGGTAGTAGTTCGTGGGCATCAAGCTCACATATACAGAGATACTAATTCAAGACGAGACCCCTAACACCATGTTGTGATCAAGTACGGGTAAGGCCTTCGATGTGCCGTCGAGGTTTCCGATACGTGCTATTCTTGGGACAACCTGCCATATGATACGGGATTGTCCTAATAGATAGGAGTTGGTATATGGCTCAGCCGACGGGATCTGTGTCTGGTTTTCCTCATAGCATTCGACCATCCAGCACGGTTTTTCAGCAGTCACAGGTCGAGGTAGAGGTATGAGGTAGAGGTGGCAGTGCAGTTCGAGTGGTGCTCCAAAATCGAACCTATTCCATAGTAGGTCCGAACAGGATCTCGAGTCATCTCTAGTGTTGTTACAGTATATTGTCTGTGTTTTCTTATGAATGTATAACGCGCTGATATGATCGGGATCTACAATTATCTATATGTTACAAGACCTTTGTGGCTAATAAGTTTGGCAATTGAACCTGAAGTTGATAAGTAAACCCTTGGCTGGTACTACTCCGATCAGGAGATTCTGTGATTGCTAGAAGGGTATAATAGAGGTTGCACTGTGATGAATTTGTAAGTCGTCAACCTCGGAGAATTTATTTTTTCTAGAAATGGTTATTTTGATGTGAAATCGGATGGATTGGTTGGCCTCAATGCTATGCAAATGTTGACATGCGTACGAAGATGGTTAAGGTTTCAGTTTTCTGGTGAACCCGTCATGAATGAAGGGGAACATTGCTACGCCGAAAGGTAGTGTTATTCCTTATCTTCAGCAAGGAAGATGACTTCAAAGGTTACATTTATCAATCTCGTTCGCGTTAAGGATGCGGAGGCGAAAGCTGCCTAGTCTACAATCAATACCCGTGTCAAATGAAATTCTAGATATGTTTTCCCCAGATGAACTCCCAGGCCTTTCTCCTGAGAAGGGAGATTGATTTAGGCATTGATCTGTTGCCTGACACCAACCGACTCTCTAATCCTCTACAGATGACCCTGGCAGAAGTTGCCAAGAGTTGAAGGCGCAGTTGAAGGACTGACTGGATAAGGTGCTTCATTAGGCTAGCCTTCACCTTGGGGGTGCGCCAATCCTGTTCGTGCGGAAAAAGACGGGTCGTTAGGATGTGTATCGACTATCGACAGTTGATAAGTTTACTGTAGAAGAACAAGTATCCACTTCAAGGGATTGACGACCTGTTTGACAAACTCCAGGGTGCCAGTATTTCTCCAAGATTGACTTACGTCAGGGTATCATCAGGGTGAGGTCAAGGAGAAGGATATTCCAAAGACGGCCTCCGGACAAGATATGGGCACTTTGAGTTCCTTGTGATGGCGTTCGGCTAAAAATGCCCAGCAGGCTTTTATGGATTCTCATGAATACTGTATTCAGGCCCTATACTTGATGTGTTCCGTGATCGTATTCATTGATGACATTTTGGTGTATTCTCGTTCGGAGGCTGAACAATGCGGTGCACTTGCGCGATACGTATTACAGAGCTCAGGATCGTAATATATGCTAAGTCTCCAAATGTGAATTCTGGCGACTCAGTAGTGCATTACATTCTTGGCCATGTGATATCTGAGAGGGTAATTAGTGTCGATAATCAAAAGATCGAATCAGTAAAAATTGGCCAGAGACCTATCAACACCCATCAGAGTGCAGCTTGCTGGGCTAGCAGATATTATAAGGCGAGTTTGTTGAAGGGTTTCCTCTATATCGCACGCATCTGCTAAGTTAACACTACAGAAGCTACTAAATTCCAGTAGTTGACGCTTGTGAAGAAGTTTTTCAAGAGTTGAAGAATCGATTGACATCCGCACCAGTGCTCAATCTTCCTGAGGCCAGAGGTTATGTGGGTATAATTGTGTGCTTCAGGTATAGGTTTGTGGGGTGCGTATTGATGCACGTGAGAAGGTATTGCTTATGCGATCAAGACAATTGC
>NC_031993.1:14667986-14768945 GCF_001879085.1 Nicotiana attenuata
GGCCCCTAAATCACAGAGCGCCTTAGCAAAGGCGAAATTTCCAATAGTGCACGGAATTGTAAAGCTCCCTGGGTCAGACAGCATTTCTGCAATTGGTCTAGTCACCACTGCACTACAGGTTTGAGTAAGTGTAACTGTGGCCAAGTCTTGAAAGTCAAACTTCCTGGACATCAAGTCCTTCATCATTTTTGCATATCCAGGCATCTCCTTTAAAGCTTCGATCAATGGTATATTCACCTGGATTTGTTTAAGCATCTCAAAGAACTTATATTGCTCCTCCTTTTGATGCTTGGCCAACCTTTGTGGAAAAGGTACAGGAGGTCTCTTCTTCCCAATCACTTGGGAATGATCTTTACCAGCTACTATCTCAATTACTGGCTCCTGAACTGGGTCAGCTGCTTTCTCAGTCTCCTGCTGAATGCTCTCTTCTTCTTGTGCAGGCTGGACTGTCACCTCTGTCAGTTTAGTTGTCTCATCCAGCTCAATGGGCACTGGTATGAGTGTCTCATCCTGAATATTTTGTCGAGCCCTCTCTTGTTCTACATCCAGATCCCTGCCATTACGGAGACTCACCGCCATCAGCTGCTTTGGGCCCTGATCTTTTGGATTTATTTGTGTGTCTGCAGGTAATGTCCCTTGAGGACGATTGTTCAGAGACATTGAAATCTGGCCCATTTGCACTTCAATATTTTTGATTGTTGCATCATGTGCATCTACTCTCTCATTGATTTTGGCATTGGACCCAATAACCTGCTGCATCATTGCTTCCAGTCTAGTAAACCCATCTTCTTGTCTTCCACCATGCTGTTGCTGAGGTGGATGATACACTTGCTACTGATTGTGATTGTTGTACCCCTGTGGCCTGGGATAAGGTGCCATATTGTTGGGGGGTCTCATACCTCCCGTGTTTCCTGTGTTAAACTGTGGCTGCGCCGGCCTGTATTGCTGCTGATTTTGCTGGCCCCAGTTCTGATTGCCCTGTCTCTGGCCTCCATAGTTGGACACATAGTTCATGTCCTCAGGGTGTTGATGCTGATGATCATGTTCTGCGTTCCAAGGATTACCAATTGGCTGGCTAATGCAAGATGTGCACAAGCCCCCGTTGGTAGTGTCTACAATATGTACTTGCTTTTTTTGCCCTGATTCCTCCACCTTTTTGGTGAGTATGCTCATCTGTGTCAGGAGGGTCGCCATATTTTCAGCCATGGTATTTGAGGGATCAAGAGGCACTGAGTGCACCACTGGAGTGATAGGTGCATTCCTGGTCGTCCACCCCAAATTCTGTGCCATCTTATCAAGCAGATTCTGACCTTCTCTCCAGGTTTTGCTCAAGAATGCCCCACCAGCTGAGGCATCTACAATATTCTTCATGCTGTCTGACAGTCCCATGTAAAACCGTTGTCCCAACATCTGTTCTGGAACACCGTGGTGGGGACACATAACCAACATTCCTTTAAACCTTCCCCATGTCTCATGCAGTGTCTCCATTGGTTTCTGTTTGAAGCTCACGATCTCGTCAATTTGTTGAGCAGTTTTGTTGGGCGGGTGGAACTTGTTGTGAAATTGCTTGACTAACTCATCCCAAGTTTCTATAGAGTTTATGGGGAGTGAGTTTAGCCAAACCTGAGCAGCTCCTGTCACCGAGAATGGAAACAATAACAGCCTGATTGCTTCCGGAGTCACGTTGGGTTGCCTTTGAGTTTTGCAGATAGACAGGAAGTTCTTCAAGTGCTGCTGAGGATCTTCTATTTGTGTCCCAGAAAAGAGTCCCTTGTTTTGCAACAAGTGCAACATGTTATTTGTGATCTGGAACGATTCAGCTTGTATTGCGGGCACAACAATGGTAGTGGCCAGATTGTTAGCTGTGGGTTGTGCCCAGTCATATAGTGCACCCTTAGGCACAGGAGGTGCCACTTCTCTGGCATTTAAGCCAACTTGCTCATTCCTGACGTTTCCATTGGGGTCGTTTACGTCTCCCATGTCAATTTCGAATTTGTGTGTTTGTTGGGATTGTTGAAGTCTTTTGTTGGCACGGTTCAATGTCCGGAATGTTTTCTCGGGGTCTGAGAGTCCTTCAAGTAGTTCTCCAGTCCTCGTAGAATTTCTAGGCATACACCTGTGCGACCAGATCAACAACCGTCAAAATTTCAATGAAAAATTGGGTAGAGAGAAAACTGACCATACTAAGAATTTTTGTATTTCTATCAATGGTAATTGATAATTCCATTAATTCCCCGGCAACGACGTCAAAATTTGATCACGCCCAACTATGCCTTATAAAAAGGACAATGCGGACGTTGCAAATATAACCTGAGTATTGTGCCCAGAGTCGAATCCACAGAGAATTAACCTATCAATCACTATCTTTAGATCTACTAAACTCTTTAGAATCAATTTCCCAAACGTTGAGAATCACAGTTGATGGTGTTTTTAATAACTAAGATTAACAGTAACTAATAGCTGCAAATTAAAGATGCTAAGCTGTAAACAATAATGAGAAAGCGCTAAGGTACTGATTTCCCCTATTAATGGAATTCCTTCTGTTTATATTTCGTACAAATTCACCAACACATTCTATCAATCATGAACGCTCTTCTTACCGTAAATCTCTCCCGAGTAATCATAGTAATTTACTAAATGCACTCTCCCGAGATACACTAGCTAGCTTTATTTATCACAGTTCACTTAAGATTGCACCCAAGGCTTTGTTATTCCTAATCCCGCCTTTAAACCCGCAGTTATAGATCTCTCTTATACTTTGGGAGTGGTGTTGTTCAACATTCACCTAAATATGCACTCTCTCCCGAGTTATGCACACTAAATAGGCACAGCTAATTGAGGATCCTGTCAATTAACTACAACAAACACGTAGTTGAACAAATAGAAATTAAACTGGCAAACTGTATTCACATTAACAAGAAGTTCATCCCTCAATAGGTTCCATCGAAACCCTAGACAAAAGATTTGGCTGCTCATGACTATGGGTAAATAAATTAGAACAATATTCATAATCATAATTGCAAGAAAAATTAAAGAAGAAGAAGATATGATGTTTTAGGTGATCTCTCACAATTGTTTTGCTTGCTAAAATATTCTCCAATACAATCCCCGCCTCCTTTGGGCGAAGTCTAGTATTTAAAATAAGGTTTTGGGCTAAAAATCCCGTGTTTTGCACTTAAGTCCCTGAACTTTTCCGCCTCTGCCGCGGTTCTGCCGCGGTCGCGGTCAAACCGCGGCCACACACCTTCTCTGAATCTCAACTTGTCCGCGATAGTCTTCTACCGCGGTTCTGCCGCGGTCGCGGTGGAACCGCGGCAGTCCTTCTTCAAGCCTGGCTTGAGCTGCTTCGCTTGGTTCACTTGGCGGAATTTTACGATTGGCCTCCTTTTCTCCATATTTGATCCCAAAAGTACCCCATAGCCTTCTCTTGTCATATATCACCTGCAAAGCATGAAAAGCACTAATCAGAGCATTTTGTTATCACTTTTATCATCAAAACTATACAAGAAGGTGGTTCTTTAGGGCCTAATTATAGTTAAATTCACATATTATCAAGTTTATATTTAGGTATGATGTTGTTTCTCTTTCATCAAATTTAAAAGAACAAGGAAAATATTAAGGACTTACGTTGCACATTAAATAAATAAAGAATGTTTTCTCTTTCCGAAGACCAAATTCAAACGATTAAGGCTTAGAGTCATGGATATCCCTAGAAAACTTTATAACATTAGTTGTCTCTCAATCATTTGATTGGTTAAGTGTAGGTTTTGTTTCATTGTTAAAAAGAACTTGCCCGATGTTCATGTGGTTCATAGCTCTGTCGACGGTTGGATCAGGAATCCCCTTATTCCTTTGTGTATGTGTGTGTGTGTATTGATGATTTTAACATCTGCTTGCACCATTCGAGTTCATTGTAGGAATTCCAATGTTGGGTTCAAGCTCTCACTCTCAAGATCTCTTCAAGGATAGTATTGTTAGGATCTGCTTTAACGTGCATTTTATGCAATCCTTCAGATGTAATGAATTTTTTCAAGGTAAGCAGAGTTACCTATTATAAAGTAAATTTGTAACATATGTTTGAATATCTGTTCTCTGTTTTATAAAATTGTTCATTTGATATACTTTATGCATAATATATTATTTCCAGTTCTATTATATTCACTTTGTTTACAATGAAGATATGATTTCTTATCATATTGTCAATGGCAAGAGATAATTACTTTGAGTTTTTTTTAATATAGTATTTAATTGCACAGTCTACTTTTAGGCAATTCCATAAGAGGTTGGTGCTCCTTTAATTTGCATGAATTTTGTTTCAACCGTTTCTTTTCTGCATTGCATATATTTAATTTGTCGTCTTGGAAGATGCTTAGTGATTTGAGGAGGTTGGTTCTACTATATCTTAGTCATTTGATTTATCTAGATACTTGCATGTAGGATTAAATGATTGTGACGTATTTGGCTAGAGAAACCAGCTCAATGGTTTATGGTTATAACTGCTTGCTTGAGTCCTTTCCTTCCCTCCTCAATCTCACAAACCTGGACTACACAATGACATATATTTTCACTCTATACTGTTGTTATTTCTACTTTGCGGGTTCTGATTAGTTTTGGGGGGTTTCTTCTTCAGTTGTTACTACCAGCCCCCCATCATGTTCGCCATACTAACAGCCGGGTAATCTGCAACTCTTGCTCTCTATATTTGTATTATAGAATGTTCTTTTATAAGGTTTTGCTGCTCCTTCGGTAGTGTTCACAAATGTTATAGAATAGTCTAGCATTGTACAACTACTAATTTGATCACGCCCAACTATGCCTTATAAAAAGGACTAAGCGGTCGTTGCAAATATAATCCTGTTTACAAGTCCGGAGTCGAATCCCACAGAGAACTAAGGCTTAGCTATAACTGTTCAATAGTGCTAAGAAGACAAGCTTGAACAATTCCTAACTTATAGATATTAAGATTCTTGTGTTTAACTAATTAACTAACAAATTAAAATAATAAATTAACAACTAAAGATACTACGGGTAGGAGAAAAGATTAAGGAGGTATAAAGTTATGATTTCCCTTATTGTCGGAATTCTTCCCGTTACGTTTTCTATAAATTCTCCTAAGTATTCTCTACCGATCATGAGCGCTCTGACTGTCGTAAATCTCTCCCGAGTAATTACCATAATTTACTAGACATATTCTCCCGAATTACGCTAGCTGGCATTAAGTGCGGCTCACATGGATCGCACCCAAGGTTTCGTTATCCCTAATCCCACCTTTAAGCCTTCCGTATTGATCCCTCATATACGTTAGGAGTGATGTTGTTCAACAACTACCTAAATATGCACTCTCTCCCGAGTAATACACACTAGGCAGAGTCGATTGAGAGCTCTTCAACCAACCACAATAATAACGTAGTTGAACAAATAGAGAAAATACTACAACAAATCTATATTAACGTAACATGAAAATCATCCTCCAATAGGTTCCATCAAAATCCTAGATAACAAATTAGCTATTCATAATAGTATGTATAATTACATTACTAGAATTCATAACCAATAATGAAAATAGGAAGAACGAAGTGAAAAATTCGTAGAAGAATTCTCTGCCTTGCTCCTAGTGTGTTCTTGCCTCCTTAGGTCGAATCCCCGGTCTCCTTAGCCTCCTTAGGTCTAAATTATGTCAAAAGTATGTCCAAAATCCTCAAAATACCATTTTTCCATGTATATATACCAAGTAGGGTTGGACCCAAATAATTATACCTTCTCCTACGCGGAAAAGGACACTTTTTCCGGACATGACGTGCGCGGCCGCGCTTGGACCGCGCATATCCACTTTGATTCTGCCTGACGAGCGCGGCCTGAGCGCGGCCGCGCACTTGACGCGAACTTTTCACCCTGTTCTGATTGGAATTTGAAAAAAACGTAAAACATGAAAGTTGTAGACCTTTGAGTTAGATTTCCAACCATATATTGTGGAGACCAAATGGAGTTTTGAGCGAAAAGTTATGTGCATTTTACTAACACTGCACATTATGCTTGCTCGATTCTTTTTTCGTTCTAAACTATCATCCATTGATCCCCGAATTCGATCCCGGCTTAATTCCTTAGGCTTTTACTCAGATTTCAAAGATCCAAATCACTTGAATTCATTCCATAACATCTACATAGCTCGGAATCACTCCTACAAGGCATAAAACACACCATTAGTGCAAAACACTAGCGATTAAAGCTCAAACTCAATTAAAGCGCAGTAAATTAGAGTGTAATAACCGACTAAAATACGTAATTATAGCCTATCATCATAAATCAAGTCATTAGATGCGTTGAAGGCAAAAGATCTTATACTTGTATTGCGAAGAATAGATATTTACAGAATTTATATTTTTCGTGTAAGGAAAGAGTAGATGAAGATTTAAGTATTTGGAGATCTTGGAGAGAGCTGATTGTAACAATTGTCCCAGTTTCTCATTGTTTGTACTTTTCTCTACCTTCTTGGTACTTTCTTATCAAAAATCAAGCAATAATACTCTCCGATTAGATGAGCTGCAATACTGTTAATTCTCGAATGCAAGGAGAGGTTTAGACACTACACCTTTCTGTTACCAAAATGGAGTGTCCATGCTGGTGTTCGGTAAGTATAATCATTTTGCCTTGATTGGAATTCTTGATAGATTGTAAACACAGAATTTTGAAGTACTTGTAACATATAAAGGTCTTAGAGAAGCTACTTTTAGTGGTCTATTATCTATAGGAATCTATCCTTTTCTTGTGTTGGAGTACCAAATTGAGATATTTCTTGGATGTTGAAGTATACTGACAGAGTGCCATATGCTCTTTGTTGTTCTTCGCCTATCGCTTTGACAGACATCTCTTGTTTTTTTTATCTTCTTTGTTTGAGATTTGAGCAATCACAATAGTTCTCTGTTCATAATTGTACAGGTAAGAAGGCTAAGGAGATGTCTAAAGACTGAGAAAAAGACTAAACACAGCACGGAAGACGCATAACTGTTTGCTGATATTTAAATCATATAAAATATTTCAAAGAATGGGACACTTTAGCATCTAATCGTTCAATGATTCTACGGATAACGGATGTAAAGAATGTGTCGTTTGGCAATCATATAATATCCATGAGTGTATATTTTGTTCCAAAATGCAAGCAAAGTCTAGCATTTAGCATGCTATGCCGCCTATTTTAGTTGATGCTAAATTATGTTTATCAATAATTGTCATCAAAATAAAGTTAAATAACATATAACAATTCAAACTTTCACTATATTGGGCCCGTATTGGCGCTGGCCATCCCCGCCTAGTTATAAAGAATAGAATAAGGATGAGGAAATAAAAAACAAACTTCTTAAATGAGAGTCTATTCTAATCTTTCTTTTTATAGATTGTTCTTGAAAGCATAAAATATTTGAATTAAAAACAAAATTTTGAAGAATTTTAAATTGAGCTCACGTCATAGTCGATTGAATTATTCTTTCATCATAATTAACTTATTAATAGTAAAATATAGATCTCTATATTTAAATTCTTAAATAAAATATAGTTTTAAAAAAACCGGACAAACCTCCTACTGTCTCATCATTTGTGTTAATATGCTATTTAGGAAACAAAAAAGATATATTACAAATTGAATAAACAAATGTAAAATGAAATTCTTTTCTTCTTTCTGACCAATTACTTCATTTAAATAGAGAATTTTTAGTGAACTAAAATCTCTATCAAGTCCAAAATAGATAATATTTCTATCTAGTCCGAAACAGAAAAAGAAAAAGAAAAAAAGAAAAAAAAAGGGAAGTGTCAACTATACCCTTTGATTCAGTTCTAACTTTGCCAAAATTAGGTGCTACTTCTATCTACTCTATCTGCTTAGCTTGTTTGGTTGTTCGGCTTGCACTGTTCTATCCGCTGAATAAAAGATATTCCCTATCTCAATTTATGTGATATACTTTCCTTTTTAGTTTGTTCCAAAAAGAATATTATTTTTTTATAACTAAAAGGAGTTTAATTTTTAAAATTAATATTTTACCCTTAGTTAGATGATTTATAGCCTCATAAACGTCTATGACTTATTTTAGACTACAAATATTAATTTTTTTCTTTTTCTTAAACTCCATACATGATCAAATTGTGTCACATAAATTGGGACGAATCGATTACCTACTACTTATTAAAAGGTATAAAAATGAATAAGCAATTCGTAAAAGATAATGTGGTTACAAATTAACATGGAGCTAAATAGCAAAAATGTCGATGAGATTAACCAAACAAGAAAAAATACTGGCTATCAAGTGGTTTTTAGTTTCGTCTGTAGGTAAACTTTTTTAAAATGAAGCTAGATATAAATAAAAGGCGAAATACATAAACGGTCTCTTTAAGTTGTCCTCAACGATCAACTGAACACCTCAACCGAACCACTTTTCATTTTAATACTTCAAGTGGCTATTAAGTAGGTCAAGTAAACACCTGAGTACAGGAGACCATATGCGTGAGTTGCACTTGCCAATGACATATCAAATGGACCAATCAAAAAATGACACGTGTAATTTTGCCATAAAAATTTGACACATATAATTAAAAAAAAAAAAAATACATTTAAAGAAGAAAAGAAACCTTCTTTAGCTCCTATCTCCCTCCATTTCTGCCGCCGCAGCGCCACCAATTGCCACCTCCGGAGGTGATGACCGGCTAGGCAGCGACCTCCCCTTCAACCACAACCACCATTTACCCTTCTCCCCCTCTCCCCATCACTGTTCTATCGAGGCCTTCAAACGCAGGTGAGATCTACAAAGTCGGTGACCCCATTATAACCGGTCGACTTTAGATAGAGATTTTAGATATATCCAGATGACTTTAGATATATCGAGATCTGGCCGAAGATATGCTTTTGCGTCATGTTTGTGGACTGTTTATCACGTGGACTGTTTATCACGAGTCTGGCCGGATCTACGTTTTTCCGGCGACCCCTTGCTTATGTCCTTTTTACTGCTCTATATGTTCCCTTGCATTGATAGTGATTTCTGATGTGGCCGTGAAACCTGCTGGAAAGTCGAAATCCAGCAGTCCTTCGCTTCGCCACTGTTTTCTGCCATGTTTTCCGGCTACCTTTTTAATGATATTCTCTATTGTTTAATGACTATTGTTGCCTTCTTGTGATGATTTTAATCTGTACGCAATTAATCTGAAGTGAAGGTATGGTGGAAAGGAATGAAACAAAAGGAAATTAAGTGTGGTCCACCTTATTTTAGGAAAAGAAGGGAAAAAATTTAATTTTAGGTAGGCAACTCGCGTTTCGGATAGTGCATTTCTCGCAATGGGGACTGATATGGTCGGGTATTTGGTTGATCTTTTTTTACGAATAAATAAAGTGTCTAGCTTGAAATGGCTTCAATTAAGATGTTCAGTTGATCGTTGAGGAACACTTTAAGAATTGTTTATGTATTTCGCTATATTACAGTGGAAAGCAAAAATCTACAAAACTTATATCATAAAATTCTTTGTTAGACAAAACCTAACATAGTTTCCATGGCTTAGAAGCACGAGAAAGTAATCGACAAGGCCACGTGACTGTTAAAATGTCATATGGGCCCACACGCATAGATTTATGAAATACAACTAAAATCGACTAGAGAATACTAACCCAATCCATATGGTGAAAATTACTTTAATTCGAGCCCCATAGCTCCAATAGTCTAAGGGATAAAATAGTCTTCTTTTGTTGTCTGATAGAGGAACCTTACAGTCATAAGCAGCAAAGTACAGCTGTGTTAATGCACAAGACCCGTTGAATTACCGAAAATGTTCTTTGGTCTGCAAGCTGACATGACGACCCCAGCTGCTTTCAACGCTCTTCTATATAGTAATACTCCCTCTGTTCCAATTTATGTGAACCTATTTAACTGAGCATGGAATTTAAGAAAAAATAAAGACTTTTGGAATTTGTGGTCCTAAACAACTCAAAAAAGGGTCCACATTATTTGTGTGGTTATAAAAGTTTCTCACTAGGGTAGAATTGGGAATTTAAGCTAAATTGTTTCCAAATTTAGAAAGGGGTCATTCTTTTTGGAACGGACCAAAAAGGAAATAGGTTCACATAAACTGGAACGGAGGGAGTAGTAATTACGGGTATAGCTGTCAAATTGGGCTTGGCCCGCGAGGCTAGCCCAACCCAGCCCGCTACTTGGGTAGGGTTGGGCTAGGATTTTTTGAGCCCATTTAAAACTGAGGCTTATAAGCCCGGCCAAAGTCAGCCCGCAAGCCCTTGAGGCTGGGCTTGGGCTGGCCCGTGGGCCAAAAATTAATTAAATCTAAATTAATTAACTATTAAATATTTAAAAAAGTAAAAACTAAAAAAATCATTAACTATAATCTCCATTCCCTAACCCTAGATTGCCCATTTACCCTTCCATATCAACTAGAATTTAGATTTTTGACAGGCATGTAATATGGCAAAATTAGTTTTTCTTTTGCTTAATAAGTAACAAACTCAAAAAGTTTTAGATGGTCAATAATAATATTTTTTTCAAAAGAAAATATTACTTTGAGTGGCCAATGATCAGTTTGGATTACTTTAACATATTATTAATATTTAAACTGCTCTTCGGTATAGAGAAAGATCAATTTTAAATACATATAAAAAAATTGACCACTAGCAAATTTCAGGAATTTTAAAAAAGTTATGGACTATAATGATGAAATTGGCAAATGATGTTAATCCTAAATTAGAAAACCTCGGCATATAAGCTTATTGAAGCAATCTCTGAATTTGAGGAAAATGAAAGAAAGGTATTAACAGAATACTCATGTAACTTTAAAAAAGAAGAACTAGAGATATAAAGAATTTACATTTCAATTACGAGATTCCTTGTCAAATATCAAGTTTCTTGTACGCTCTAAGCAAACAGAAGTTGTTTATATGATTAATTGACTACTTCACGAAAAAATATTTAAGGATTTAAAGAAAATCTTTTTTTTCTAAAAAAAGTTGAAGGGCCGGCCCACCCCAACCCGCGGTACTCTTAGGGCTGGGTTGGGCTGGCCATTTTAAGGCCCATTCATATGGCGGGCCAGCCCGTCCTAGCTCACCAAATTTAAAAGCCCACAAGGCTTGGGCTAGGTTGGGCTGGGCTGGCCCGTTTTGACAACTCTAATTTCGGGAATAAAAAAGATAGTGTAATATATATATATATATATATATATATATATATATATATATGTATATATATATATATATATGTATATATATATATATATATGTGTGTGTGTGTGTGTGTGTGTATGTGTGTGTGTGTGTGTGTGTGTGCGTGCGCGCGTGTGTGTGTGCGCGCGCGCGTGCGTGTAACGACCCAACTGGTCGTTTTGAGCAATTGCGTCTGGTTCGGTAGTTTGAGGTCACGAGCATCTTCATATTATGTGTATCGACTTGCGTGCGTAGTCCGGGCGTAAAACCGAAAAGCTTTTATGTGAAAATTAAAAAAAAATAGTAATTTCTAGAGTTAAAACTTGGTTTTTAGTTGACTTTGATCAATATTTTTGGTAAACGGACCCGGATCTGTGTTCCGAAGATCCCGGGAGGTCCGCGGTAAAATATGTGACTTGGGCGTATGCCCGGAATTTGAATTCCGAGGTCCCTAGCCTTAGAAAATAATATTTTAAGAAAATTGTTGTGCTGGTTTTTAAAGGAAATAAAGAAATGAATTAATGTTTGAACTCGCTGGTATCGGGCCCGTTTCTTGGTTTCGGAGCCCGGTACAAGTTTGTTATGATATTTAAGTCATATCTGTGAAATTTGGTGAGAATCGCAATTAATTTGACATGATTTGGACATCCGGTTGAAAAGTTAGAAAATCTTGAGTTTTGAGGTAAAATTCATAGTTTTTGATGTTATTTTGATGATTTGATCGCACGAGCAAGTCCGTATGATGTTTTTAGACTTGCATGCCTGTTTGGTTTGGAGCCCCGAGGGCTTGGGTGAGTTTCGGATAGGTTTAGGCTATGTTGCGCTTGTTTTTGGATGCTTCATCATCGTTTTTTCAAGCAAAAATGATACCATATTGAGCAAATGAGATCCAAATTCAGTTTTTATTGATCCATTAGATCTGTATCGAAATTACGGAGCCACAGGAAAAAGAATCATCGAATTTGGATATCGTATGAGGAAGTTATGTTCATTTTCGTGTCGGAAAAAATTGCTGGTTTCTGGTGTGGTCGCAAATGCGAACTTTTTCACCTCAATTGCGTTGCCCAGTCCGCAAATGCAAACTTTTTATCGCAAATCCGACTTTTGCTAGCCCTACCTTGTTCGCAAATTGTGAGGGTTCGCAATTGCAAACCCTGGATCGCAAATGCGACGTCTGAGGCCTGTTAAGTGAGATTTATTACGGGATTTTCACCCATTTTTCAACTTTCTCAAACCCAAAACCTCCATAGGCGATTTTTCAAAGACCCAAACTTCTCCAAATGATTGGTATGTGATCTCTAACTAATTCCTTTCATTCCTTAACAACTTTTAACAAGATTTCAACCAAAAATCTACAGTTTTCATGGTAAAAATTGGGATTTTTGGGTAGAGATTAGGATTTTCAAATTTTGGGGATTTAGACCTCGATTTGAGGTCGGATTTCAAAACCAATTGCATATTTGGGTTCGTGGGTGAATGGGTGTTCGGTTTTTGTAAATTTTGTCGAGTTCCGAGGTGCGGGCCCGGAGAGTTGACTTTTATTGACTTTTTGTAAATTGTATAAGAATCATAGTTTTGTCAATTGAAATTGTTTTCTCTTGAATTGTTTGATGTATTCAAATCGTTTTTTGGCTAGATTGAGCCGAGCGTTGATGAATTGGTAAAGGAAAAGCTAAATTGAGTATTGAATTGGCTGGATTAAGGTAAGGATCTTGCCTAATCTCGTGTGGGGGACTTCCCCTTAGGATTTGAGTCTTCTATGTTGATTGTTGTCCGTGTACGCGAGGTGACGAGTGCGTGGTCAGACTTATTTGTGGAAAGTTGGCCTTTTAGAGTTCTTAGGTCCTTGTATTCACTGGGTATGAAGTTGTTCTTGATATGATTGAGCTTCCATTTACTAGTTTCACCTCTACATGCTTTAATTGGAATTAATTGCTTTATGATTCATTCTTATTGCCTATTTGACTCTTATTTTGCTTGATTGAAGATTTTTACCTCTTCTATCGTCATGCTATCTTTCATAACTACTTGTCTTTATTGGAAACCATTATTATCTCTCCTGTAATTGTTTATTCTTAATTGAGGTTATGGTTATCTTCCCGCTGCTCATCCTTAATTGAAATTGTTGTATATTCTTCGTAATCTGCCCAACCTTAAAAGAAGTTTAGGTATCCTATATTTAGTTGACATTTCCTTATTTGGAATTATTTGATTCGTGTTAGCTTCCTTGTTGTTGAACAACATATTGTGGGTTCGTTACTTCACATTATTTTCTCCCTTGTTGAGCTGTTCTTATTACGCTTAGTATTCTCTATTGTGGTTATTCCTTGTGAGCTAGTTTTACTGTCTCCTTGTTATCGAAAGTTCTCGAGTTGATTTACTTGCCGTGTTCTTGTATATATTGTCATTGTTGATGTGGTACTTGTTGTGGTGGTGCACGAGGTTTCTGCCGTGCGGTTGTTGATATTGTGATGCACGAAGTTTCTGCCGTGCGGTTGTTGATATTGTCAAGCACGAGGTTTCTGCCGTGCGATTATTGTTATGGGGTTGCACGAGGTTTCTGCTGTGCTATTGCTACTATTGACATATTGCGCATGCGGCGTGACAAGGCGGGATATGTGTATATATATATATATATATATATATGCGCTTATATGTGGGTTGCGCATGTGGGGAGACAAGGTGGGAACATTATGATGCACGTGTGGCAAAATAAGGTGGGCACTTATTATGTTATTATTTGCACACGTGGCGAGACAAGGTGGGCTATGTCAGGGATTGATTGTGACGATTTGTGATGGCCTGGGGGCATTCTTGTTGTTTGATATTGTGTTGTGGTATGCTTACCTGTATGAGTTTTATCTCGTGGAAGTTGTGAGAAAATATCTTACGTGCCATCCGTTCTTTTCCTTATGCTTATCAGTTGGTAGGAATTATGTTAAAGCACTTGTACAAGGATACACGTAGTTGAACACTCCCATTAGATATGAAGTTCTCCTGATATTTTCTGAGTATAGATGTACACCCTCGTCTACTTGTCATATATGTGAGAGTAGCTCTAGTTAGTAAGTGAGTTATCAGCGTAACCATGAGTTGTGATGGGGGGCACAGGATGCCAAGTGTTAGGGTTCAGGTATTGGGACCCGTGAGCTGTAAGTTGTCCGAGGTTCGGTATTTCGTGGAGTCTGTTGGCTAAGACTTGATGTGAATACTGTCGTAGGTTCTGAGTTATTGCTTACCTTTACTGTATTTGTGATTTAGGTTTTGAGTTTGTGATTTCGCTCGCGCTTCTACGTCATTATTATGGTATTTCCACCGTTACTTGTTGTTTTTCTTCCCTTACTGTGATTGTTGTATTGTTATCCATAGTGTGTAGTCTTTATATGTATACATCATGTTCCATTGTTCCTATGCCTATATTTGTAAAGTTTATTAGACCGGTAGGTGTGTTGACTGTTCCTCGTCACTACTCCATCGAGGTTAGTCTTGATACTTACTGGGCACCGCTGTGGCGTGCTCATGCTACTCTTCTGCACATTTTTATTGTGCAGATCCAGGTGTCGATCGTTAGTAGCTGTGCGGACCATTGCTGAGGAGACTCAAGGTAAACCTGCAGCTGCGTTCGCAGGCTTCGGAGTCACCTTCTTACTCGTATTCAACTGTTTTCACTCTTTTCCAAAGAGTTTATATAGAAGTGGCAGCTAACTCTGTAGAGCTTATGACTTGTACTACCGGGTCTTGGGAATATGCTCATTGTATAAAGGATTCAATCCAAAAAAATTTTAAGATGTTATTTATTATTGTTGTTCTTCTGTAAATATTAGGCTTACCTAGTCCTTAGATTAGGTGCCGTCACGAAACCCAACGGAGGGGAAATGGGGTCGTGACAAGTTGGTATCATAGCTCTAGGTTCATAGGTGCTACGAGTCATACGCAGGTAGACTCTTGCGGATCGGTACAGAGACATTTTTACTTATCTTCGAGAGGCTACAGAACTATTAGGATAATCTCGCATTCTTCATTCCTTATCGTGCGATATTGATTCGGATCGAAGCATATAACTTATATTCCTTCACATCCACTCGTGTGTAATATTACACTCTCGGTGTTCACTATACGCCAGTAGTTCGTGATGCTACAGATAGGCTACGAGGGAGTCAGCGATGCTCATACATTTTCTCAACGTGTCATCCAGACTTGAGATACAGAGGTTTGAGAGACTATTCAGTTGTTTATATGGAGGCGCAGCGGAAGCGTGATGGGTGTTGATTGAGGATAGTTGGCGGTATTGGGGTACCTTGTGATTTGTGTTGTACGAGCTGTGAAGGTTAGCTCTGCGGATCATCAAACATCGTTTTCTATGGCTTCGCGCCAAGTGGAGGAGTCCATCAGCGGTATTCAGACTGCATAGTCAGACTTACGTCAGTTTTGACCTGAGGTATATGTATATGTGGTAGTGGTAGGTTCCCGGAATTTGTATATGATTAAGGTCTCAGATCTTGTACGGGACGATGTTGGGACTTTGATTGGGATTATTGCATATCGACTATCCGAAGAAATTGGTCAGCTCTGTGGTGTTGGGTCAGCATAGCGATGAAGTGATTGGTCCTTTGAATAGGAATTCTCTACTCGAATTTGTGCCAGCACTCTTGGATTGGACGGTTTGTGTGACTCGGTTGAGTTGGGGAGGTGCAGTCCTGATGGCTTAGTTGCGTGCGGGTGGATCGGAGGGTTCTTGATGGTTTGGGCAACGACTTGAGTCGGCTGGCTGCTATGGGCGTAAGGAATATGTGGTACATTGTGACTTTCTCCTGAATAGGTATCAGAAATTAATAGAGTGTTGACCTTGTTGGCTATCTTATGTGAAGGGTGTGCATTTTTGGAAAGGACCTTGAGTTTCGGTTTGCGGGTGCATGGCTAGTAGCATGGTGATTACTGGGTTTTAAGGCTTTCGAGGTTCATGATTTGTTACGCGGTAAGAAACTCTATATGGGTGCTTCAGTAGAATAATAGGGCGTGAGTGATATATCAGCCATTTGATTTGCGTAGTTGAGTTGGGTATGGAAATTTTGGTATTCCGGAGGTTTGGGGCTAGATGACTTCATATGTGGACTAATTCCTGTTTGCAGACTTTGACGAAATATTGAGAATGGAATAATTAATAGCATACAATACTGATAAGTTGTTGTGGATCTTTTGAAGCATATTTATCTAATTGGGAAGATTCAGGATTTAGTTGGGACTATTTGGAAGATCAGCGAGAATATGTATTTTGTATCAGGTCAAGTTTGTGTGCTCCTGTGAGATTGTCATTTTGGTTCTGTTCTCAGGCAGAATGGACATTATTTGTGCCTCTGGCCTATGTTATGTGCTGCTCTCTTATGTTGTGGTGAGCTGTGAGGTTGTACGATTATTCCCCACGCATGTTGTAATTCTGCTCATGCCTTATGGCGATGCGGGTAAGATAGCCCTCGTGATGTTGATTTGCTCATTGCACCTTATATGTGCTTGCTTCTCTCCTATTTTATTACTTCTGTTCATTGCTCCCACAGTTTACTTGTGCACTCTGATGTGCTTGATATCAGTATTCATGTGATCAGTGAACCTGACATTTTGGCTCGATGAGCATTTGGGAGCGGGCTGCACGCCGCAGCAAATGTTATGTGGGGTTGTACTTAATATCAGTATTCATATGTTCAGTGAGCCCGAGCATTTTGGCTTGATGAGTATTTGGGAGCGGGCTGCACGCCGCAACGGATGTTATGTGGGATACCCTTTCCTTGTATTTATTTGGTGTTGTGTCTTCCCTCTGTGGGACGATTTGATGAAAAACCTATACTTTTGTTGTTACACATGTTGTACTTGTTAGATAATTCTTCTACTTTGTTTTTCTTTATTTGTGCTGCATAATTGAGTTATTATTGATTTGGTGTACGAATTGTGTAGTGTAAGAATCTGTGTGGTTCCGTGATGAGTTGTTAGTTGGATTGCTTGTATTGGCTGAGATGAGGTTCTTAGACCTGAGTTTAGTGCTATGGTATTGGGGGTGGGGAGTGTTGGAAGTGAGAGGGTGTTTCTGCTAAGATTTGGGTAATGGCCCTTGGCGGGCGGGAGAGCTTCGTGACTTGTTGACTTCATGGGCAGCTATGAGTTTCCGCATGTCTCTTTATCACGGGTAGTGTTGTGGAAGCCCGGAACAAGGTTGTATTCAATGTGAAGTATATTGCCGGCATCCAAGATGTTATTTGAGCAGCTATGGTGGTCAGAGGTTATTGCTTCGAGTATGTGAGTTGTGCGGAACAGCATGTGATTGTATTCTGGATTGGAATTTTTGGCTCAATTCAACTTGTTTGGGTGTGTTCAGTGTGATGATGTGGAATTCGAGTCCCATGATGAATTTCGGATGTTGAGGTTTGGGTTATGTTCTAAGGTTATGGACTAAGGAGGAGATGAGACCTTTAGTTAAGTTGCATTGTCAGTTCTGCATAGGTTGGTTGATGGGGAATCACCGCCGGGTGTATGTATGAGGAGCTGATGCAGTGGTTCGATGGCTTTGGAACGACTCCGGGTACGTTCGAGGACGAACGTATGTTTAAGTGGAGGAGGATGTAACGACCCAACTGGTCATTTTGAGTAATTGCGTCCGGTTCGGCAGTTTGAGGTCACGAGCAACTTCATATTATGTGTATCGACTTGTGTGCGCAGTCTGGGCGTGAAACCGGAAATCTTTTATGTGAAAATATGAAAAAAAATAGTAATTTCTAGAGTTTGAGAATTTGGTTTTTAGTTGACTTTGGTCAACATTTTTGGTAAACAAACCCGGATCTGTGTCCCGACGATCCGGGAGGTCCGCGGTAAAATATGTGACATGGGCGTATGCCCAGAATTGAATTCTGAGGTCCCTAACCTTAGAAAACAAGTTTTGAAGAAAACTATTGTGCTGGTTTTTAAAGGAAATAAAGAAATGAATTAATGTTTGAACTCGTTGGTATCGGGCCCGTATTTTGGTTCTAGAGCCCGGTACAAGTTTGTTTATGATATTTAAGTCCTATCTGTAAAATTTGGTGAAAACCGGAATTGATTTGACGTGATTTGGACGTCCGGTTGAAAAATTAGAAAATTTGAGTGTCCTTGAGAAAATCATGAGTTTTGAGGTTTAAATTATAGTTTTTGATGTTATTTTGATGATTTGATCGCACGAGCAAGTCCGTATGATGTTTTTAAACGGTTTGGAGCCCCGAGGGCTTGGGTGAGTTTCGGATAGGTTTAGGCTATGTTGCGCTTGTTTTTGGATGCTTCATCGTTGTTTCTTCAAGAAAACATAATATCACATTGAAAAAATGAAATCCAAATTAAGTTTTGTTTGAACCATTAGATCCGTATCGAAATTATGGAGCCATAGGAAAAAGAATCATCAAATTTGGACATCGTATGAGGAAGTTATGCTCATTTTCGTGTCGGGAAAAATTGCTGGTTTCTAGTGTGTTCGCAAATGCGAACTTTTTCATCGCATTTGCGATGCCCAGTTCACAAATGCAAACTTTTTGTCGCAAATGCGACTTCTGCCAGCCCGGCTTTGTTCGCAATTTGCGAACCTTGGGTCGCAAATGCGACATCTGAGGCCCGTTAGTTTTTGACGAGATTTTCACCCATTTTTCAATTTTCTCAAACCCTAAACCTCCATGGGCAATTTTCCAAAGACCCAAACTTCTCCAAATCATTGGGTAAGTGTCTCTAATCAATTTCCAACTATATTTTGTGATTATATCTTAGATTTAACATCAAATTCATGAGAATCTAAAGGAAAATTTGGGAAAAATTGTGAAATCTTTCAAAAATGTAAAATGATGATTTGAATGACCAAATGGTATCGGAATTAGATAATTTTTGTATGGGCGAACTCATAGCGGAATGGGTGTTCGAATTTTATAAATTTTATCGGGTTCCGAGGTGCGGACCCGGGGAGTTGACTTTTGTTGACTTTTTGCAAATTGTATAAGAATCATAGTTTTGTTAATTGAAATTATTTTCTCTTGCATTGTTTCATGTATTCAAGTCGTTTTTGGCTAGATTGAGCCGAGCATTGACGAATTGGTAAAGGAAAAGCTAAATTGAGTATTGAATTGGCCGGATTGAGGTAAGTATCTTGCCTAACCTTGTGTGGGGGACTTCCCCTTAGGATTTGAGTCTTCTATGCTAATTGTAGTCCGTGCACGCGAGGTGACGAGTNTATCCACTTACCATGGTGCAACGGTCGGTCGGGCAGTTATCACTAATCAATTGGGCAGTCATGTTACAATATGGATAAAGTCCCGAAGAGAGTACCTTATTTGGAATTATTTGATTTTGTGTTAGCTTCCTTGTTGTTGAACTACATATTGTGGGTTCGTTGCTTCACATTATTTTCTCCCTTGTTGAGTTGTTCTTATTACGCTTAGTATTCTCTATTGTGGTTATTCCTTGTGAGCTAGTTTTACCGTCTCGAAAGTTCTCGAGTTGATTTACTTGTCGTGTTCTTGTATATATTGTCATTGTTGATGTGGTACTTGTTGTGGTGGTGCACGAGGTTTCTGCTGTGCGGTTGTTGATATTGTGATGCACGAGGTTTCTACTGTGCGGTTATTGTTATGGGGTTGCACGAGGTTTCTGTCGTGCTATTGCTACTATTGACATATTTCACATGCGGCGTGACAAGGCGGGATATATATTTATATATGCTTATATGTGGATTGCGCATGTGGCGAGACAAGGTGGGAACATTATGATGCACGTGTGGCGAAACAAGGCGGGCACTTATTATGTTATTATTTGCACACGTGGCGAGACAAGGTGGGCTATGTCAGGGATTGATTGTGACAATTTGTGATGGCCTGGGGGCATTCTTGTTGTTTGATATTGTGTTGTGGTATGCTTACCTGTATTAGTTTTATCTCGTGGAAGTTATGAGAAAACATCTTATATGCCGTCCGTTCTTTTCCTTATGCTTATTAGCTTGTAGGAACTATGTTAAAGCACTTGCACACGCATACACGTAGTTGAACACTCCCATTGGATATGAAGTTCTCCTGATATTTTCTGAGTATAGATGTACACCCTCATGTACTTGTCATATATGTGAGAGTAGCTCTAGTTAGTAAGTGAGTTATCGGCATGACCATGAGTTGTGATGGGGGGCACAGGATGCCAAGTGTTAGGGTTCAAGTATTGGGACCCGTGAGCTGTAAGTTGTCCGAGGTTCGGTATTTTGTGGAGTCTGTTGGCTAAGACTTGATGTGAACACTGTCGTAGGTTCTGAGTTATTGCTTACCTTTACTGTATTTGTGATTTAGGTTTTGGGTTTGTGATTTCGCTCGCTCTTCTATGTCATTATTATGGTGTTTCAACTGTTACTTGTTGTTTTTCTTCCCTTACTGTGATTGTTGTATTGTTAGCCATAGTGTGTAGTCTTTATATGTATAAATCATGTTCCGTTGTTCCTATGCTTATATTTGTACAGTTTATTAGATCGGTAGGTATCTTGACTATTCCTCGTCACTACTCCACCGAGGTTAGTCTTGATACTTACTGGGAACCGTTGTGGTGTGCTCATGCTACTCTTCTGCACATTTTTGTTGTGCAGATCCAGGTGTCGATCGTTAGTAGCTGTTCGAACCATTGCTGAGGAGACTCAAGGTAAACCTGCTACTGCGTTCGCAGGCTTCGGAGTCACCTTCTTACTCGTATTCAACTGTTTCACTCCTTTCTAAACAGTTTATATAGAAGTGGCAGCTAACTCTGTAGAGCTTATGACTTGTACTACCGGTTTTGGGAATATGCTCATTGTATAAAGGATTCAATCCAGAAAAATTTTAAGATGTTATTTATTATTGTTGTTCTTCTGTAAATATTAGGCTTACCTAGTCCTTAAGACTACGTGCCATCACGAAACCCAACGGAGGAAAAATTGGGTCGTGACAGCGCGCAGTGGCGGAGCCAGAATTTTCCTCAAGGGGAGTCAAAATATAAATAAGCAAGCATATAAAAAAATTAAGGGAAGTCAACACATAGTATATATACATACAAATAAAATATTTAACCTATCTATGTGGTACAATTTTCCGGTGAAGGGGTGTCAATTGACTCCCCTTGCCAATGAGTGGCTCCGCCACTGTGTGTGGGGTGTGTGTGTATTAATTATACTTAATACTAAAATAATATTACTATACATTAGAAGAGAAAGAGTTTCGAGACGTGTGCTTAAGATCTTTTTAATAAAGTTTGAGGGCATTTAGGTCATTTTACATCAGCTCTATACGTGGCCATTTTTCCATATACAAATACTACGTGTACCTTTTAAGTTACTGTTTTTCTTCAATTTGTTTACATAACATACACAATGAACTTATAAAGCTTCTCAGATTTCTTCGGCTTCCTCAAATTTCTTCAACCTGCAGGTGCATTTCATACTCTTTAACATCAATTTTGTTGCTTTCTGTTTGTTTCTTCTTCTTTTTTGTTTCAATTATTTTCCGCCCACATGCCGTTCTTTTTAGATCAATGGTAAGATCATTAAACAATGGAGCTTTACCTCAAATTCATGAAAATAAACTAAATTAAAGACATATTTTGTCTATATTCAAAAAGATCCAAAAATTTTCGAGTTAGGGTTTTGATGGATGAAATTAATGAGTGAAACTATGAACGAGGAAAAATCACGTTTCTTCATATGTTTATGATACGTTTTAAGGGTATTTACGAGGAAGAAACTATGTACGCAATGCTAACCTACTACAACCATGTAGTAGGTATATAGACTACCATACTAGGAAGAAACTACTCCCCAATTTTAATTGGCAGTTTTTTATTTTTATTTTTTTTAAATAATTTTATAACTCCCGACTTGAAACTACCCCCCAATTTTGAATTGGTAGTTTTTTATTTTTTTATTTACGTTTTTTATTCTAAAATAATTATAAAACTCCAACTTTGTTGGAGGTTTGTCCTAAAAATCTACATTTGCCTTCTTATGGTTATGCCACTTGGCTTAATATGGTGACTTTACTTCTCCTTTCATTATTTATAGATTTTTAAAATTTTATTTATTTCAACTTATAAGTTATGTATAGTTATTTATGATTTTATTCAAACTTTTCTAATATTTATCCATGCTAAATGATAATGAAAAATAGGAATAATATAAAAGTAAATAACTAAATGGTATCAGAGCCAACAAGTAAGTAGATCAGTTTAGAATAACTTAACCTTTAAACATGCTAGCTTATGATAGACCACAAGAAACCTCCCCACATTTCAAATTCATTGAATGACCTCACTATATATTAGAAGAGAAAAGGTTTCGACATGTGTGCTTAAGATCTTTTCAATAAAGCTTGAGGGCATTTAGGTCATTTCACATCAGCTCTATACGTGGCCTTTTTCCCCTTACTACGTGTAACTTTAAGTTACTATTTTTCTCCAATTTGTTTACATAACATACACAATGAACTTGCAAAGCTTCTTAGATTTCTTCGTCTTCCTCAAATCTCTTCAACTTGTAGGTGCGTTTCTTATTCTTTAACATCAATTATGTTGCTTTCTATATGTTTCTCCTTTTTTGTTTCAATTTGTTTCAGTCCACATGCAGTTCTATTTAGACCAATGGTAATATCACTAAATAATGGATCTTTACCTCAAATTCATGAAAATAAACTGAATTAAAGATAAATTTTGTCTATATTCAGATCCGGAAATTTTCGAGTTAGGGTTTTGATGGATGAAATTGGATGAGTGAAATTATTAAAGACGGAAAAACCACGTTTCTTCATATGTTTATGGTATGTTGTTAGAGGTATTTATGAGAAAGAAAATATGTACGCAATGCTATATAGACTACCATATTAGGAAAAAACTACTCCCAATTTTAATTGGCAGTTTTTATTTTTTTTAAAAATAATTTTAAAACTCCGACTCGAAACTATTCCCCAATTTAAAATTTTTAATTGTAGTTTTTTATTTTTTATTTTCGTTCTTTATTTTAAATAATTATAAAACTTCAATTTTGTTAGTGGTTTGTCTTAAAAATCTGCACTTGGCTTAAAGTGGTGACTTTACTTCTCCTTTTATTATATATAAATTTTTAAATTTTTATTTATTCCAGCTTATAAATCAAGTATAATTATTTATGATTTTATTCAAACTTTTCTAATACTTATCCATTGCTAAATGATTCTGAATAATAATAATAATAATATAAAAGTAAATAACTAAATGGTATCAGAGCCAACAAGCAAGTAGACCAGTTTAGGATAACTTAACCTTTAAACATGCTAGCTTAGGATAGACTACATGAAACCTCCCCACATTTCAAATTCTTTGAATGACCAAGCCATCATCTTCAGAAAACAGTCATATAACTTTCTTACATCCAAGAGAAATAGAGGCGGACTTGGTGAATTTTTTTATCGTTGTATTTACGTATTTAATAAAAATTAAAAATAATAGAAGAATATATGTATTAAACCCTAAAATATATGATCATTCCAAGCACCATGAGAATGACTTGTAAAAAAAAAGAACAAAATAACTTTACATGAACTATGGGGATTGATTTGTAAAAGACAAATCTAACATTTTAAAAGGTGTATTACAATTGAAATTCTCAAAAGAAAGTTTACTAAGTACCCCATTAATATGACTCTATTGTATTGTAACGACCCGACCGATCGTTTCGAGAGTTGTAGTCCCGCTCCACCATTTTCTGCTCCTTTTGTATTCTATAGCTGTATTATGACTTACCGGGTTAGTTGGTTTGGGTTTGGAGTGATTTCAGAATGAATTGAGGCACTTAGTCTCTTATTTTGATGTCGTGTTTCTGATGTTGTTTGAGGTGATTTGAGGGTTCGACAAAGTTCGTATGATGTTTTGGGACTTGATGGTATGTTTGGTTGAGGTCCTAGGGGCCTCGGATGAGTTTCAAGTGGTTAACGGATCATTTTTGGACTTTGGTTGGTAGCTGATGTCTGCTGCTGTGTTTTCTCTGGTTTCCACTTATGCGTTCGTGAGAGGAGACTCGCGTTCGCGAAGGGTGTTATGATCTGGGAAGATTTTTGTTCTTTGCGTTCGCAAAGAAGAGGACGCGAACGCGAACGCGAAGGCATAGTTTGAGTGTGCATCGCGAACGCGGGAGTGGTGTCGCGTTCGCAAAGGGATGTTGAGGCACTGGGGACCCCAGGTCCTTGGTCTTCTCGTCCGCAAGGCATGGGTCGTGTTCGCGAAGATTAGAGGTGGTAAACCTTCGCGTTCGTGAAAAGTTGGTCGCTTTCGCAAAGAGTTAAGTTGACAGGGAGTTAGAATTTGGTCTACGCGAATGCGAGAGGACGGTCACGTTCGCGAAGAAGGAAAATCTGGGCAATAGTATTAAATTTCACAAACGAGGGTTTGAACCCATTTTTCATATTTTGAGCTAGATACCACGGATTTGGGCGATTCTTGAAGGGATTTTCGTGGAGTTGATTGGGGTAAGTGATTTCTTACTTGGTTTTGGCTAAATTCCGTGATTATGTCCTTAATTTCATCATCTAATTTGTGATTTGGGGTGAAAAATTGGGGAAAAGAGGAAGAACTCTTGAGTTAGTGTAATGACCCGACTTGTCATTTTGAGAATTAGCGTTCCATTCGGTATCTTAAGGTCTTGAGCAGCTTTGAGATGTGTATTATGACTTGCGAGGGTGGTCAAGTTTGGTTTTCAGATGATTCGGGATTTAATTGAAAGAACAATTCTTGTTCTGGAAGCTTAAGTTGAAATAATTGACCGGATGGTGAATTATGTGTAAACGACCCCAAAATGGAATTCTGATGGTTCCAATAGCTCCGTATGGTAATTTTGGACTTAGGAGTGTATCCGGATATTTATTTTGAGGCCTGCAACAAAATTAGGCTTGAAATTGCGAAAATAGGAAATTTAAGTTTGGAAGTTTGACCGGGGGGTTGACTTTTTGATATCCGGGTCGGAATCCAGTTCTGAAAATTTTCATAGCTTCGTAATGTCATTTATGACTTGTGTGCAAAATTTAAGGTTAGTCGGACTTGATTTGATAGGTTTCGGCATCGAATATAGAAGTTGGAAGTTCTTAGTTTCATTAAGCTTGAATTTGGGTGTCATTCACGGTTTTAGCATTGTTTGATGTAATTTGAGGCATCGACTAAGTTTGTGTCATATTATGGACTTGTTAGTATACTTGGTTGGGGTCCCATGAGGCTCGGATAAGCTTTGGAAGAGTTTTTGGAAGATTTTGGTGTTTTGAGCATAAGCATGTAATGATCCAAAGGTCCATTTTTAGTTCTAGAGATCGAAATTTGATTTCGAGACTTCTAGGATTTTGATAATGAATTATAGGAGTGATATGGAAAGTTTGGTCTAATTTCATCAAGTCGCGATTGGGTTTTTAACGCGAATCATGAGTTAATTGTTTAACGAGCTAAATGGGTATCGCACTGAGCAAATGATGTCACGACTCGGATTTCCCACCCTCGGGAGTCGTGATGGCGCCTACTCGTAGAAGCTAGGCAAGCCACGATCTTAGAAATCATTAACTCTTTTTGTTTTTAATTCCTTTTTAACCAATTAAATTAACCGGGAATAAATAATTAAATAACAGCGGAATAAAAAATTTAGCGGAAGTCTTAAATAAAATATAAAGCCAAAATGTCCTGAAGACCAACACATGCCTCTAACCAGAACCTGGTGTCTCAACATCCGCGGACTGTCTAGGATTACTACAAATAAGTGTTTGAAAGAAAAGAACATAGTCTGTCTCGAGTACAAATGACAACAGAACGTAAAAACTGATAGAAGAGACACCGGGCCTGCGGACGCCAGCAGGACTACCTCGGAGTCTCGGACTGAAGGATAGCTCCCAATCTACTGCTGATGACCAAATGCTACTCCGGGATCTGCACACAGTGCAGAGTGTAGTATCAGCACAACCGACCCCATGTGCTGGTAAGTGCCTAGCCTAACCTCGGCGAAGTAGTGACGAGGCTAGACCAGACTACCACATAAACCTGTGCAGTTATATATATACAGCGGAATAGAGATACAGAGATAACCAACCAATATGGGAGGGGGAGCATGCTGTGGGGAAAGATAACAATTCCGAATAAAAGCATCAAGTAACGAAAGAAGCAACATAACTCAGAAATCAATGAAGAATCAGAAATCAATAAATGCACGGCATCACCCTTCGTGCTTTTACTCTCGTCCTCACCAAGCAATGATATAATAGAAGCGTGCACGGCATCACCCTTCGTGCTTTTACTCTCTTTCCTCACCAAAGCAATTATATGATAAAATGTGCACGGCATCACCCTTCGTGCTTTTACTCTCTTTCCTCACATATAATCAATAGAATCGGCACGGAATGGTACATCGTGCGGCACGGCATCACCCTTCGTGCTTTACACTCTTTCCTCACAATAACAAACAATGCACGGCATCACCCTTCGTGCTTTAACACTCTTCCTCACCCAAACAACAATCACAATCAAGGGGCAAGGGAATAAACAAAATAATAATAGAAATCCCGGCAAGGGAACACAATTAACCAATTAAATCCCGGCAAGGGTACAACATTAACAATCTCAACATCCCGGCAAGGGAAGAATTTAATAACTCTTTCTCTTTTGCTTTCACTTTTACTTCATAACTCACTTTACCACTTGGGCCAATGCTCCAAAGGGTTCAATCATCTCATATACTTTCACAATTCATAATATAACTCGAGCCAATGCTCCATGATGTTCAAAGGTCTCAATTCCTTCCACAAACTTTTTACAACAACTAGAAATCATCACCAAATCATGAAGAATACAATGAAATCAAGATATTCACAATATAAGGACTCACGGTCATGCTAGACACCAACATATAAATACTCGTCACCATGCCTATACGTCGTACACGACTCATACCAGATAGCAAATAGGACTCAACTCCTAGTCCCTTAAGCTAAGGTTAGACCAAACACTTACCTCGATGCCTTGAACACAACTGAAGTCTCAATTATAGCTTTACCCCTTGATTCTACCGCCAATTCGCTCGTATCTAATCACAAATTACTTAATTACATCAATAAATGCTAAATGAATCAACTCCAATGCATAAAAATGAGTTTTTTCAAAGTTTTACCCAAAAAGTCAAAATTGCCCCTCGGGCTACGTGGTCAAAACCCGAGGTTCGAACAAAAACCAGATTACCCAATCCCCCAAGAACACAAATATATAATTTATTTTGAAATCGGACCTCAATCGAGGTCAAATCCCCCAATTTTTGAAAAACCTAGGTCCTACCCAAAACACCCAATTTCCCCCATGAAAATTATTGATTTTAAGTTGAAATCATGTTAAAAGGTGTTAATGATTGAAGAAAACTAGTTAGAAATGACTTACAATTGATTTGGAGAAGAAAGGTTGTTTGAAAAATCGCCTCTTATGTTTTAGGATTTTGAAAAATGAAAAATAGCTGAGAATCCCGTCTATTTATACCCCTATCGAACCCCCTGTGCGGACCGCACAAAATGGACTGCGGCCGCACAGGCCTGTGAACCTGAGGGCCTGTGACACTGTGTGGACCGCACAAAATGGAGTGCGGCCGCACAGCACCCACCGCGCCCGCACAAAAGCGACCACGGACCGTGCTAGCCCCCCCTCCGCGCACCGCACAAAGGCGACCGCGGACCGCGCTGGAGGGTTCTGAGAACTGAGATTGCTCTGAACCTGCAATATTTGTGTTTTTAAGCCTAAGACCTTCCGGAACTTACCCGAAACTCCCCCGAGCCCTCGGGGATCCTAACCAAACATGCGTACTAACTCAAAAACATCATCCGAACTTATTCGTGCGATCAAATCGCCTAAATAACCTCAAAACAACGAATCAAACCTCAAAATCATGAATTTTTTCCTCAAACTTCATCAAGTTTCAAATTTAGAAATTCAAGTCCAAATCACGTCAAACGACGTCCGTTTTCAACCAAATTTCACATGAAGGATTTAAAACATATATAAGACCTGTACCGGGCGCCGGAACCAAAATACGGGCCCGATACCATCGCTTTCTAATCAGATTTCATTTCAATTTTCCTTAACAATTTCAGAAAGACAATTTCCTTTTTAAAAATTCATTTCTCGAGCTCGGGACCTCGGAATTCGATTCCGGGCATACGCCCAAGTCCCATATTTTCCTACGGACCCTTCGGGACCGTTAAATTACGGGTCCGGGTCCGTTTGCCCAAAATGTTGACCAAAGTCAAATTTATTCATTTTAACATCAAAACTTAGCATTTTCACAGAATTTCATATTTAAGCTTTCCGGCTACGCGCCCGTGCTGCGCACGCAAATCGAGGCGACTCTAAATGAGATTTTCAAGGCCTCGAAGACACATAATTCAATTAAAAACTGGTGATGACCCTTTGGGTCGTCACAAATGAGCTCCGAATTGAGTTTCTATTGAAGGACTATGTTCGTATTATTATTTGTGACTCATAGGAACAAGAATCATCGAATTTCGAGTTCGTATGATGGAGTTAGAGCCTTTTTAGTGAAATTAAAGACTGCTGGTGCAACAGATCTGGTGTTCACCTTTAGCGACCAGATTTGACCACTTTTAGCGACGGGAATTGGCTTTTAGCGACCGGAATCGGGTTTTTTAATGCTGTTCTATTTTTTTTTAGCTCATTTTGACGGTTTTTGGTGAAAGAACTCGGCTTGGGGCGATTTTTGAGCAAGAAATCATGGGAAATTTGAGGGAAGTCACTTGTGAACATTTCTACTCCATAATATTGAATTATCATCGAATAATCCGACTAGATTACATGTTTTTGAGGTGTAAATTGGGAATTTGGACCTAGGGATTTCAAAATAAGATTTGAAGATTTGGAGGCCGAATTGTTATCGAAATTTAGTAATTTTGGTATGGTTGGACTCGTGATTGAATGGATTGTCGGATTTTGTGAGTTTCGTCGGATTCCGAGACGTGGGCCCCACGGGCATTTTTGAGTTAAATTTTGGATTTTGTTGGAAAATTAGTATTTTCATATGGAATTAATTCCTATAATTAGTATTGACTGAATTGAATTAACTGTGGCTAGATTCAAGTCGACTGGAGGCCGATTCGAGGGGCAAAGGCATTTCGGAGTAGGATTTTGCTCCGATTGAGGTAAGTAATGATTGTAAATCTAGTCCTGAGGGTATGAAACCCCGGATTTCACATTGTTTTACTACTTTGAGGTGACGCACATGCTATGTGACGGGCGTGTGGGCATGCACTATTGGAGATTGTGACTTGGTCCGTCCCATAGCATCTATAAAGTTGCATATTTGACTGAAATATATGATACTTATGTGATTTATAAAGAATTTTTACAAATTGGGCTGAATGCCATATTTGTGCCTTGTGCCAAAGCTGTTTGGACCCTTAGGGGCCTTTTTCTTATTATCCTCTCACTGTTTTGATTTAAAAACCTATACTCAGTCATGCTATGTTTACTGATTTTATAACTCAGTCTTTATTACTCCGTTTTGATGCATAAAAATGTTATTTTGGGTTGAGCACCCTACTTTACTGATAGCCCGAGTGGCTTGAGAGGTTTACGACTGAGTGAGGCCGAGGGCCTATTTTTGTGTGGATATTTATGGGATTGGGCTGCACGCCGCAGCATGATGTTACTGATTTACGATTTTGTGAGGCCGAGGGCCTGATTGATTTATGCCACGAGGTGGCTTGTTATGAGGCCGAGGGCCTGATTGATTTATGCCACGAGGTGGCTTGTTAGAGCGCTTGGGCTGTAGGAGCCCCTCCGGAGTCTGTACATCCCCAGTGAGCACGGGTACCCTGAGTGAGTGATATGATGTTTTGCCTGAGGGGCTGATCTTGATCCATGTTGTGCCCGAGGGGCAGTTTACGAGTGATTGAGAGGTATGCCCGAGGGGCTGTATATGAGTAACAGTGATGTTTGCCCGAGGGGCTGTTTATGATTTATGTTGCTCGAGGGGCTGTATACGAGTGAGTTTTGCTCGAGGGGCTGATTATGTTTTCATCATTTTTTACTCACTATTTTATCACTTCGTTTGAAAGTTGTTGAAAGATGTTTTAAATGGTTTTACTGAAACTGGATTTAAATGAGCTGAGTTGATTCAAAATCCTGATTTTAATAGCCTGTTGTATTCTACTGAGATTTCATGATATGAATTGTATATGTTTTATTACTCGTCACTGCTGCTCAGTCTTTATTTACCTTTAGTACTTACTGAGTTGGCGTACTCACATTACTTCTGCACCTTGTGTGTAGATCTAGGAATTGCTGTACGTGCTAGTGAGCGTTGTTTTCATCCGTCGCGGATCTGTTGGAGTTAGCAAGGTAGCTGCACGGCGATCGCAGCCCTGCTCTTCTCCCTCTTATCTTCTTATAGATGTTATTAGTTGGTTTCCAGATTGTAGTAGTCTTAGTATTATTGGACAGTTCTTAGTAGATGCTCATGACTAGTGACACCCTGATGTCGGGCTTTTCTTTCCGCACTTTGTTATCCAGACTTATATTATGAAGTTTTATTAATTAATAGCTTAAAAACATCTTTATTATAAAATGTCAAATTATTTTGGGAATGTGTCGGCTGGCCTAGTTCCATGATAGGCGCCATCACGACCGGGTTGGTTTTTGGGTCGTGACAAGTTGGTATCAGAGCCTAGGTTACATAGGTCTCACGAGTCTTGAGCAGGTTTAGTAGAGTCTCGCGGATCGGTACGGAGACGTCTGTACTTATCTTCGATAGACTGCAGAACCTTTAGGAAATCCGACATCCTTGAATTCTTATCATGCGACACTGATTCAGCTAGAAATGTAACTCTTTGAATTCCTTCCACGTGTTCGTATGAGCGCACGAGCGCTCGGTATCAGCTGTGCATCGACGACTTGTGATTCCCTGAACGAGGGGCAAGATGTGATTTCTGTGTGTTGATGTTGGGCCAATCTGGAGGACTTGAGGCTGGGCCTTGCATGTAGCTTGAGCGCTGAGGTGTTGATGGTGTGAGCATGTGCTTTTGGATTTATATGTTCGGTAGTGTCCCTATTAGTGGAAGTTTTGGCTGGATGGCTACGTGATGAGTATGATGTGACTGCGAGATGTGTTTATATGATTTGAATGTGACGAGAAGGGTCTTCTTGAGGGTAGAAAGAACTATATTTGGTGCTTGATTTCCATCTTGATTTGATGTATAGCCGCGAGTTATGGGTGTGTTGAAGGATCTTTTCATGTTGTTTAGTTGGGGAGTGAAGTAGATTTCATGTCGTGATATGAGTTCAGACTCAGGAAGATTAAGTGATTGCATGGTGTTAATGACGGTGGAAAGGTATGAAGAGATGTTAGTTTAAGGCGAAGCAGGTGGGTTTTCTCCTGCGGGGTGTCCTGAGGGCGTGTGATCCCTATGTTGTTTGTTGGAAGTCCTCTTTTACCAGTGAAATACGTGTGTTGCAATTTGAGTTTAGATCGCTTGTGAGAGTGGGATTGACTATTGCAAGGGTCAATGCGAGATTTGCAGATGATTTGAAGTACTAGATGGTTTGTGTTGCACGAGCTTATAAAGGATTTAGTTTAATCTCTCTATGGTATTATGTCAGTAATAGAGTATGGGCATTGCGAGTTTTTGTGTGTTTTGACCTATGGCTTTGAGCCAAGTGGGGGAGTCTGCTATTGATAAGTTGATTGCGCGGCTAAGTGTCGTATTAGTTTCAGTTTGAGGTATACCGGCGAATAAGTTGTGGCTTACAGAGGCTGAGATCGAGGATGACTCGAGTAAAGGAAAATTTTGGATAAGGGTTGTGCTATGCTTTATGGGTATATGAGAAATCGTTGGATGAATTAGTTGTTGTTGTAAGGGACGTAACGGGTATGGAGTAGGATATCACTCGGCTGCTTAGAAGGATAGGTTACTTCCTTAGGTGTTGCTGTACTAATGGGGCACATGGCGTTCGGTTCGTTTGATCAGTTTGATTGAAACTTGAGTAGAGTGGATGACTTCCGAGAATGGTTTTAATGGATTCAAGATTTACATGTAATAATTGGAGATCTTCAGGATGTGTATTTGGCTAGAAAATGAGGTTTACATTGGAGGGTGTCAAGACTTGTGGAATTTCTATATGATTAAGGATTCTACATATAAGTATTAGGAAGGTGAAGGTAATGGCTTTAGATTCGCAGGAAGTCTCTTCAGGGTAAGTATTTTGGATTTGGTGCTTTTGGGGTAGTTAAAAGAGTAATGAGCCTTAGACGGTATGGTTTTATGTTTGGGTCTCGTGTGGTGAGTCTGGGTCGATGATTGCGGTATTATGGCAAGGAGAAGTATCAATTTGAAGGTAATTCAGAAGGAACTTGGATAAATAGGTCAGCTTGGTAGTAGGTCGGATCGACATGGTAAGGGATATGATTAGTTCTTTGGGTGCTTATGAGGTAATGAGTTTCTACAGGTGTTTCGTGGCAATGCTCTTGGATTTTTGGTGACCTACGTAGCTTGGTTGAGTTAGAGGAATTCAGTCCTGACGGTTTGGTTTTGTGCAAATAGAATTCGAAGAGTTCTTGATGGTTTCTACCACGGTTAGAGATGTATATTTTGTGCAATTGTGAGTTACTCTTGTGAGCTACGCGAGTTTGTGATTCATTGATTTTATGCGCAAATGATATGGTTCTATTTGGGCTTTATAGCGGAATTTGAGTGAGACGGGTATTTGGGTGTTGCGTGACTAATTGCACATTGGATATGTTCTCTCGGGCTGGTATTGCATTGCGCCATTTAAATCTCCATGGTTATGGTGATTTACTTTTGGTATTAGACATCAAATTGCGCGTGGTTGATGATTTTAAGCATGGTGACTTGAGGTGTCTCATGTGGACCAGTGTTTGGATAGGGTCGCGCATTGCAGCGAAGTTATGTGGAGGTATGATCCTTCGGGTTAGATTCGTGTGTTCTGGTTCTACGATGTGTGATGGGTTCCTAGCATTGTGTTGTGGTGGTACTGGTGAGCTTGCTGTACATCTCTCTCATTTGAGTCATTTTCCATGATTTGAGCACATTTGGACTGTTGCTTATTGGTGCGCGGGTTGCACGGGTTATGGATTTAGATTGTATCGATGTGTCATGTCACTAGAATAGTCGTGTTAGATGAGATGAGGTTATTGGGATCTAGAATGAATACTATCGGATTTGATTTCAGCATGTTGGAAGGATAATATCAGAATTCGGCTTAGAAATTTACTATGGTCCTTGCCGAAGGAGAGGGAACTCCATGACTGGTTGATCTGAGGAATGGTTATGATTTCTGCGTGTTTCTTTCATCATTGCCAGTATACGAAAGTGTTGGAATGAGGCTTTGTTTGATAAGAGGATTAATACCGGTATCGGGTTTGTTTTTAAGCAGCTACAGTGATTAGAAACTATTGCGAGTATGCGAGTTGTGTGGTATATCGTGTGATTACATCTGGAGTTATGGCTAAGGCTTAATACAGCTGGTTAAGACTCATATAGAGTGTAGATGTGAGATTAGGGTCTTCAAATGAAATTTCTGGATGTTGGAAATTGGATTCCAAGGTTTATTGGCTAATTCTAAATTAGTAATTTTCAGTTATGTGGTGTCATCAGGCCTATATAGAATAGGGTAACGTGGGATCACCCCTGGTATGTGCGTGATAAGGTAAAATAGTCATTTTGAAGGTTTAGGAATAACACTTGGCACGTTCGAGGATGAATGTATGTTTAAGTGGGGGAGAATGTAATGACCCGACTTGTCATTTTGAGAAGTAGCGTTCCGTTCGGTATCTTAAGGTCTTGAGCATCTTTGAGATGTGTATTATGACTTGCGAGGCTGGTCAAGTTTGGTTTTCAGATGATTCGAGATTTAATTGAAAGAACAATTCTTGTTTTGGAAGCATAAGTTGAAATAATTGGCCGGATGGTGAATTATGTGTAAACGACCCCGGAATGGAATTCTGATGCTTCCAATAGCTCCGTATGGTGATTTTGGACTTTAGGAGTGTATCCAGATATTTATTTTGAGGTCTGTAACAAAATTAGGCTTGAAATTGCGAAAATAGGAAATTTAAGTTTGGAAGTATGACCGGGGGGTTGACTTTTTGATATCGGGGTCAGAATCTAGTCCTGAAAATTTTCATAGCTTCGTTATGTCATTTATGACTTGTGTGCAAAATTTGAGGTCAGTCGGACTTGATTTGATAGGTTTCGGCATCGAATATAGAAGTTGAAAGTTCTTAGTTTCATTAAGCTTGAATTTGGGTGTGATTCACGGTTTTAGTATTGTTTGATGTAATTTGAGGCATCGACTAAGTTTGTGTCATATTATGGACTTGTTATTATACTTGGTTGGGGTCCCATGAGGCTCGGATAAGCTTTGGAAGAGTTTTTGGAAGATTTTAGCGTTTTGAGCATAAGCATGTAATGATCCAAATGTCCATTTTTAGTTCTAGAGATCGAAATTTGATTTCGAGACTTCCGGGATTTTGATAATGAATTATAGGAGTGATCTGGAAAGTTTGGTCTAATTTCATCATGTCGCGATTGAGTTTTTAACGTGAATCATGAGTTAATTGTTTAACGAGCGAAATGGGTATCGCACTGAGAAAATGAGCTCCGAATTGAGCTTTGTTGAAGGACTATGTTCGTATTATAATTTGTGACTCATAGGAACAAGAATATCGAATTTCGAGTTCGTATGCTGGAGTTAGAGCCTTTTTAGTGAAATTAAAGACTACTGGTGCAACAGATCTGGTGTGCACCTTTAGCGACCAGATGTGACCACTTTTAGCGACGTGAATTGGCTTTTAGCGACCAGAATGTTGTTCTATTTTTTTTAGCTCATTTTGACGTTTTTTTGGTGAAAGAACACGGCTTGGGGCGATTTTTGAGCAAGAAATCATGGGAAATTTTGAGGCAAGTCACTTGTGAACATTTCTACTCCATATATTGAATTATCATCGAATAATCCGAGTAGATTACATGTTTTTGAGGTGTAAATTGGGGATTTGGACCTAGGGATTTGAAAATAAGATTTGAAGATTTGGAGGCCGAATTGTTATTGAAATTTAGTAATTTTGGTATGGTTGGACTCGTGGTTGAATGGGTTATCAGATTTTGTGAGTTTCATCGGATTCCGAGACATAGGACCACGGGCGATTTTGAGTTAAATTTTGGATTTTGTTGGAAAATTATTATGTTCATATGGAATTAATTCCTATAATTAGTATTGACTGGATTGAATTAACTGTGGCTAGATTCGGGTCGACTGGAGGCCGATTCAAGGGGCAAAGGCATTTCGGAGTAGGATTTTGCTCGGATTGAGGTAAGTAATGATTGTAAATCTAGTCCTGAGGGTATGAAACCCCGGATTTCACATTGTTTTACTACTTTGAGGTGATGCACATGCTAGGTGACGGGCGTGTGGGCGTGCAGCGTTGGGGATTGTGACTTGGTCCGTCTCGTAGCAACTATAAAGTTGCGTATTTGACTGAAATATATGATACTTATGTGATTTAGAAAGAATTTTTATAAATTGGGTTGAATGCCATATTTGGGGCTTGTGCCAAAGCTGTTTGGACCCTTAGGGGCCTTTTTCTTATTATCCTCTCTCTATTTTGATTTAAAAACCTATACTAGTCATGCTATGTTTACTGATTTCATAACTCAGTCTTTATTAGTCTATTTTGATGCATAAAAATGTTATTTTGGGATGAGCACCCTGCTTTACTAATAGCCCGAGTGGATTGAGAGGTTTATGACTGAGTCAGGCCGAGGGCCTATTTTTGTGAGGATATTTATGGGATCGGGATGGACGCCGCAACATGTTACTGATTCATGATTTTGTGAGGCCGAGGGCCTGATTGATTTATGCCACGAGGTGGCTTGTTATGAGGCCGAGGGCCTAATTGATTTATACCACGAGGTGGCTTGTTATAGCGCTTAGGCTGTAGGAGCCCCTTCGGAGTCTGTACACCCCCAGTGAGCGCGGGTACCCTGAGTGAGTGATATGATGTTTTGCCCGAGGGGCTGATCTTGATTCATGTTATGCCCGAGGGGCTGTTTATGAGTGATTGTGAGGTATGCTCGAGGGGCTGTATATGAGTGACAGTGATGTTTGCCCGAGGGGCTGTTTATGATTTATGTTGCTCGAGGGGTTGTATACGAGTGAGTTTTGTCCGAGGGGCTGATTATGTTTTCATCATTTTTTTACTCACTGTTTTATCACTTCGTTTGAAAGCTGTTGAAAGATGTTTTAAATGGTTTTACTGAAACTGGATTTAAATGAGCTGAGTTTGTTCAAAACCATGATTTTAAAAGCCTGCTGTATTCTACTGAGATTTCATGATATGAATTGTATATGTTTTATTGCTCGTCACTGCTGCTCAATCTTTATTTACCTTTATTACTTACTGAGTTGGCGTACTCACATTACTTCTGCACCTTGTGTGCAGATCCAGGAATTGCTGTACGTGCTAGTGAGTGTTGTTTTCATCCGTCGCAGATCTGTTGGAGATAGCAAGGTAGCTGCACGGAGATCACGCCCTGCTCTTCTCCCTCTTATCTTCCCATAGATGTTATTAGTTGGTTTCCATATTGTAGTAGTCTTAGTATTATCTTTCTTTCCGCACTTTGTTATTCAGACTTATATTATGAAGTTTTATTAATTAATAGCTTAAAAACATCTTTATTATGAAATGTTGAATTATTTTGGGAATGTGTCGGCTGACCTAGTTCCATGATAGACGCCATCACGACCGGGTTGGTTTTGGGGTCGTGACAGTTAGATGTTTGAGGTTTTGAATGTGATTTTGTTATCAGATTTGAGTAAATTTGGTATAGTTAGACTCATGAGTGAATGGGCCTTCGAGTTTTGTGACTTTTGTCGGATTTCGAGACGTGGGCCCGAGGGCCAGGTTCGGGCCGATTTCAGATTTTGGCTATAATTTAGTGCTTTTCTTGTGGAATTGCTCCCTTTAGTGTCTATTGATTGTATTGTACTACTTGTGGCTAGATTCGGGATGTTTGGAGACAGATTTGAGAGGCAAAGGCATTTTGGAGTAGAGTTTTGCCCGGATTGAGGTAAGTAACACTTTCAAACTTGGTTCCGAGGGTTCGAAACCCCGAATTATGTGTTATGTGATTGGTATTGAGGTGACGCATATGCCAAGTGACGGGCGTGCACCGTGAGAATTGTGACCTAGTTGATTCCATGGCACTGTATAGTGGCTCTATCTTGCTCATATCCGTATTTTCATCGTGTGATAAAGTAATTGAACTTTAAATCATGCTAGATATCATGTTTAAGCTTTATGTAGGTACTGTTGGGACCCATAGTGATCGTTTCTTGCTGTCATCTCATTAATTTCATAGATTTTTCGGACTCAGTCATGTTCATGCATTTTATATCATATCTCAATCTCAATTGTTACTTATTGATACATCATATTATTGTCTCGAGCTAATTTTCATGACATTGTGAGCCCGTGAGTGAGACTGGAGAGATTGATGACTGAAAGAGGCCGAGAGCCTGATTATGAGTGAAAGTTATGGGATCGGGCTGCACGACGCAGCGGTTATACTGATTTATGATAACGTTTGGGCTGTAGGAGCCCCTCCGGAGTCTGGACACACCCCCAGTGAGCGCGGTTGATATTATTGAGGGATGGATCTTCCCTGGACATGGATCTTGTCCGAAGTACTTGATACCTGGAGATGGATCTTCTCCACAAGGCTGGATAACTTAAGGTAAGTGATGTGTATATATTCCGGAATGGATCTTCCCTGGGCCGTATGGGCCATATACAGTACCGAGTGGTTGAGCATTTGAGAGTGTGAGCACATGAGGCTGACAGCATGGTGCATCACATACAGCATGTGCATTGGCATGTAGAGATAAAAGAGTTATATTCTTTACATTGTTCGGATCTGCTCTACTTTACTGTTTTGAGCTGCCTATTTAATTTGAAATCATGCCTACGTTTCTGCATAGTTATTTCTATTTTATCTGTACTGGTTGAGTCCGTCACTACCTTTTAGTCCAAAGGTTGGACTTGTTACTTACTGAGTTGGATGTACTCTCGTTACTCCCTGCACCCTGTGTGCAGATCCAGGCGCTTCTGGTCATGGCAGATGCTACTGATTGAGGCATCAGAGTTCAGAGACTATCGAGTAGCTGCATGGCATTCGCAGGCCTTGACACTCCTTATTTATCTCTATTTGTATTTCAGTTATATTCTCTAGATACTGTAGTGGACTGTATTCTGGTTTAGACGCTCATGTACTGAACGACACCCCAGTTTTGGGATGAATTATTTCGTATTTTTGATTATTTTCTATTTTTTTTCAAAAAGGCTTCTCTTTAATATTAACTGCTTCTGCCTTTATTTAAAAAAGTTTTCACTGTGTTGAGTTGTTAAGTAGAGGCTGGCCTAGTTCCACGATAGGCGCCATTACGATGGTTGATTTTGGGTTGTGACAAGTTGGTATCAGAGCCTAGGTTACATAGGTCTCACGAGTCATGAGCATGTTTAGTAGAGTCTTGCGGATCCGTATAGAGACGTCTGTACTTATCTTCGAGAGGCTGCATAATCTTTAGGAAACTTCACATTCTTGAATTGTTGTCGTGCGAATCTGTTGATTCTGGTAACTAAACTTCTGTTATTCTATTCTCTCGCAGATGGTGAGGACACGTACTACTAGGCAGGACAAACAACCACCAGTACCACCAGCCATGGCCGCGAGAGGCCAAGGTTACGGTAGAGGCCGTGGTAGGGGAAGAGGTGCAGCTCGCACAACAGCTAAGGCAGCATATGCAGATTCACCAGTTGCCCCAGTTCAGGACCAGGTCCCAATTGTGGATGCACTAGCGGAACCAGCTCAGACACCAGTTGTGCCCATTGTGATTCCAGGCCTTCAGGAGGCCTTAGCTCAGATTTTGACCGTGTGCACCAGTCTTGCTGAGGCGGTCTCTTTCCGGCAGCAGCAGCCACTTCTCAGGCCGGGGGAGGTACTCAGACTCCCGCCACCCGTACACCCGAGCAGGTGATGCAGGGACTCCAGACACCGGGGCACTATATATAATTAGAACTATATTTACCCTATTTAATTAGGTTTTCATATTTACAAAGAGTAGCTAAAGTTATTTACAAATCATATAAAAATACGATCAAAAGCTATAATTCGTGTACGACTTGTATATAATTTTTGTTGTACAATACATATAACTTATATACAACTTTTATATAATTATATTTGTTATATATAATTTATATGTTGTTCATGCACCCGACATATAAATAAATACAATTCATTTATGTCTTCTTTTTCGATTTTTAATTTAAAACAAACTCGCGTTTTTACCAATTCCCCTCAAAATTGAGATATAAACTCCAAAAAATATTCTCAATTGCAACAATACCCAATCTAAACAAATAATATTGCAAAACCCGATTTTTGAATTTAAATCTTCGAATTTTTTTAATGGCTATCAATGAAGCTTTTACTGGAGTTTACACATAGTTGAGATGTACATATCTCTCTTCTACTAATCGTTATCGTTTAATAGCAATTATAAATTGTTAACTAAATTGAGAATTTAGATTAAAACTCCAAATTAAATTCACCATTCAGATCAATTAAAATTTGTCATTTCCAAACAATATAATATGATTACAGTTAAGTGGAAGTTTTTCTTTCCATAATCAAGAGTCACTCTAGACTATGTGATTTCCTTAGGACAGCTAATTCTGTAAATCCCATAAGCAAATCTAGGATCTTGAATTACCTATAGATCTCATTTCATTTCCTAGAAATTTTGCCAACAGAATCCAACTTAATGATACGAAGGAGAGGTCAGAATTAGGTGAAACCAGATGAAAATCAACGAAATCAAATTTAACAGCAAACAACGGTCGTAATGAAGCTCTTGATGATCGAAAATGTAACGACTCGGCCGGTCGTTTCATGAGTTACCGCTTCGTTTCCTCCATTTCTGCTTCTTTATATGTTGTTCAGTTGTATTTCATCGCATCGTGTTGGTTAGTTTGGGTTCGCAGTGGTTTTGTAGAGAAATGAGACACTTAGTCTCTTAAGTTGGCGTTTTAGTTGGAATAGTCAACCGGAAGTTGACTTGTGAGTAAACGATCTCGGAATTTAATTTTTATGATTCGGATAGCTTCTTGAGGTGATTTGGGACTTAGGAGAGTGATCGGAATGTATTTTGGAGGTCCAGGGTAGATTTAGGCTTGAATTGGCGAAATTGAAATTTTGGCGTTTTCCGGTTGGTAGTGAAAATTTTGATATAGGGGTCGGAATGGAATTCCGGACGTTGTAGTAGGTCCGTTGTGTCATTTGGGACGCGTGTGTAAAATTTCAGGTCATTCGGACGAGGTTTGATAGACTTTTTGATCGAAAGCGGAATTTAGAAGTTTTAGAATTTCTTAGGCTTGAATCCGATGATGATTTGATGTTTCGATGTTGTTTTGAGTGTTCCGAAAGATGGAACAAGTTTGAATGATGTTATGGGATATGTTGGCATGTTTGGTTGAGGTCCCGAGGGCCTCGGGTGAGTTTTGGGTGGTGAAACGGATCAAATTCTTATTTTGAAAGTTGCAGATTTTTCCTTCAGTTCTGTTAAAGAAGTTTCTTCTTCGCGATCGCGTGAGGAGGCTCGCGATCGCGTAGAGCAATTGTAGAGGCATTCCAGGTTGTTCTTCGCGTTCGCGTATTTGGAGCTGCAATCGCGGGAGTTGTTCAGGTAAAGCATATCGAACGCATGGGTTGAGTCGCGTTCGCGTAAGGTTAGTGGACCAAAGCTGGGGCCACAAGTTTGTTCATCGCGAACGTGGTTAGTGGTCCGCGATCGCGTAGGTGTGAGGGGCAGAGCATCGCGTTCTCATGGAGAGGGACGCGTTCGCATAGAGTTATTTCAGGAGCCAACAAAGTTGTTCTTCGCGATCGCGAGATTATTTCCGCGATCGCGATTAAGGAATTTAAATCCCTGGGCAGAATGTTTAAATAGCCTTCTTCGCGAATTTTAGGCCATTTCTCAACATTGTTGGCCGAGTTTGAAGCTTTTTGAGAGCGAATCGAAGGGAAACACTTGGAGGTAAGATTTTTGAACTCAATACTCGATTCTATGGCATTATTTCACTGATTAGGCTTGAAATTAATGGAAAATAAGGGTTAAATTTGGAAAAATAGGGCTTGATATTGGAGAGTGTAAATTGGAAATTTGAGGGGCCATTTGGGGTCCGATTTTGATGTTCTTGATATGTATAGACTCATGGAAGGATAACGGTTCTATAGATGTGATTTTTATCAAAATCCGAGACGTGGGCTCGGGGGGTCGGGTTTGGCCAATTTTGGAATTTTTGAGTAAATTTGGTTATTTTTGCGTGGGCTTTGTTCCTTTAGCCTATTTTGATGTTATGATTCTGATTTTGGATAGATTCAGGGCGAGTTGAGGCTGATCCGAGAGGCAAAGGCGTTGCGGGCTAGAGTTTGGACCGGATTGAGGTAAGTAATGATTGTAAATGTTGTCCTGAGGGTATGAAACCCCGGATTTCACATTGTTGTGCTATTTTGAGGTGACGCACACGCTAGATGACGAGCGTGGGGTCGTGCACCGTTGGGGATTGTGACTTAGTCCATCCCATATGACTATTGAGTCGCGTATTTAATTGGAAACTGTTTGATATTATTATATTTTGGAAAGTATTACTATGTTTGGGGCTAAGTGCCGTGTTTGGGGCCTTGTGCCGACTGTTTGGACCCTTAGGGGCTTTTTACTACTGTTTCCTCACTGTTTTGATGATATTTACACTCGGTCATGCTATACTTTCACTGATTTCATAACCCGGATTTTATTTACTCCTCTTGATTTTATAAATGATATTTTGAGCCGAGTACCTATTTTACTGTTAGCCCGAGAGGCTTGAGTGAGTTCTGGCTGAGTGAGGCCGAGGGCCTATGTTGTGATGATATCATGGGATCGAGCTGCGCGCCGCAGCGGGTTGTACTAATTGTGATATATGAGAGGCCGAGGGTTTGATTTATTATGCCACGAGATGGCTTGTGATAGCGCTTGGGCTGTAGGAGCCCCTCCGGAGTCTGTACACCCCCAGTGAGCGCGGGTACCTAGTGTATGTGATGTGATATTGCCCGAGGGGCTCTTGTGGTTTCATGTTGTTGCCCGAGGGGCTGATACGAGGGATTGTGAGCTAGCCCGAGGGGCTGGTTCTGTTGATATTATGCCCGAGGGGCAGTTTATGGTACTTATTTTGCCCAAGGGGCTATTTACGTTTCTATCCTTTTACTCACTGTTTTCATCACTCGTTTGAACTATTGAAAGATGTTTTGAAAGGTTTTACTGAACTGAGTTGTCTTGTTACGAGTTTTATTGTTTTACTGCATTGTTCTGGACTTATACTGTTTATTGTAGCGTTATGACGTGGTTTACATGTTTTCTTACTACTCAGCTGCCTTTACTTTTATTACTTACTGAGTTGGCGTACTCACATTACTCCCTGCACCATGTGTGCAGATCCAGGAGTCTCGGGATGCGATAGTGAGTGGTAATCAGTCTTCCAGCAGGTCTCCGGAGTTGATTAGGTAGCTGCTTGGCGTTCGCAGCCCAGTGCTTCTCCTTCTTATCTTATTCAGACTGTCTTAGTATTTTATTTTCAGACTATGTTGCCCTTTCCTATTCCTAGACTAGTTGGTAGTTGCTCATAACTGGTGACACCCCGATGTCGGGCTGTGTTGTATTTCCGCATTGTCTATTTTGACTTATATTATGGAATTTTTAGCTAATTAATGACTTTAAATGACTTATTATGAATTTCTGGTTGGTTTGGGGTTTGTGTTGGCTGGCCTAGTTTCACAATAGGCGCCACCACGACCGGATCCGTTTTAGGGTCTTGACAGAAAAATTGAAATTCTTGTAGAAAAGTATCGACCATAAACTGTCTGGAATGGGGAGGAAGGAGAGGGAGAGAAAATGTGAAAGATTGGAGTCTAATACAATACTTTGTATATAAATGGTAACTCGTATATGAAATCGTAATTAAGTGATAACCTCTCTAGGAGGAGTAAATAAGTTTATAATATACATATAAGTTATTCCTTTCTATTTATTTATTTATTGTTTTTCATTTTTTTTGGTTAGCAAAAGTGAAGCACTATTGGGCCTTAACAATATGGACCTATAATTAACAAAATCCACATATGAGAAAGTGGAGAATGAAACATTATTGGATCAGCCCGGTAGAATGCTGGGCTTAGAGACTTCTAGCACGGGAGAAATTCAAAAATAGTCAGATTTACCACTGGTCGTTGAAAAATAGCCAAGTTTCAAAAGTCATCGAAATTTAGCCACTTTAAATCTGAGCGAAAACACTGTTCAAAATCCGGAAAAATACGCCCGCAAATTTTACGGGAGTTCCAACATAAGTATGCTTGAACTCCCGTAAATTTTACGGGAGTTCCAGGATAACTATGCTGGAACTCCCGCAAATTTTACGGGAGTTCCAGCAAGTATAATTGTCCAGTATAATATACTGGAGTTTGGAGCACTGGTGCTCCAGTCTCCCGCAAATTTTACAGGAGTTAGCAAAATATACCGGTCCAGCATAATATGCTGGAGTTCGTACACAAATGCACCAAAACTCCCGTATATTATACTGGACCGGTCCCTGTTGCAGCAAAATAGTGGCTATTTTTCATTGACTTGATAAACGCTGGCTATTTTTCATTGACCAGTGTGAAAACTGGCTATACCATGATATTTTAACTTCTAGCACTTAGATTCTTTTCTTAAAATAAATTAACCAAAATAGCCGCTCATTAAATCGCTTAAACTTGATATATATATATATATATATATATATATATATATATATCAAATATAATTAGTATATATTTTATGTATATCGATTAGAAAATATAAACAATAATTCCAGCCGGCTATTTATGTAAAGATTCATTTTTTGCAGTTTTCTTTCTTAAATAGTATGGGCTAGCCTGTTTTCGGACCGGTAATTTAAAAATATCCAGCGTTTGCAAAGTCATTAAAAAATAGCCACTACTTTACTGCAATACGGAAAGTTCCAGCATAATATACTGGAGATTGGTGCACCTGTATGAACTTCCAGCATATTATGCTGGAACTCCAACACACGGAAAGTTCCAACATAATGTACCGGAGATTGAAGCACTTGTGTATGAACTTTCAGCATACTATGCTGGACCAGCATATTATACCGGAACTCCAATATATTATGTTGGAATAGTTTTCAGATTTTGAATAGTGTTTTCGTTCAGATTTATCTTTACATGAAAATTGGCTAAATTTTGGTTACTTTTGAAACTGTGCCTATTTTTCAATTGGAAAAATTTCACATTAGAACAACTAGGCTCCCTACTTTTTAATTTTATAGCCCATATTTCAATTTACAACCAACTAGCCCAAAAATAATAACATTCAACTCCAATAGGTTCACGAAATTACTATTTAATTTTTAAAAAAGATTGCTCAAGCTTTTAAGTTAATTTTCGAATCAGTAATTGTGACTCAATTATTAGTTCAACAAACCAAATCCATTTGGGTGGTGAAAATTAGATTTTTAACAAGCTTAAATATGTGATTTAAATTCCGAATTTGATTTTGTGAAAAATTTGGAGCGGGTGTTATTTAGGCTTGTTAGAAATAATATAAGGAGGTTGTATATAAAATTTGAAGTCATTTAATGGAGATTTGGACTGGTTTTGAAAATAATTGCAACTGAAAATCGTGGAAGAAGTTCGTCTACAGACGCTTGTATAAAGGTGTATAAAAGTGTATAAGATATGTTTATACACTCATATACACTATTATACAAGATTATACATAATTATACAAAAAACTGACTTCGTCTTCTTCCTTGCGTCTTTTCTAAAATTTAACTCAAATCTTGCTCAAATCTACTCCAAATCACTTCAAATTTAAATTTTGAACTCCTTTTGATATTTTTAATCAATTGGAACAACACCCAATCCAAACAACTAACAAACTCAAAAAATTCTATTTTCGAAAGCACAACATTGAATAGCCTTCAATTGTGGACTTCTACTTTTCAATTTTCTTACATTGCAATCAGGTGACACAGGGAGAGAAGCAGTAATGGCGGACGGCCCCTTGAAGCATATGTAGAAGATGTGAGAAGAAGAGAGAGTGAAAGTAATGATGGTTGTGAGAACACAGATTTAACTCAATAGCTTTTAGAAGCAATGGTTGTAAGAACACAGATTTTGAATTTGCTAGTGCTTTCAAAATATGTACAATATGAGATAGATCAGGTAAAACTTAAAAACATGGGCCATTTTTTATTATGGTGTGAAGTCATGTGTATTTTCTTGTAATTCTCCACTTGTAAATCTGATTATTTTTGAATTTCACCCAAAAGAAGTTGGTATGGGGAGAACTGGGGTAAATATCTTTTACATCACGTTTCTTCTAACTTTATTTTCAAGAACGAACCTACACTTCTTATGCTATAAAAGAATGTCTTTATGACTCACATCACACCCATGTAGGTGCATATTTAAATTGCATAGACTGATAATGTGAAAAATTATTACACTATTCAAGTCATTTCTCATCTTTTTAGGTTTATAATTTATATTACAGATCCAGTTACTTGTAATTGGCTTATGAATAATCTTGTATTGTACATTAGTTTACGTTGACAGCGTATCAATATTAAATCCAAAATTTACTATTTTTTTCACCTCTTAAATTATAATCTTACACAATTCACACATGAAAAAAGCAAAAAGAAAAGAAAAGAAGACAAAACTCTTTGCAAAATAAAACTAAAGTACATTACAAAATCTAAAGACATCAACTTTAGGAGAATATTAAACTAATCATCCAAAGAAAGTTTTGTTCTTTATTCTTGAGTCTTTAAGGAGAAATCTAGAGATCAGATTGTACTACAAATTTAGTAGGAAGCTTGAACTAGAAAAAAAATACACATTTCCCAATTCTTTCAACAGACAGACAGTCTTCATCTATCCTTTAAACTCTTTCCTTTGATCTTTTCTCTTTTTCACCAAAGTTATGGTAGAGATATCTACTACTCCTGTCGTTTTAATTCACGAGGCTTAATTTGATTGGTTTGGGAGTTATTTTTAAAATTTTAGAAAAATACTCCATCCATCCGGTTCACAATAAGTGTCCAATTTGCTTTTAGCACGCCTATTAATAAAATACTAAATTCTATACAAAAATACCTACTATGACTAAACTACCCCTAATTAAACATTTAATGTGAGGAGTAAGAAAACTTTTTAGGTATATGTATATAGGGGTTATTTTGTAAAAACAAATTGAATTCTTTCTTGATTACATATCTGGACACTTATTTTGAACCAAAATGAAAAAGTAAATTGGACACTTATTGTGAACCGGAGAGAGTACTTTTCAAACTTAAGATCTTAAATATGCTATACGAATGGTATGATTATAAAAACACACCATCAAAAGTAATAAGAAGTTTAAGTTGAGTTGTTTGCAAATATAAAATGTACTATTCTTTTTTAATAGACTAATAAAAATAATATAACACATAAAATAAAATGGAACGGGGAGTATTTTCCATTGTGTTTGTCACTAGCTATGGCTTGTACAAATATGGGAAAGCTAAAGCCACATGATTTTTCATATAAGAGTTTAAGTTATATATACGGATAGAATAATTTTTTTTTTATAATATTAGCACTATTTAATCGGTTATAATAATTATTACGTTATTTTTCAAGTGTATCAAGTTTGACACGAAAAATATTGTTGTGGGTCAATTTAATCAGAGGCAGAGCTAGGTGAGCATAAAGAGGGTAAAAATAGCACGGGCTACAAAAATAGCCAGCGTTTGCAAAGTCATTGAAAAATAGCCACTATGTTGCTGCAACACGGAAAGTTCGAGCATAATATACTGGAGATTGGAGCACCGGTGCTCCAATCTCCAATATATTATACTGGATCAGTATACTTATGCTGAATATACTGGAGTTCCAGTATACTTATGCTGGAATTCCAGTATATTATACTGGAGTATTTTTCCAGATTTTGAATAGTGTTTTCGTTCAGATTTATCTTTACATGAAAGTGGCTAAATTTCGATTACTTTTGAAACTGTGGCTATTTTTGAATGACCACTTGTAAATCTAGCTATTTTTAAAATTCTCCCATAAAGGGGTTCAGTCGAACCCCCTTCGCCGAAAATTACACTATATGTCTAAGGTTAAGTTTTTTTTTTTTTCGTGTATATATATTAAATATTAAACTCCCTTAGCTTCTTCAAGTGTTTATTATTTTTATTTTTTGAATTCCATAGTAAAAGAATCTTGCTTCCACCCCTGAATTTAATGTTCCACTGCAGGAAACACATAAACTCAATTCACAAAGGTTTTAGTGAGCTATATTAACTACAAATTACTTGAATATTATCATACATGGAGTATTACTTTCTATAAAAGATTAGGCAGTCCAACTTCTTGTAATCCAATCCACCTTTATCCCTTAGAAAAGCCAAAAAGACAATAAGAGAGACAATTTAGCTTTGCCTCACATGCTTTCCACTTTTTCCATACATAACCAACAACCACAAGAAAGGGACAAAACCCCCTCTTTAAAACCTCTATTAATTCCCCTTACTTCAACACTTACCAACAATTCCCACTAATCTTCTCACAACCTAATGAAATTCAAGAATTCAAAAAATATACTTCTCCATCTTTGATCTTACAAAAAAAAATAAAGAGAGCGAAAAATGAGAATTGGTGGTAATTATACGTTCCAACAGGCACTAACTACTGAATCTACAACCATAGTAAAACAAGCTTTAAACTTAGCTAAAAGAAGAGGCCATTCCCATGTCACTCCTCTTCATATAGCTAGTGTTATGTTAGTTTCCTCTTCAGGCCTTTTGAAAAAAGCTTGTCTTCAATTACATTCTCATCCACTTCAATACAAAGCTCTTGAACTTTGTTTCAATGTAGCACTCAATAGGTTACCCACCTCAGTTTCTAGTCCTGTTTTTGAGCCTCATGCTCAAAATCCTTGTCTTTCTAATGCCTTAGTTGCTGCTTTTAAAAGGGCACAAGCGTATCAACGTCGCGGCTCAACAGAAAACCAGCAGCAGCAACAGCCTATTTTAGCCCTTAAAGTAGAAATAGAACAGCTTGTTATTTCAATTCTTGATGATCCAAGTGTTAGTAGAGTAATGAGGGAAGTTGGTTTTTCTAGTATCCAATTAAAAACCAATATAGAACAAACTATTTCTTTAAATAGTTGTTCTAAAAATGGTGGTGTTAGTACAAAACCAATTGTCCTAGGAAATACCAATTACATTTCTCAAACAACATTAGGTTATCAAGTGAGGAATGATGATGTAATGAGTGTAATAGAAGCAATGATAAACAAGAAAAGGAAAAATATAGTTATTTTAGGAGAGTGTTTAGCCACTGTTGAAGGGGTTATTAAAGGAGTTGTAGATAAGTTTAATAAAGGAGAAATATCATTAGATATGAAACATGTGCAGTTTATAAGTGTTCCACTTTTTACACTGAGAAATGTTTCAAGAGAAGAGTTTGAGGTCAAGATTGGAGAGCTTAGGACTTTACTTAGAAGCTATGTAAATAAAGGGGTTGTGTTATATTTAGGTGATTTAAAATGGATATCTGAATTTTGGATTAAATACAGTGAGCAAAGTAATAGTACTAGCTATTATTCTCCTGTGGAACATATGATAATGGAGCTAAGTAGATTATTATGTGGTGGAATTAAGGAAAATGGAAGGCTGTGGCTTATGGGAATTGCCAGTTTTCAGACTTACATGAAATGTAAAACTGGTTGTCCTTCTCTACAGACTCTTTGGGATCTTCATCCTCTTACAATTCCTGTTGTCACCTTGGATCTTAGCCTTAATCTTGAGAGGTATATATTTCCTGAATATTTCCCCTTATTATTACCATGTATAATATGCAACTGCCATTTTTGCATGTCTTAAACTTTCATATACTGATACAACAATAATAAATCCAGTGAATTCCATAAGTGGGGTCTGGGGAAGGTAAGATGTACGCAGCCTTACTCCTACCATAGAAGCCCAGAAAGGCTGTTTCCGAGCATATACTGATAGTGTAAAAGAATTTTTAAACTATGATCAAGTAACTTAAAAGATAACTGCAGGTAACCACTCACTAAAAGTACTGTGATTTAACCGGAATAGAAAATAAGGTAAATTACTCGCTATAACATATTAAAATACACTGATAGTGTAAAAATTCTTCACATCGTCAGTGTATATAGGTTAATCCTTTTTGCATTACTTTTTAAGAAAGAAAAAGTAAAAGTAAAAAAGAAAAGCAATATAACTGTTCTTTTTTGGTTTATTTTCTTCAAGTTTTCTCTTTGACTAATCATCTTTTTAATTTATATTTACACTTTCTTGTTTCTTTTCTCTAGTGATTTGCATAGTCAGTTTAGAAGCAAGACAACCGCAGATGGTTCAAGCTGGTCAGTTGTTAGAAATGGAGTGAAGAAGCAGCTAACTTGCTGTGCTGATTGTTTGGCCAACTTCAACAGAGAAGCTAAAAGCATTAATATAGTCAAAACTGAGTCTACTACATTTTACAGCAGCTCAAGTTTGCCTTCTTGGCTCCAAAAATACAAGGAAGTGAATAGACAAGATAACAACAACAATCAGGTTTCCAATTATTCCCTTAACAATATAATCCTTGTTTAAGTATGAAATCTTGAAATCATAATTATCTTATATTGACCTGATTGTATAAATATCTTTTACACCGTCTACAGTGCATATATATGCTGCTCGAACTCTCCGAAAGTATAGTCGGGTGCGTGTCGGATTCTCCAAAAGTAGTGTATTTTTGGAGGATCCGACATGGGTGCGGCAACATTTTGAAGAGTCTGTGCAACATATATAACATATAACTTAAGCTAAAAATTTTATTGGTGCTGCAGGAAGCTGAAGAAATGAGAAATCTTTGCAAGAAGTGGAACTCTATTTGCAATTGTGTTCACAAACAATATCATAACTTTCTAGAGAAAGGCTGTGGTACTCTATCTTCATTATCATCTCCTTGTTCCTCTACTTCAATATCTTCATCTAACCAATCAAAGAAAGAACACCAATTCTTGGATACAAAGCCTGAGCTTTTATCCAATCCCAATTCAAGTCCAAATTCAGCTTCCTCAAGTGAAGCAAGTGGATACAATATGGATTGCTTAAATAGGTTCAAAGAGTTTAATTCAGAAAATATGAACATAATTTGCAAGGCATTGGAGAAGAAAGTTCCATGGCAAAAAGATATAATCCCTGATATAGTAAGCACAATTCTTCAGTGTAGAGGCAAAAAGGAAGAAACTTGGCTGTTTTTCTTAGGTGCTGATTCTGAAGGAAAAGAGAAAATCTCAAGGGAGTTAGCTAAAATTATCTTTGGTTCTCAAGATAGCTTCATTTCCATTGGACTTAGCAGCTTTTCATCATCAACATTAAAAGCTGATGATTCAACTGAAGAAGTCGGTAATAAAAGATCTAGAGACGAGCACGGTACGTACTGTTGAATTGTGTGATCACTTCATATAAAAATTTAAGCTGTTAGAAAAAGTATACTTATAATTACTTTGTTTTTTTATGTCTCAACATGTCCCTCACGAGTGGACCTGATTCTTTTTTGTGGGCCAAACATGTTGAAATATTTTTTTTACTTTTAATTATTTAATTATATTATGTCTCAACAGGTAAGAGTTATCTGGAGAGGTTTGCAGATGCAATCCAAGAAAATCCGAGCCGTGTGTTTTTCATGGAAGATGTGGATCAAGTTGATTCTTTCTCACAAAAGGGTATTAAAAAAGCTATTGTAAATGGAAGCTTTACACTTCCTGATGGTGAATTAGTATTTGTTAAGGATTCCATAGTCATTTTTAGCTGTGACGAGTACTTTAGTTCTTCAGTTTCAAGACCCTATTCTCCTCCTACTACTATTCAGAAGAGTAATGGTGATGTTGAAGAGGAAAAGAGAGAAAATGCAGCTTCATTGGATTTGAATATTGCCATACATGGAGATGATATTGGAATTTTGGAGGCAGTGGACAAACAAATCATGTTCAATATTCAACTCTTGTGAGAATTAAGTGAGAAAAACTCTAAGCTTCCTCCACCCTAGCTAGGACTACTTTTTGGTACTTTTTTTGTTTTTTTTTTTTAATTTTATTTAAGATCCCTTTGATATTTAGATGAAGAGTTTAATGAAGAACTAAATGTATATTAACACCTCTTTGATCTCTTTAATAGACTGCTGAATTTTTACCTTCCATACACTTCTGAGTTATATCTTCTTTCTTCTTTCATATTTTATGTTGTACTTCCGTTGTTCAAAGAAAAAAATATTATTTTCTTATTAGTCCGTTAAACAAATGAATGACACTATTATAAAGTTAAAAAATAAATAATTTGAATTTTTCATTTTATATTAAATGACAAGTTTTATATAGTCGCAAAAATGTTATAATATGTTCAAAATCACAAATTATAAAAGTCCTATAGCTAGAGCACCACTCTCAGCTTCTGTCTGATCGAAATCATCAAAAAACCATAGGTCGGAGTCCACGTACTAAGACTAAGGCTAAAATTACTTGTCCAGTCAAACTACACCATATACATTGAAACGGAGGAAGTATCTTAGTTGAGTGAATCAGTTATCGTACCTTTTGTACTCTCCTTATTCCTTTTTCTATCTTTTTCCTCTTCGGAAGAGGTTATCTTTCCTATAACAAATACTAAAAAAATTGAGTTATCACGTGTATCACCTACAGATACTGTTCGTGAACTCTTAAAAATTATTGAGGAAAATAATGTAAATACATAAGATTGATTTTGTGTTTGGTAATATAAAAAACGAGATTGAATTGATCCTTTCAACTTTGAATAAAAGGTAAAGTAAAAAGGAACAAGTAGTGGTCGATTTATGTATTCCATGCAAAAAGAGACAAAAACGAAAGCGAAAGATATACAAGTTCATGCACGTCAAGAAATATAAGTAGCTCTTTCTTACTCCTATTTTCCCAAAAGAGTTAGATTTAAATTAGATATTGTATCAGTATAAAATCTTTTTCCATGAGTCTCATTCTTATCTAAGAATTTTTTCATTCTTAAGCTTGAACCCGAAACTTCTGATAAGGATGGAATAATCCTAACTATTCAATCACATTCCTTGGTATTAAATAGGTATATGAAAATCATTAATCAAACCAAAGGACTTAAATACGAGATTCTGATTTAGGGTAGAGATTCTGACGATATCACAACCAGGGGCGGATTTAGAGGGGGGAGGGGTTCCCCCGAACCCCCTTTGTCGAAAAATTACACTGTATATATAAAACAAAATCTATTTTTACATCTATATATTAAGTTTTGAATCCTCTTTAACATAGCCCAAAAGCATAGCTCAGTGATCAAAATGGTTCAAAACCTTTGTGAGTTAACTGGTACAATTCCTACTAGCTAGCAATAATTTCTTTTTATTTTTTAACTTTTTTCTTTTTTGAACCCCTTAGCAGAAATCGTGTCTCCGGCACGGATTACAACACTACTGGATGGATGATCGGTATTTTTGACATTATGGTGCGCGAAGTCTCTTCAAAAGTATCTCCACATTAATCCTCTATCTTTTAAATATTTTAATGCTTTCACATTAATCACAGAATCATATTATTAATAGTAATATAAAATCGTCCTAGTTAATCGCCGTCCAAGCTTTGAGGCAGGAAAAAGACTTGGACTTTAGAAGCATGGTAGTTAGTGGAGTCCTCAACTATAGTGGAGTTCTTGTCCATTTAATTTGAACACCAAATATGACCTCGAGCTTTGTTCCCATTATGGCATGAATGATACTAAATGACAATATGCGATTCAACAAACACAAAGTAACATCCCATTATCTATTCATGGAAAACCCAATAATTTTTTTGAGATCTTCTTTTATACTTAGGGGTCGTTTGGTATGAGGTATAAGAAGGTATAATGGTGGTATACAAGTTTAATACCACCTTAATACTCTGTTTGGTTAGCAAATCAGGTATAAGTTATTCCGTTGTTAATTTTAATACTGGGATAACTTATACCTTATAGAAGGTGGGGTAATTAGCACCGGTATAACTTATACCTTCTTCTTATAAATTATGCAATTGTCATTCTTAATACAACATACCAAACAATGAATAAACAACTATCCCAGCATAACTAATCCCAGCATAACTTATCCCAATATAACTTATACCGGCATAACTTATACCGGTATAAATCATATTCCAACCAAACGACCCCTAAAGGGGTCGTTTAGTACGAGGTATAAGAAGGTATAGTGCTGGTATAAAAATTTAATACCATCTTAATATTTTGTTTGGTTAGAAAACCTAGTACTATAAGTTATCTCGGGATTAAAATTAGTATCGGGATAACTTTTACCTTGTAGAGGATGGGGTAATTAGTGCCGGGATAACTTATACCTTTTCTTAGAAATTATGCAATTATCAATACTACATACCAAACAGTGAATAAAAACAATACCAGGATAACTAATCCCAGCATAACTTATCCCGGCATAAGGCGTATTCAAACCAAACGACCCCAATAGTATATTTAAACTTGTTATAAGTAGCAGATAACATGTATTTTTCAAGTAACTAATCACACACTTTAGAAACGGTTATCTGTAATTGTCTTTTAGGTTAATCGATAATGTAAGAAATTTAATATGTGAAGTATAACAGGGAGAATGCGCAACCTACTTATCCTCTTATAAAGAGAGTAAATTGTCTTGCAACTAGTTTTATTCTAATACAATTATGTTGAATGCTTTTTCATGTTCAGACTTAATCAAAGTTCTTGAAAAGCAAGTTCATGCCGTTTATCAATATTGTTAAGAGCATAAATGTACTTAAATTTTCGTATATTAATTTTTAAAATTCATACTTAGATAACCATGTGACTCAAAGTCAAAGTCAAAGATATGGTTTCACCAAAAGTTTTAGCTTGGGATAGAAAATTCATAGATAAATTTTGGGTTCAATTAGTCCAAAATATTTTTAATATAATGTGATGTTATCTGCTTTGGGTTAAGTCCGCACAATTTTTTTAAAAAAACACACACCATTATAAATATCTTAACACATTATATATATATATATATATATATATATATATATATATATATATATATATATATATATCTTTTTAATTTTTTTAGCAACAAATATAGAATTTTATTCGCATATCTGATAATAAATTTATCAATATTGTTAGCTGAATAAATATCCGCCACTAAAATTGCTAATATACATAACATTACGAGGCCAAATAAAGAATCCATATATCACCAAGTCACCATTACAGCTTATAGATAGAATATTACTGTCTTTATTAGCATTAATAATTGTGCTTGGCTTCCTGTGACCAATGATTGAACTAACAATTTTTTTGATACTAAAGGCCAGCCATCAATTATCAATTATAAATAATTTATTACGGCTGTTTATAGAGCGATATCTGGACATGATCTAGAAATGATTACTATTGGAAAAGGGTGGAAGAGAAGAGGAATTAGAAGAGAAAAATGAAATTAAAGTTGGCACTAAATGTCTTTTTAGGGTTTAATTAATGCCATAAAAGCAACCATTATGTGTACACTTTTGAAGGGCAATGTAACTTTTCTCTTTCATTGCCAAAGTCTAACTAAGACCAGACAAGCTTCCTCACTTCAAACTTTTAGTTCTAAATTAAGAATAGGAAGTGGGGCATGGGGTAGGTGGTTTGGAGAGGCAGTGACGAAACCAAGAATTTTTCTAAGGGTGTTCAAACTTGAACAAAGTAAAAAGTATTTGCCGACAAAGGGTATTCACTACTCCCTCCGGTCCAAAATAAGTGATTTTTTAGCTGTTTTCACACAGATTAAGAAATTCACCTTTTAACATTAATTAGCAATGAAATTGACCATATTAAACTTTACTATCTCTTCACATAAATACTCCTAACACATACTCCGACACTATTTACTGCAAGGGCAATGTAGGAAAAAAAATAATTAATTCGTTCTTGAAATCTGGAAAAATCACTTATTTTGGACCACAAAAAAAGGCCAAAAAATCACTTATTTTGGACCGGAGGGAGTATTCAATATATGTTACATTCAGACCTCTCTATAACAGGATCTCTGTATAATAACATTTCACTATAAAAACCAAACTTTTCCAGAACCAATTTTTATGTTATGTTCTAATATATATTCTCTATAACAACACTTCGCTATAACATCCAAAAATATTCGGAACAAACGAGACTGTTGTGGAGAGGTCTGACTGTACCTCTAAAACTAGATATTTATATACCGTGCAATTGACCACCCTTTAAGCCGGGGAGAAATTCAAAAATAGCCAGATTTACTACTGGTCGTTGAAAAATAGCCAAGTTTCAAAAGTAATCGAAATTTAGCCACTTTAAATCTGAGCGAAAACACTGTTCAAAATCCGGAAAAATACGCCCGCAAATTTTACGGGAGTTCCAGCATAAGTATGCTTGAACTCCAGTAAATTTTACGGGAGTTCCAGGATAACTATGCTGGACAATACGCAAATTTTACGGGAGTTCAAGCATAATTATGCTGGAACTCCCGCAAATTTTACGGGAGTTCCAGCAAGTATAATTGTCCAGTATAATATACTGGAGTTTGGAGCACTGGTGCTCCAGTCTCCCGCAAATTTTACAGGAGTTAGCAAAGTATACCGGTCCAGCATAATATGCTGGAGTTCGTACACAAAACCACGAACTACCCGTACTATTATACTGGACCAGTCCCTGTTGCAGCAAAATAGTGGCTATTTTTCATTGACTTGATAAACGCTGGCTATTTTTCATTGACCAGTGTGAAAACTGGCTATACCATGATATTTTAAACCGGGGGAGGGACTGAAGACAAAGGGCACGTCATATACGTATTGAATTTAACTAAGTTATATATATTGACAGTTTAATTTCTTTTTCACTCGATCTTATTTATCTGCTTGTATACTTACCATAATTTGACTATGATCATATTTGTCGTTGTAGAAGCATGTAAATCTATATGAAATGAAAGTCACAAGAAATTAGATTCTTTGTGTAGCGGAAAACTGGAACGAAAACGAAGAACTTATAGGTTCTTCGTGACCGGAATAAATCACGGTTGGAGTTAACAATAATTACTAAAATTACCGTATTTACCTTAGTGGACTTCTAGAATCTAGAGCACTCGGTTGCTCTTATTTCTCATTTTTATTTCTAAATGTTATAGAGTATTACATGCAATAATTTTTTAAATTTGTCAAATTACCGGTATATAAAAGTTTAAATACTTAGGCCTCATTTGTTTGCACTTAATGGAGGTCTGAATCTTAATCATCCAGATCTCAGACATTAAGTGCGTTTGTTTTTAAAGTCTGAATCTTAATTATTCAGATCTTAATTATTAAGTCTGTTTGTTTTTTTTACTTCACAACCACTTAATGGGTCTGAATAGGTCTGTATGATTAAGATCTGTAACAGAGACTTAATTTCATTAAGATGCTATCACATATTCATTATTAACTGCCGTCACCGCCTACCATTATCAACTACCACCATGCCACCACCACCACCATGCTCAACCACCATCATCCTCAGCCGCCACCATTACCAACCATCACCACCCACTATCCCCACCACTCCGACCACCATCATTCTCACCCACAATCAACACTCATCCACCTCAACTGCCACAATTGACCACCCCATCACCATCAACAACCACAGCCGGTCTGTCCATCTTATAACCTACAACCACCCACCCACCACCTTCCTCGGTCACAACTATTACCACCACCCGCCATTATTAACTATCACCACCCACCACCACCATCCCCAATCATAATTGCCACCATTAGCAATCACTACTAGCTACTAGCATGAACCACCACCATCAACCAAAACTACCACCAACCACCGCCTCTAGTCGACATTCACCTGTTAGCCATCACCACCAATAATTATCATATTTTAAAAAATTATACATTTTATTGATAGAATATTAGATTAGTTAGTATTTCATTTGAATTTTATGTTTATTAATTTTCAAATAAAGATAAATTTTATACATTCAGATGTTAAAAATCAAGCAGTCTTAATTATTTCTATTCAGATCTTAATACACATCTTAATATATTCAGATCATCTTAATATATTCAGATGTGTATTCAGATTCAGACGTCTTAATCTTAAAAAAAAAAAAACAAATGAGGCCTTAGGCCCATTTGTCCATAAAATATTTTTTTTTCTTTTCAAAAATGGATTTATCCATTAAATTTTGCAAGTTTTTTATAAAATTTTGCAAAATCACTTTTTCAAAATTTTCAGGAATTTTTTTCCCCACTCACAAAACTGTAATATTTTTTAAAGTAAAATACATGTACAAACATAATTTCAAATTCTAAATATTATCTTTTTACTTAACTTCAAATACTATTTTTTTTCTAAAATTATAATTTTTATGTCCAAATGCCTACTTAAATTCGTATGTATTTAGAGGAAAGATTGGCATGTAGACAAAATCTCTAAAGCGTGGTTATTTGCAGTGTTTCTTTAATAAGAAAATTGCTTACTATTTTACATGTGGTCACTGTCAACATAAAGCTTTTAAGTCCCTTTCAATTTTAGAAGTGATTTTTGCATGAAAGTAAGAGAAACACTCTCTTGGATCTGCTGCAATATATGCTCCCAACAAAACAATGCGTGAAGTATCTTTATTGCTTTCATCCTTTTCTTCTTTTGTGCTTTTGTTATTAGCTTTTGATCTCATCTTTCTTTCTCTCTCTCATGATGAAAGCCTTGGATCCCTCAATCATCATGTTCAAATAACGAGTAATTCATAATTTGAATATTAGCTTTTTACTTATTTATTGAATTCCTTAACACATACTCATATAACATTATTCGAGTCAAAGTTATTGAAATTGGATATACTCATGAGTTTAATGAGACATCCCCCCTAATTATAATTTGATGAAAATACCGAATGTTGATAAGAATGTTTGAACAGACATAAACTATAACTTATAGAGACGCATATATCCAGGGCCGGATCCAACACTATGGTATCGAGTTCAATTGAACTCATAATTTTCGACATTAAACATAAATGTATGTTTAAAATTTTATTAAAATTGTAACAAATAGTAAATATAAACTCATAACTTTAAGAATATAATAGATTTAATGCTAAAAACTTTTAACATTGAACCCAAAAAATTTAAATTCTAAATCTGCCTCTGCACATATTCTCTTGTTTCTTTTTGTGGGGTTGGTGATTTGGTTCAAAATGCGCAGCTTGAGGATCAAGACCTAGTCAAAAAGATGTGCCAAAAACATAAAAGTTAACGAGAATGTTGGTGTTTTTTAGTTGAGTTTCTTTTTAACTTTAAATTATTTTTTGATATGGCACATTGGCATATGACACTGTTTTCAACTATCGTTTTGTCATTGTTTTTACCCCCACACCCTCAAAAAACGAAGAGAGATATTGGCATGTGCAAGCCATTACCTTGAACTAGGTGTTTTTCGTATCTTAATTAAGCAAATCCTACAAGATTTGAACTCAAATTAAGGGTGTAATATCCCATGCAATTCTAAACTAATAAATCCTACAAGATTTGAACTCAAATTAAGGGTGTAATATCCCATGCAATTCTAAACTAATAAATCCTACAAGATTTGAACTCAAATTAAGGGTGTAATATCCCATGCAATTCTAAACTAATAAATCCTACAAGATTTGAACTCAAATTAAGGGTGTAATATCCCATGCAATTCTAAACTAATAAATCATCATATCTCTTCAGTTTGCAGGAGCGGAGTCATGATTTGAGTTTATGGCTTCTTACTTCGCTAGTGTGTACTCAGCGCAAGGGCGAAGCTAGAGTGCCGAGAGGGGGTTTGGCCAAACCGAGTAACTTTGATTCGAACTCTGTATTTAGTTTTAAAAATTCATTAAGTATGTACAAATTATTAATTTAGAACCCAGTAACTTAAGGCGATTAAAATCTTGAACCCATACGCTTGAAATCCTGACTCCGCCTCTGACTCAGCGGATAATAAGTATATAATGATTGTATAATGTATACACACTGCTTGTACACAAATTATATACTAGTGACTATATAACTAAAGACAAAAGTTCCTGTTTTTTTTTTTCGTGGACTTTGTCGGACTGCTGAGTAATGTAAAGATCCCGGGGGCTCCTCAGGCCAACATTCTACTGGACCAACCCAATTGCTTAATTCTCCACCTTCTCAATGGGTTTGTCCTGCGCTCTTTATGTTACTAAGGCCCATATCATGGTGGTTTCAAGATGAAGCCCATGGTTATTTGGTAAGTGAGAAATTTGAGATTTTTACACAAATAGCCGGCCATATTAATTTTTTTATTTTTTAGCCATATATATAGATTATACATTGACTATATACAGTTATACATATTTAAATACATAAATTATGCATATAATATATATTTGCTGGCTATTTTTAGTTTAAGTCATAGGGTGGGCGGCTATTTGGGTTAATTTTTTGGGTACAAATGACAGGGGCTGGTCACTTTTTGGTCCGATTTTAAAATGGAGCAATTTATGCAAAATCCCATTGAGCTTAAATTAATTACCCATCTCTACCCATTTGAAAACTAATTACAATATATACCTACCCAACTAAAACTAATTATCCAACCTAACTACCCATCCCACTTTTCTTACCTATTTGGCTTAATATAGCTTGATTTGGCTTGGATTGATTTGAATTAAATTGGCTTGGCTTGGATTGACTTGATTTGGTTTGGCTTGGCTTGGTTTGACGTGAATTGTCTTGGCTTAGTTTTAATAGCTTAGTTTTAACTTAATTTGGTTGGAAGGGCTAAGCATTAAAAAAACAAATGGGTAGGGGAAAACTTTATTGGGGAGGTGGGTAAATAGTTTGATGTGGGTGGGTATTTGCAAATAATCCCCTTTAAAATGGAGCAACCACCGACAAATTAAAGAAAGAATTATAAGAAAATACACATGACTTCACACCATAACAAAAAATGACCCATGTTTTTAAGTTTTACCCCACCTAGCCCACATTGTACATATTTTGAAAGCACTTGCAAATTCAAAATATATGTTTTTACAATAATTGCTTCTAAAAGCTATGGAGTTAATTCTTTGTTCTCACAACTATTGCTTTCACTCTCTCTTCTTCTCACATCTTTTACATATGCTTCAAAGGACCGTGTATTTTCTGCTTCTCCTCTTGTGTCGCCTGCTTGCAATGAAAGAAAATTGAAGAGTAGAAGTCCACCATTGAAGATCATTCAAAGCTTTGCTTTTGAAAATGGGTTGTTTTGAATTTGTTAGTTGTTTGGATTGGGTATTGTTCCAATTGATTGAAAATATCAAAAGGAGTACAAAATTTAAATTTGAAGTGATTTGGAGTAGATTTGAGCAAGATTTAAATTAAATTTCAGAAAAGACGCAAGAAAGAAGACGAAGTCAGTTTTTTGTATAATTATGTATAATCTTGTATAATATTGTATATGAGTGTAGAAACACACCTTATACACTGTTATACACTTATATACACCTTTATACAAGCGTCTATAGACGAACTTCTTCCACGATTTTCAGTTGCAATTCTTATTCAAAACCAGTCCAAATCTCCATTAAATGACTTCAAATTTTATATACAACCTCCTTATACTATTTCTAACAAGTCTAAATAACACCCACTCCAAATTTTTCATAAAATCAAATTCGAAATTTAAACCCACATATTTAAGCTTGTTAAAAATCTAATTTTCACCACCCAAATGAAGTTGGTTTGTTGAATTAATATTTGAGTCACAATTCGAAAAGTAATTTAAAAGCTTGAGGAATCTTTTTTAAAAATTAAATAGTAATTTTGAGAACCTATTGGAGTTGGATGTTGAATCTTAGCCTATTATTTATGGGCTAGTTGGTTGTAAATTGAAATATGAGCTATAAAATTGAAAAGTATGGAGCGCAGTTATTCTAATGTGAAATTTTACCCAAATTTAATTGAAAACCCGTCTACTATTACAAAGACCTCTTGCTCTTATCTTGGATCAATTTGGTAAATAGCCATCTTTTTAGGTCAGCTATTAGATTTCTGCCCTATAAATTGAATTGGCAAAGAAGCCATTCATTAATGCGGAAATACATTTTCGGACAAAATATCCATGCCTAAAACACGAAAGAAACTCCAGTAATCAAAAAGTCGCTGACCATTTTTACCCTTATATTCTTCATTTGAAAGCGACAGAGACCCGCTTCTTCATCGTCTTCGCTTTTTTCGAACATTAGAACAGTGTCATGGAGCTTGAAACTTTAAACATAAAACTCTAGCATAATATACTCGAGTTTCGAAACTTGTATGTGAAACTCTAATGCACTGTTATGGAGTTTGAACTTTTATAAGAAAAACTGCTTCAAACTGTGAAGTGGAGTTTTAGTTGTAAGCTCAAACTCCATGACATTGTCATGGAGGTTTCCTTTTATATAAGTATCATCCATGAATTTTTTTTATTATTTTTTTCTTTGTACATTTTGAATTGAAATTATCCAATTATTTTCTCCAATACCACCTATGAAATTACCATATTATTTTCTTAGGTATCACCTATGAAATTTACCCATTATAAAACTTATAAAAGTTAAGACTCCAACTTACACAAATAAAGCTCCATAACGTGCTTTTGCAAATTTTATTTTCGTATTTAAAAATGGCAAAAGTTTGAATAATTTTAAAGTGGTGGATCAATGTTGATTCGTGATCTGAAAAGTGGCTATTAATCCTTTTAATGCAAAATTTTGGTTATTAGAAAAGGGCCTTTAACACATCAATGAGTAACTAATTTTATTTTTCTTAAAAGCATTTGATAGATTTTTAATGTCTTTGCCTTATGTTTTGATTAACTAACAAACTTAATGTCAAGGGCTAGATGGGGAACCTGTCTAACTTGGACTACACTGCATCTAATGGATTCCAACTAAATGTGAACTGCTACAGCTTCAGGAGCTAGGAAACTAAGCAAGGAACTGATACCCTTGTGGTTCCCTTATAGCAGTACAAAGTCAATTGGACACAGCTGGAAATGAAGTGACTGCCTACTGTTTCTGCCGCACTGCACGGTTTCCAGCGCCCACTCATTCCCTGACCAACTAAAGTACTCACATCATTTCAAGTGATGTGATCAGGGTGTACCAACATGAGTTTATATTGAAACATTACTTGAATGTTTCAGTTTCTCATTCAAGCTTTTTCGAAAAACAGAGAAATCAATCCTCACGAGCTTGAAGAACAAGGTTGAACGCAACTACGGACCAGTTCCTAAAGTTAGCATGTTGTTGTCCTTAGTTGAGTTGTAACTTTGTGATTGTACTTATTGTATCTCCTAAATTGCTTAGCTAGAAGCGTTGATTAGGAAATCCTCTTGTAAAATCCATAAACTCTTTTGAGTTTATGTTGTGACTAGGTTTAGTCATAAGCAAAAGCCTTTGTAACTGTAAAGTGACAAAGTGGCTTGTGGTGAGAGCATCACAAGCTAGTAAAAGTCTTTGTAACTAGGGAGTCACAAAGTGGCTTGTGGTAAGAGTACCACAAGTTAGTTGAGTTAAATTCTTTGTGATGGAGTCATTACAAAGTGGCTTGTAATAGGTTTTTACAAGTTAGTGAAGTTGAAAGCCCACTGGTGTAGGTCGTGGTTTTTGGTCCCCTTGTGTGGGATTTTTCCACGTAAAAATCCCGTGTCTCATTTACTTACAGTTATTAGCATTCTCAGCAGAATCTCGTAGTGGACCAGGTACTCTACTGTTTGGTGGACTCATACAAGCTAACAGAAATACAAGTTCCTCCTTATTTTGAAGAATTTTGGTAACATGCAATAATAATTGACTCCAAAAATTATGCCNTGTTGTTCTTCTGTTTGTGTCTTTTTAATGATACCAAAAGGGGGGAAATAATAGTAAGGGGGAAACATAGTAAGGGGGAAACATGTGTAAGTAAGGGCATAAAAGTGGCATAAAGTCATGTGTAAGTAAGGGCATAAAGTCAGGGGGAACTTGTGCTCTCCTGTTACTTAATCTGGTTCTCTTAGCTCTAAATCCATGTTATCATTGTTAAGTTTGTCATCATCAAAAAGGGCGAAATTGATAGGTTTTCAATGTCTTTGCCTTATATTTTGATGATCTAACAAACTTAATGTCAAGGGACAGATAGGGAACCTGACTCGCTTGGACTACACTGCATTTAACGGATTCCAGCTAAATGTGAACAGATACAGCTCCAGGAGCTAGGAAACTAAACAAGGAACCGATACCCTTGTGGTTCCCTCATGGTAGTACAAAGTCAATTGGACACAGCTGGAAATGAAGTGACTGTCTGCACTGTTTCTTCCGCACTGCACTGTTTCCAGCGCCCACTCATTCCCTGACCAACTAAAGTACTCACATCATTTCAAGTGATGTGATCAGGGTGTACCAACATGAGTTTATATTGAAACATTACTTGAATGTTTCAGTTTCTCATTCAAGCTTTTTCGAAAAACAGAGAAATCAATCCTCACGAGCTTGAAGAACAAGGTTGAACGCAACTACGGACCAGTTCCTAAAGTTAGCATGTTGTTGTCCTTAGTTGAGTTGTAACTTTGTGATTGTACTTATTGTATCTCCTAAATTGCTTAGCTAGAAGCGTTGATTAGGAAATCCTCTTGTAAAATCCATAAACTCTTTTGAGTTTATGTTGTGACTAGGTTTAGTCATAAGCAAAAGCCTTTGTAACTGTAAAGTGACAAAGTGGCTTGTGATGAGAGCATCACAAGCTAGTAAAAGTCTTTGTAACTAGGGAGTCACAAAGTGGCTTGTGGTAAGAGTACCACAAGTTAGTTGAGTTAAATTCTTTGTGATAGAGTCATTACAAAGTGACTTGTAATAGGTTTTTACAAGTTAGTGAAGTTGAAAGTCTACTGGTGTAGGTCGTGGTTTTTGGTCCCTTTGTGTGGGATTTTTCCACGTAAAAATCTCGTGTCTCATTTACTTACAGTTATTAGCATTTTCAGCAGAATCTCGTAGCAGACCAGGTACTCTACTGTTTGGTAGACTCATACAAACTAACAACTGGTATCAGAGCCATAAGAAGGCGTTCAGACAAGAATAATTGCAAAATATAAGTACAATAAAGCATGCTATAATATTTCGAAGATTTATATTAATATTTTAAACGTTTCTGCAAACATAAGGATTCTTTGTGAGTTTGTGTGCACAATCTCTTGCTCATAGCTGTCCAATTATATAATTCGACCGTGTTAGATCATAAGTGTTATTCTATATACTAATCATTACAAATTTTTACTCGCATATATTAAAAAAAATACAAATCTCTACATATGTGCATTGCAAGTGTATTATCTCATATCAATTATTATAAAATTTATTTAGGCATGTGTCCCGCCGTTTGAACTCAGGCACAAGCTTGAAGTTTGAACTGTGTCGTGAAATCTGACTGGTGGAGTTCGAATTTTAAGACTATGTCCTGAAGTTTAATTGTTGTAGTTCACTTCTGATAACTGGCGAAGGGTGAGTATAACTTAACATTTTTAAATAGACTAGATACTAACTACCACAACGCTAATCGGGTCTTCATTCGCTATTCATTTGACTCTGGCAGAATAGCATGTAGGAGGTAGCTGACAAAAATCTACCAGCCACAATAGCAGCAAAGGGCATGAATATGAGTAATTTTGTATACTATCTAGTATACACGTCACTAGACGGTATTTGAGTCAACCTACTCTGCATCATTTGTATATTTCTTAAGATCTTATTCGATTTCTTCACTGTATCTTCATCTACGATCCGCATCCTCTTCTCCTCCCGTCATTCCGATTCGACCTTTTGTTGCTCATCTTTGCGCATAAAATGTCTCTCTAAGTTTTAATCGGTAATTGCAAAGATATTTTAGTTATCAAAGCGTTAATATCTTACTGGAGAGATTTTATCAGCCCAGTTAAATCTTCTACCCGTATTTTCACCTTATTTATTTGCTAATAAGCATACCAGCCACATTTAAGGGATCCAACAATTTCAAGTAACACAGAAAACAGAGTAAAACAAAAACAGTACACGTTGGTTTCCTGCATACAACCAAGACAATCAATGCAACCTTTATAGCAAACAATCCGGTTACGATAGTGACCGTAGTTGTAAATGCATGGCTAGCCTCACGTAGTAACCTCGAGTCTTCTTCTTGTAGAGTCTTAAATCTTGTCTTTAATTCTTGTAACACACCCGATATTCTATTAAAATTATTCTTAACATCAAAGACATTTACAACCGCCATAATTATCGGTGAATATGAGAGTATTTTGTGCTCACCAAAAGAATGTAAGAGAGTCTTTTGCAATCACCGAAAGAATGTGAGAGAGAGTATTTTGCATTCACCGAAAGAAGACATTTACAGCCGCCACAGTTGTAGGTGAGAGAGATATTTACAACCGCCATAATTGTAGGTGACAAAAAGACATTTACAGCCGGAAAATATTTTGCGTTCATGAAAAGGGAAGACATCGGTAAAACCCTAGTTACTTTAAGGGAGAAGTGTCAAACTTACCCTCTATTTTTGAATATTACCTATATTTATTGTTTATACGGAAAAGGGCCAAAACTATCGCTATCGTTTGATAAATGGTTTATAAATACCCTCCGTCCATCTATCCGTTCAAAAAAATACACTCTGTCCATCTATCCGTTCGAAAAAACACACGAAGTTAATTCTATTAACAAAAATACCCCGGCGACTAACGGCAGAACTGATGGAGTGTATTTTTTTGAACGGATAGATGGATGGAGGGTATTTATAAACCATTGAGCAAACGATAGGGATTTTTAATTGGGCCACGTGGCAATCTTTGACTGGAACAAAAAATAGATATTATTTCAACCCCTTTTACCTTATCCAACCCATTTACAAAACTGGATATTATCTATCACACCCATTCCCACTCATCTGATCTCCCCCTTTCTTCTTCTCCATACAATAACAAATTAATTAAAGAATAGATAAAACCCAAAATCAAATAACCCGAAATTCAAACCAGATTCTGAAATTTCTCCAATCAAACTCAGGATAAGTATTGAAACTCTTAAATGGAAAACCAACAGATACATTTGGGTTGTTAAGTAAGAAGACAAGGATCAAAACAAACAAAAAATCTGAAACAAAAAAAATTGAGCCCAAATGCTAAAATTGTCCAAATTTATCAATCAAATCTAGGAGAAATATTGAAACTTTGAAAGGGACAAGTAATGGAAATCTTTGTATTGTTCATAAGAAGACAAAAGAGCCACGAAATAACAGAGAAAAAATAACTACATATAACTGATACAAGCACACAAGAAAATTGAAACCAAGGTGCTAAAAAGCTTGAAATTATCACATTCTAGGATAAAGATTGAATCTATAAAAGGTAAAAAAAAGTAAAGGGTTACCTTTGGGATGTTCATAAGAAGAAGAAGAGGAGGACAAAGAGCCATGAATTGCAGATGAAGTGAAAGCCAAAGCCATATTTTCAAACACAAAGAAAGATTTGTTTCAACAAAGAAACACTAAAAATTATTTGTGAGATGAGAGTGGGTGTGCTGGGTGATAAGGAAAAAGAGAGGGAAAAAAAAGCAAAGAAAAAGAAAGAAAATAATTAGGCGGGTCAAATAAATAGGGTCGGACCAGGTAAATGGGTAAAAATAAGACCCATATTTGATTCTTGGTCAATAATCCCTATCGTTTGCTCAATGGTTTATAAATACCCTCAGTGCATCTATCCGTTCAAAAAAACACACTCCATCAGTTCTGCCGTTAGTCGCGGGGGTATTTTTATTAATAGAATTAACTTCGTGTGTTTTTTTGAACGGATAGATGGACGGAGTGTATTTTTTTGAACGGATAGATGGACGGAGGGTATTTATAAACCATTTATCAAACGATAGGGATACTTTTGGCCCTTTTCCTTTGTTTATAATATTATTACGCTAAATTACGCTTACCGTTATACTATCTCGCTAAATTTAACCCTTATTTCAAACAAACTTTTAAATCAACAACATAAAATGCTAAAGTAAAGCTCATAGAACATTGAGTGGTAAATGAAACATTTACTTATCAAGTACTCCCTATGTTTCAATTTATGTGAACCTGTTTGACTGGGAACGGAGTTTAAGGAAAAATGAAGACTTTTGTAATTTGTGGTCCTAAACAAGTCAAAAAGGGGCCCATAGTATTTGTGTGGTTATAAAAGCTTCTCATTAAGGGTAGAATCGTAAGTTCAAGCTAAATTGTTTCCAAATTTAGAAAGGGTTCATTCTTTTTGGAACGACCAAAAAGGAAATAGGTTCACATAAACCGGAACGGAGGGAGTACCTTATTTGCTGATTAGCCATTTAATTAATAATATAATAAAATCTTTTCCTTTTTTATATTAACATATTTTGATTTTTCCAGTAATCTAGACAATAAGACAAATTACAAGAATCCTCAATTTTGAATGAACAAGGACGACACATGTTTAGCAGTTTCATTCTGAGAATTGACAGTGCTAGGCATTTCAAAATACTTCTACAAGCTTTTACGACAAAAGCAATAAAAATTAGCTCACCAATAGCATTTGAAAACTTTTAAATTATATTTGATACTCCAGTTATGAAGCAATATATTTAGTTTCAATAGACCTCAATATAGCATCCTTAATATTGCAAAATTTTATATTTTTCCCTAGATGTCTTTTGTCACCAATAACGGTCCACCTTCCTCTTTATCCATAAGTCTTCCGACAGAGCATCGCAATGGGTTCAATTCTCTGCCTTTCACCTTCTTTTTTATCATTATTTTTCGTCGTCATCTCAAACCACAATTCCAGCCACCTTTTTCCAACCAAACCATGGAGATACACAACAACTGGCTATCCCCTCTCGCTTTAAGCATCTCCTACTTTGGTTGCTCTTTAATTTAAATCTTATCTAGGGTTTTGTAAACCTAAGTAGACTTCATTCATTTACATATAAATATTTTTTTTTTTTTACAAAGACTGGATTTAACAGGTTTTCAATCAGTTAAAATTTGTTAGTAAATACCAAAACCGAGTTCAAGAGTATGTAAGAAGTTTTTGTATGACTCACTTCTAGCAGTCTACAATCATCTGCTATCAAGTTTGCCGGGGGTCAATGGGCGATCAAGAAGGCTCAGTGTTCGCTTGATTTTTCAGTTCGATTTTTCTTTTCTTGGTTTTCGGTTTTGAAAAAAGTACAATCCAACCCAAAATAAGTTTGGCTTGGTTCCATTTTCCTCTTTTTGCTTCTGTTTTTTTCTATTTGATTATTGGGTTGCGTTATATAAGATAATTAACATAATCAAATAGTTATATTTGAATATAGGAAAACGAACACTATTATAGAGAATGAGAAGTAATTATGTCAAATCTCTTATATATATATATATATATATATATATATTTTCTAATATAATTCACGGGTAAAACTTTAAAAACACAGTATTTGGAAGTATATATACACGTCCATACACATTGAGAATGAGATGTTTTATACTCTAATATAAAGAAGCCAATAAGGAATAAAGACTAAAAGTGGTAAAACACTCGAACTCAAACTCCCTTAAATTTTAGTACATGTTACATAAAAAATTTATACATAACATTAAATAGTTCGGTTTTTCGGTTTTTATTATTTTAAAATCTGAAACCAAAAAAAAAAAAATAATCATTCCAAGTTAAAATTCGGATTGGTTCTGTTTGATATTTTGGTTAATCTGAATCATACACAGCCCTAGCCCATGACATAGGTTGGTGACCTCCACGGAAAGACAACGAAAAGAAACTCGCGCAACACCTTCTTTTAAAAGAAACTCGCTTAAAGTACAGATGGAACAAAAAAGCTACTTTAAAAACGTTAAGGTTACTTTTAGTAATGAAAATACATTACTGATGTACTTAAACGTAAAGAGTCAGTTTGATTGACGATAAGTTATGCATGATTATTAATACAAGGATTATAATGTAATAATGCAGAGATCGTAATGTAGGGACTAAATACAGGAATTTTATAATAATGTAGGGATTAAAAATTCAAAAACTATAATGTAATTAGTAGTGCAAGGATTTTAAAGTATAAATTATTTTGTTGGATATTTTCAAGGAAAAAGAATAAATAAATCTAAAGAGTGTAACGACCTTTTTTCTAATTTTTATATTTTAATCCATGTAATAATTCATAAATTCCTGCATAACTTTTGCAGGAAACAAAGATACAACCAAACGACGTATATCGTTTAATCCGATGGCTACATACCAACAACATACATAGTTAAAAACTCATGGATAGAAGTAACAAAGTCATAAAATGATTGAGACAATATTCAATTTGTTCACCTGAAAAAGTTATTGCATTCATATTACAATAAGAAGCAAAACTTACACATTGGTAAAAGGTTTGGAAATTCACAAAGATAGTTTTCACACACCAATGGCATATACAATGATATATTCTCGAGCAGGTATGTTAATTTTACAGATAATTTGCCAAATTCAACCACCTTCACTTCAAACAATTTGAAAATTGCTGGTATTAATAAAGAAATGAAGACACCTTTCAAACACATTGTCCCTTTGTTTCTCCATTAAAACAAGTTTATGTAGAATTTGTGATTATTATAAATTAAATCATTGACTGTAGAAATGCAATCTTTTCAATTCCGTAGTAGAAGCCTACACCAAAGAAACTTGGGGGAAAAAATCAGAAATAGCCAGATTTACAACTGGTAATTTGAAAATAGCCACAATTTTAAAAATAATCGAAATTTAGCCACTTTTTCATGTAAAGATAAAATCTGAACAAAAATACCCTTAAAAATCCGGAAATATTCTAGCATAATATACTAGAGTTCATATTTTTTACATATGAGATTCCAGCATAATGTGTTGGAGTTCCAACATAATATATTGGAACTTTATACGCATGAGCTCCATAATCTAGCATATTATGCTAAAACTTTCCATGTGCTGGAGTTCCAACAGCTGGAAGTTTATAGGCAGGAGCTCCACAATCCAGCATATTATACTGGAACATTTTCCGTGTTTCAGCAAAATAGTGACTATTTTTCAATAACTTTGCAAATGCTGGTTATTTCGCAAGAAACTTGTGAATAATTCAGTTCAAGTGGTATAGCTACACAATAAGCATTTAACTGCTATAAAAACACTTGACAACTTAGGATAATATTGTTCATCATCTCAAAGCCACGGGGACCCTCAAAATTTTCCTTATATTTGCCACTTTATTTTATCATTTTTCGATCGTTTATGGCTGCTATGCAACTGAAAGAGCAGCTCTACTGAACTTCAAATCGATGATGACTGATCCATCTGATCGGTTATCTTCATGGCAAGGCGGAAACTGTTGCAATTGGGAAGGAATCAAATGCTCAAAATCAGGTCATGTTGTAGTTGTCAATCTCCGGAATCATAATCCGAATGAAATCATGATCAATATCAATAAGGAAGTTGTTTCAAATTCTAACAATACATCTGATTTTGCCCTTAAAGGTACTATATCTCCATTGCTCTTCACTCTTAACCATATGCAATATCTTGACTTGAGTTTCAACAACTTCATGCTCTCTAAACTACCTGCTGGGATATCAAACTTAACAAAGTTGACTTATCTCAACCTGTCATATGCTATGTTTCAAGATTCTATTACGACACAATTTTCAAACCTTACATCTCTAAGGTTTCTTGATCTTTCGTGTGCTAATTTAGTACCTGATTTTTCTTCTTTTTCTGTTAGCTTGACATTTCCACTAAGGTTAGATTTTGGCTCACTGCTATCTTTTATTAGCTATGGTCATATATCTAGTCCAAATCTAAGGTGGTTAGAAGGACTCCGGGGTCTGAGATATCTTGTATTGATAGGTGTTGATCTATCAAAGGCGTCCGAATCATTTCATTGGGCTAAACCAATATCAAGTCTTTCAAATCTCATGTCACTTCATTTGTCCAACTGCAACATTTCAGGAAGAATTCCAACAGTGGAGTTACTTAATCTTACTAATCTTTCTACTCTAGAAATGAGTTCTAACGCTCTAACATCTCCGATACCTGATATGCTATCGAACCTCACAACCCTCTCAACTCTTGATTTTAGTGGCAACGATTTACATGGTCATATCCCTTACCTTCCTCAACTTGAAGGACTTTCTGTTGCTAGCAATCCTGCTATGATCATCAATCTTGTTTCAATGTTTTCAGTCCCATGGTCAAAGTTGACTTTTCTTGACATAAGTTTCACAAGGGTAGGTGGAACGATTCCTCCTTCGTTAAGCAACTCAACTTCATTAACCTTTTTCCGAGCTGATGGTTGCTCGATCCAAGGGTCGTTACCTTCTTCTGTCACAAACCTTAAGAAATTAAGCATACTGATGCTCAATGACAATAATATCACAGGCCAACTTCCTGTAACCATGTCCAGGTTAATAGGTCTTCAATACTTATCTCTATTTCAGAACAGATTAGAAGGGCATATTCCAGTTTCAATTTGTCGAATCCCCTCCCTCGAGTACCTGAATTTAGAATGGAACGATCTAACAGGACGTCTTCCCATGTGCATACTTCAGCTTCCTAAGCTGTCGTCTCTTTATATTCAGAGGAATAGGCTGAATGGTAATATGCCATTGTCTTTATTCCAGAAGTCTAGATTGGAAGAAATTAGTTTAGGAACAAGTGGATTGTCATTGGAAATTGATTATCAACATCAACACTTTGTGCAAACTTTTCAGCCCAAGATTTTGGAATTTTCATCTTGCAACATGAGAGGAGAAATCCCAGCATTCTTTTCAAATTTGACGAACCTCGTGGTTTTAAATTTGGCTAACAACAGTTTATCAGGTGCCATACCATACTGGTTGTTCAATCTCCCTTCCCTCTCTATACTAGCTTTGTCTATGAATAACTTCGAGGGATTTATACCGCCAATGATTCAGCTGAAATCTTCTCGTTTCCCAACAATAGTAAATTTAGCCAGAAATAACCTTCAAGGTCCTATCCCTTCTCAGCTCGTGAATGTTAATGTCATCGATTTGACACTTAACAACTTCGTAGGCTCAATTCCAACACAGATTGGAGAAGTTCCTGGAATCAGGTCCATATCATTATCGGGAAACAAAATTCATGGTCCAATACCTGAATCATTTTGCCGAGAAGGTAATATTCTCCAGGTTCTTGATCTCTCCAATAATATCTTGTCAGGTACCATACGACGTAATCTTGGGAACTGCAAGTCTCTCATTTACCTTAATCTTGGACAAAACAAGTTTACTGGAAGTATTCCAAAAGAGCTTGAACGTGTTACAAGCCTTCGTTACCTGGATCTGAGTGTGAATGAGTTTGAAGGATCATTTCCAACAGTAATTAAAAACTTTCAAGAATTGGAGATTCTGAAGTTGGGAGGCAATAGATTTGAAGGAAGGATGCCAAAGCTCATTGGCGACTTACATCACCTCCGTATCCTCGTGCTTGCATCAAACTCTTTCAATGAATCAATTCCAGAAGAGCTAATGAAGTTGGAAAATCTACAATATATTGGCTTGTCCAGGAACAATCTATCTGGCCCCATTCCTGAGAATCTTGATAACTTGAAAATGATGATGAAAAGACAAAATGAGGCGACCATCTTAGGTTATGTTTACTCCCTCAAGTTCACTGGTGCTCAGCTAGAAATAGTCACCAAAGGACAGACACAATGGCTTGAGTCAGTCTATTCCTATAACACTGGATTCGACGTCTCAAGCAATGCTCTAACTGGTAAAATCCCTGAGAAAATTGGCCTTTTAAGTGGACTTCCATTGCTGAATCTCTCACATAATAATCTTTACGGACTTATCCCAAAGACTATTGGTGAGATGAGTTCCCTCGAGTCGTTGGATCTCGGTTACAACCATTTCACAGGGGAAATTCCAGTGACATTGACACTGTTAGATTTCCTCCAGCATCTCAACATGTCTTATAACAATTTGAGTGGAAGAATTCCAAGCGGTCCGCATTTTGACACACTGTATCAAGATGGAACAGCATATATTGGAACCAAATACTTATGTGGTACTCCTGGTGGGATGACTTGCATTAACCTTAGTCCCTCTATCAATGAAACTGTAGAGAACAGATATGATCAAGAAAATGTCCTTTTTGTTGTATTTATATTCTTGGGCTATGTAACAGGAATTTCTGGATTATTCTTGCTCTTATATTTGATAAAGGAAAATTGGAGGAACAGGTACTGGAGAGCAGTAGACAGAATTGTGTTGAAAATTGTATGGGCTCGAATTTGACCGACCACGTCCCTAAGCCAGCACGACCGACCGAATATATGTGAGTCCGGCTAGAAGGACGACCTAGGAGTAATAAGAGGGACGACTTCATGATCACGTCGGCCCCTCTATAGCATGTACTTTATTTTCTGTCTTTTAATATTCAAGTAAGGATCCTCTATTATATAAAGAGGGGTCCGAGCCTTGTAAAAGTGGGGATTGATTATTGGAAATACATTCTCTCTCTCTCTCTTATCTCTCTAACATTGTCTCTCTCTCTTATCTCTCGAAGATTATCACATTCTCTCCCTCTCCGATTTGTATTTTTGGTTATCTGAACCAATTGTCAAGATCATCTTAGGGTTTATTATCTTCGACTACAATTTACCCCTTCATCTATATTGATTGATTTGCTTAAAAAGTGTTAAACAACTTTTGAGTCAAACAATTTGGCGCCGTCTGTGGGGATTTCGGTAGTCGAAATCATAGTTCACATCTAGGATATCAAAAACAACCATCACTGTTCTTCAGACCTCATAGAAACTAACAAATGGCAGATAAAGAATCAAGGCTGAAGATGATAGCAGATGTCTCAACCAACCTCATAGGCCCACTCAACGAAGTTGGTAGAGAAAATACCGCGAATGTAACACCAAGTAGTGTACCGGAGGGGGAGATCTCACCCTCTTCACTTGAAGATCTAATGATTTTGAATGAAAGAGGGACTTCTGCATCTGCATCAAAGGAAACGCCCCCGGTAGTCAAAAAGCTACTAGAGGAATGGTTGACGAACACTCTAAGTAGCATGCTCGAGAAACCACCTCAGGGAAATATCAAAGATTCGTCGATGGCAGAAATCGCCGCTGCCACTGGTGAGCCCAGTGTTATACGAACAAGTAACGCCCACACCGATACCAATGCAAGCGATGATGCACTCGCAACCATCCTTAAGAAAATGGAAGAAATGGAGAACGAGAATAAAGCGCTTCGTGATCAAATGAAGGAGCACCAGGAAAGGGTAGACAAGATACCTGGTGCCCCTAAGCTACTACCGAAACGCGATGTGGGAAGGTTCGTCGAGAAACCGTATAGTGAGGAAGCTGCTCCTCACCCAATCCCTAAAACCTTCAAGATGCCACCGTACTTGAAGATATACGATGGGACCACGGATCCGGAAGACCATATGATCCATTATGTGACCGCCGTAAAAGGCAATGACCTATCGAAAAAACAGGTGCCATCCGTGTTGCTGAAAAAGTTTGGTGAAACTTTGACAGGAGGAGCGCTAACATGGTATTCTCAACTGCCAGCCAGATCGATATCGATGTTCGAAGAGATGGCGGACAAGTTCGCCACCGCTCATGCAGGAGCAAAGAAGGCCGAAGCTAGGTCAACGATATCTTCGCCATCAGGCAAACAACAGGTGAAGGACTCATGGACTTCCTGGCCCGATTCAACAAGGTAAGAATGGGACTGCCAAACGTATCAGAACGAATGGCGGTCGCAGCTTTCCAAAACGGGTTAAGCAGAGACGGATCAAAAGCAACCAAGAAGCTGCTCAACCAACTCATGAAGTATCCCCCCACCACGTGGAAAGAGATTCATAATGCCTATTGCGCCGAAGTGAGAGCGGATGAAGACGATCTTAACGGTCCAGCCCAATGACTAATGTCACTACAATCAGAGTTAAGGAGGGATCGACGCAACGACGGGCGACGGGAACCACCCCCACGCTTCAATAGAGAAAGGCATCACCCTTACTTTAGAACTCCCAATCCGCCTCCTCCAAGACATCCAGATGCCCCGCTTCGGAATGAAAGAGGTATGCCCCCATTATTATCCGCTCATAACTTTTGTGTCTCCCCTTCAGAAATAGTGTACGCACTGGAGAAGCTGGGCATGAAGGTGCAGTGGCCACAAAAAATGAAATCAGATCCTAGTGCAAGGAGGTCGAACATCCTATGCGAATTCCATCAGGAAAGAGGACACAAGACCGAAGATTGCATAGGTCTACGACAGGAGGTGGTCAGAATGCTGAACCAGGGATACCTGAAGGAGCTGCTCAGCGATAAAGGAAGGGCTAATTTCGCCAGAGGACGCGACCAATCCCAAGGACCACCAAAACCACCTTCTCCAGCACGCACCATACAGATGATCGTCGGTGGCGGCGACGACTCGGCAATCAACCATGTAAAGTTCACCACCACACACAAGTTGAAGCGCACGATCGCTCACGAACGGTATGATGACTTCGAATATGGTATCACCTTCGATAAGTCTGATGCCGACGGTTTGTCTTTCCCTCATTATGATGTTTTAGTTATAACTTTACGCATTGCTGATACTGATGTGAAAAGAATCATGGTAGACGACGGAAGCGGCGCGTGTATTATCCACCCAAGAGTCCTCATGAAAATGAGGCTCGAAGATAAGATAATATCGCGTTGCATAACACTAACGAGTTTTAACAATGCAGTAGAGCGAACCTCCGGAGAGATATCACTGCCAGTCTTGGCGGGAGGAGTCACGCTGGAAACCACATTTCACATCATGAATCAGGAAACGACCTACAACGTCATCATAGGGCGTCCATGGATACACGCCATGCGAGCCATCCCCTCGAGTTTCTATCAAGTAATCAAATTTCCCACCCCATGGGGAATATTTAGCATTCGAGGTGAGCCATGTACCGCCCAGGAATGTTACCGAATCGCCCAAGACTGTACACATACCAAACAGCTGAAGGGAGCAAGCGCGGAAGCATAGCAATCAGCCATGTCGGGAACCAAAATCAACCCGACGACAGAGGTCATTAGGGACCCAGATGTCGTAGAAGCTTGCAAAGCGACAGTCGAGAACCTCGACCCGGTCCAGCTGGACGGTACCGACAGTTCAAAGAAAGCCTACATCGGGCACAACCTCTCCGACCCAGGTAAGTACCACGAATTCTTAACTAACCATGCAGATTTATTTGCCTTCTCTCATTCAGATATGCCGGGGATCCCAAAAGACATCGCCACTCACAAATTGAACATCGACCCACTTTATCCGCCCGTACGGCAGATAAGGAGGAAATTCAACACCGCAATCAACGAGGCAGTCAGTGAAGAGGTAGATAAACTACTAGCCAACGGTTCCATCAGAGAATCGAAATACCCCAATGGGTCGCCAACGTGGTCATGGTTAAAAAGAAAAGCGGGAAATGGAGAATGTGCGTGGACTTCACCGACCTGAACAAGGCATGCCCAAAGGACTTCTTCCCATTGCCCCATATCGACCAGCTGATCGATACAACAACAGGGAACGAACTGCTAAGCTTCTTGGATGCCTACTCTGGCTATAACCAAATCCTAATGGCCGAAGAGGACCAAGAAAAGACAACTTTCATCACCCATCAAGGGACGTACTGCTATAAAGTGATTCCCTCCGGAATGAAAAACGCGGGTGCAACGTACCAAAGGTTGGTCACCAAGATGTTCAAGGAACAGCTCGGTAAGACAATGGAGGTTTATATCAACGACATGTTAGTAAAATCGATAAAGAAGGAGGACCATATAGACCATTAAACAAGCCTTCGAGATACTAAGGATGTATGGGATGAAGTTGAACCCAGAAAAATACGCCTTCGGCGTGGCCTCGGGAAAATTTCTAGGCTTTCTCGTATCACAACGAGGTATCGAAGTCAACCCGGACCAGATCAAGGCCATAGACACAATACCCGAGGTTCTGAACAGCAAGAAGCAGGTACAGAAACTAACGGGGCGAATAGCCGCCTTATCAAGGTTCATCTCGCGGTCCTCGGACAGATGCCACAAATTCTTCAATGTGCTGAGGAAAGATCATGGGCTACAATGGAATGAGGAATGCATCAAGGCCCTAAGGAAATTGAAGGCATATCTATCTTTGCCGCCACTGCTCATCAAAGCAGACCCAGGCGAATTCCTACTTGTGTATCTGGCAGTGTCTGAAGTCGCTGTCAGCACCGTCTTGGTCCGCGAAAACAAAGGTACGCAATCCCCTATTTATTATATCAGCAAAACTTTAGTAGATGCCGAGACGAGGTACCCACACCTCGAAAAACTGGCTCTGGCGCTGGTCGTAGCTTCACGAAAGCTCAGACCTTATTTTCAATGCCATCCCATAAAGTTAATAACAACCTTCCCCCTAAGAGGCATCCTACACAAACCCGAACTCTCGGGTAGGTTCGCCAAATGGGCCATAGAGCTTAGCGAGCATGACATAACCTACCACCCAAGGACCGCCATCAAGTCGCAGGTACTCGCCGACTTTGTTGCCGACTTCAGTGCAGGGATATTGCCAGAAGTGGAACAAGAGGCCCTACGCGCCGCTGCTCACACCGACCTCTGGACCCTCTATACTGACGGCTGCGAATGCCTCGGGATCGGGACTGGGACTCGTCCTCGAAGTCCCTACAGACGAAATAATTCGCTAGTCCATATGATGCCCCGAGATGACTAACAACGAGGCCGAGTATGAAAATGTGATTGCAGGCATGAAACTAGCCATCAAATAGGGGGCCCGTCGACTCATCCTCCACTGCGACTCTCAACTCGTCGTAAATCAATTCACCAGGACTTACCAAATCAAAGATCAAAGGCTACAAAAATATCAGTCAGAAATCCACAAGCTGATGCCTGAGTTCGACGAATGTCGCTTCGAGCAAATCCCTAGGTCACAAAACGTCGAGGCAGATAGCCTAGCTAAACTAGCCACAGCCACCAAAAATATCAACAAAGAAAATGTGGTCACTCTCCTCCATTCAGCCGTCAACCACGTCGAGGTATTCTCTTTAAACTTGACTTGGGACTGGCGCAACCAGTTTGTATCCTACCTGCAGGACGGAACACTCCCACGTGACAAAAAAGAAGCCAAGAAACTCCGGGTGCAAGCTGCCCGGTACAGCCTGATAAATCACGATCTCTACAAGAGAACGTTTGGTGGTCCCGTTGCTAAGTGCCTCGGGCCACATCAAATGAGGCAAGTATTAGAAGAGGTGCACGAGGGCCATTGTGGCACCCATACAGGGAACCACGCCCTTGTCCGATGCCTCATCCGCGCCGGTTATTACTGGCCTACCATGAAAAAAGAGGCAGCAAATTATGTTCGAAGATGCGAGCAGTGCCAAAAGTACGCCCCCATGATACACCAGGCGGGGGAACTCCTCGATTCAGTCACCTCGCCATGGCCCTTCATAAAGTGGGGAATGGATATAATCGGCCCCCTGCCGGCAGGACGAGGAAAGGTACGCTTTCTTTTAGTTTTGACTGACTATTTTTCTAAATGGGTGGAAGCAGGTGCGTACGCACAAATACGCGAGCAAGAGGTCATCGCCTTTATATGGAAAATTATCATATGCCGTTTCGGCATCCCCAAAGAAATCAGCTGTGACAATGGGCCCCAGTTCATCGGTAGAAAAATAACCGAATTCTTCGAGAAATGGCACATCAAGCGGATACTCTCCACTCCGTATCATCACGCCGCTAACGGCCAAGCCGAGTCTTCCAACAAAACAATATTGAACATATTGAAAAAGAAGCTCGAAGAAGCTAAAGGGCTATGCCCGAATTACTACCTGAAGTATTATGGGCATACCGGACTATGCCCAAATCCAGCAGGGGAGAAACACTGTACTCACTGGTCTACGGGACCGATGCAGTCATACCCGTCGAGATCGGAGAACCAAGCCTGAGATATTCCCATACCAGTGGAGCAGACAGTGACGAAGCAGGTTACAAGATCTAGACGAAGCCGAAGAACGAAGAGACATGACCCATATAAGAATGACAGCCCAAAAACAATAGGCAGAAAGATATTACAACAAGAAAGCCAAAGTAAGATCGCTCAAAGTTGGCGACTACGTCCTCAAAGCCAAAACACTGGCATCGAAAGACCCGAATGAAGGAAAATTGGGGACCAATTGGGACGGACCATACAAAATCATAGCAGCGGCGAACAAAGGAGCGTTCCAACTAGAAACGATGGAGGGAAAACCGCTCCAAAACAATTGGAACGTCGCCCACCTCAAATACTTCCACTTCTGAAAGGCATCTCCTAAGTCGTACTCTTTTTCCCTGACCCGAGTTTTGTCCCAATTGGGTTTTCTCGGGGAGGTTTTTAACGAGGCGGCAAAGGGGATACCCGATGGAACAGGAGCGCAGGTTCACCATATCGGCCAATCGGCACGGTCCGCAGGCCAATATAGTGAAGGGACTACACTAGTTATTCTCCATTGTATGAACAGGTCTCCATCGAATGTAAAGAAGTCTCCATTGTATGTACAGAATTCTCCATTGAATGAACAGAAATCTCCATTGAATGAACAGAAATCTCCATTGAATGAAAAGAAATCTCCACTGAATGAAATAAGAGTTAATCTCCATTACACAAACAAGGGTTAATCTCCATTACACGAACAAGAGTTAATCCCCGAACCACGACGGATACTACTTCGACGACAGTCGAAGCAACATCCTAATGGCCAAGGCCATCGACATCTGTTCGGCCTCGCTCGAACCACGACGGATACTACCTCGACGACAATCGAAGCAACATCCTAATGGCCAAGGCCATCGACATCGGTTCGGCCTCGCTCGAACCACGACGGATACTACTTCGACGACAGTCGAAGCAACATCCTAATGGCCAAGGCCATCGACATCGGTTTGGCCTCGCTCGAACCACGACGGACACTACTTCGACGACAGTCGAAGCAACATCCTAATGGCCAAGGCCATCGACATCGGTTCGGCCTCGCTCGAACCACGACAGATACTACTTCGACGACAGTCGAAGCAACATCCTAATGGCCAAGGCCATCGACATCGGTTCGGCCTCGCTCGAACCACGACGATACCACGGCACGACCCTTTGACGAACGACAAGAACAACCTCTACGAAGGCTAAGCATTACAAAAGAAAACCTAAGAAAGGGAAGGCACCAAATGGACGAAGCAGCAAAAATAAAATTTATATTACAACAAAAATATATTTACATTCGCCCCCGCGGACGAGCTCCAATACACTATACAAGCCAAAAATATACATTGTACAAGTTTATAACTGCCCGTCACCCCCTGGGAGGTAAACGTCATTGTACCAGGAACTGGAGTCGAGCCGGTTGACGTCTTCAGAAGCAGGCCCCTCCCCATCGGGAGAGTCGGGGTAATAACCACAAGCCTCACGAGCAGCGCGAGCCTCGTTTCGCCGTGCCTGAACTTCCTCCTCCGTCGCCCGGCCCGCGGCATGAAGCTCTCTATACACGTCGAGCTTAGCCTCCGCAAAAATCCACATTTCGTACGCACTACGACGCGTACTTCGACAAGGCGAGGGACGAGATGAGGAAGGCTGAGAAAGTCCATTGTTCTCGACCATCCCGGCGTCGAGCTCGGCGGTCAGATCCGCCACCCTCCGCTGCAGATCGACGTTCTCCGCCGCCACCCCACGGCTCAGCTCAAGCTCGTCATCTTTCATCCTGAGAAGCTCCTCCAACTCGCTGTTACGGGCCACGGCCTTCATCATCTCGCTATCAGTCTCCTCCATCTCAGCTCCCCTGCGTTCCAATTGGGACTGCCCCCGTTCAACCACTGCCCGGTGCTTAGAGCGATACTTTCGATACTTTTTTAGCATCTTTTTGTAGAGGGCCGTCCGTTTTTGCTCACGGCGTCCCCTCTCACCTCCAAAACAAGGGTCTAAAAAGAAAAGCAGAAAGGAGCACGCCTCAAGTCAGTGTTACAATACGCAGAAGGGAGAAAGGAAATAAGGATTACCTGCAAAGCCATGCCGGAATTCCTTCGTGATAGCTCCGCATCCTCCATAGTACTGAGCGTCTTGCTCTCGGAGGCGGCACACAGCAGGGTAAGGGCCGAAGCAGCCTGCTCGCTGTTCAACAGCAAGTTGTAAGCCGCCGAAATCGTAATACGACGGTCAGACCCATCCGTTGTCATCTCCACGTGGGTAAGGCCACCCACAAACTCGTCAACATCCTCCTGAGCGATGTCAGAGTCCGATTTCTCCGCTTCCTCGCCAGGTCCTTCGACGTTGGTTGATGACCCTCCCTCAACGGCACACGCGGAACTAGCACCGGGAATGGCACTCCTCTGTTGAGCCGACCTCCCAGATAGAATGGCGTCGGCCATGAATGAAGGTTTGTGCGTCGGCCGAGGCACCTCACTTCCTCCGGCTTCGGTGGCCACCCCTTGCCCTTCTCGAGCCTCCTCCGTTTTCTTTCTTACGATTCCTCGCCATCGGAGGGTTCATCCACGGGTTACAGAGCCGGCGCCAGCGATGCCGACTCCCACATGACCATGGTCATAGATGTAGCCCCCTGTAAAGGAGCTGGAGGGAGATCCTCTCGGACAGACTCGATCAGTATATCATGAGCGTCCGAGGCAACGTCGGATTGTTTGAGAGCAGGGACTGGCTCTCTCTTCCTAGAAGCGCCTCGACCTGTCGCCATAAAAATAAGTGAGCAGGGTTGCAGAATTTACAAAGCAAAAATCGGAAATCTACCTGAAGAGACTCTGGGGCCATAGCGCTGCATGAAGGCAGGCCAAGTGCGGGTCTCTCCCGCGTAGGGAAGCAAGCCAGCAACCCATCTCCTGAGGTTGGCAACAGGCCGGGGCGGATGATCCATAGCTGTATTACAAAGGTTAGAATTGCGACAGTCACGGGTAACACGGAATTTGACAAACTACAAATACTTACGTTTTGAGTTCCACCTCTCTGGGAATCCGGCAGGATTAGAGACCACGTGCTCGGTCCTAATAAAAAAATATTTGCGCCAGAACCCACAACTCGCTCGGTCGTCGGTTTTGACCACCAATCCTTTCGTACCACGGCCTCTCAAATGCACCATGGTCCCTCTTAGATAGCAGGCACTGAACAGTTGTAGGAGATGATGGATCGTGACTTCACATCCGGCCAACTCTGCGTACTTGGTCAGCAGCCGAAGCACCTTCAGAGTATACGGTGTAAGTTGAGCCGGACACACATTATAGAACCGACAGAACTCCTCCGCCAAAGGGAAAAGAGGGAGGCTGTAACCAATCGAAAAGGGGTATTCATAAAAGGTACAATACCCTAGCCTATGAACATCCACGTGATCCCTCCCCGCCGGAACCATCTCTATGTGGGCAGGTATGTCGTATTTCACGCGGAGGTCATCCAAGTGATTCTGTAACGACTCGAAAAACTCTGGAGCCGGAATGAGCGAGTCCTTACTGAAATCACTTCGAGATAAGGTATGCTTTGGCAATAATGCTTCCACAGTAAGAGGACTGATGTCCTCTTCCTCCTCCACCTCTCCACCATCGGAAGGTGGCGGCATGTTCAATGGGGCAGCCGCCGGGACCCTCTCGTCGCTTCGGCAAGGTTTAGGAATGATCTCGATGAAGAAAAAGTTGTGCACAACCCAACAAAGAAAAAGGAGATTTTCGATCGAAGGAAAATGCACCAGAATGTGAAAATATACACTGAAGGGTTGGAATGTTCTTACAAATGACCAAAGTTTGAATCAGGTTAAACCCTTCTCTTATTTATAGGTTTGGGTGGCGCCAGAATCGAAGGGGCAGACGTCGAATCGGCACGGGAAACCAAGCGCCAAAAGCTTCCGATTTCCTGCCTCGAGAATACGCGCAATGATGACGCATACGAGTGCTGATGTCACACGGGGAAAGGCGTTTCGCTTCGACGCTCTGACAGTCATGATTACTGTCTCCTGCCTGTCACGTCACAATTCTTTGACAAAGTCAAACTCTCCCAGAATGGAGGTATCGATTCCGCCCATCGAGGACGCATCTCGCTGCGACCCCGACGAGCGGAGGGAATAACTGTATGGGGTCGAATTTGACCGACCACGTCCCTAAGCCAGTACGACCGACCGAATATATGTGAGTCCGGCTAGAAGGACGACTTAGGAATAATAAGAGGGACGACTTCACGATCACGTCGGTCCCTCTATAGCATGTACTTTATTTTTGTCTTTGATATTTAAGTAAGGATCCTCTATTATATAAAGGAGGGTCCGAGCCTTGTAAATGAAGGATTGATTATTGGAAATACAAGCTCTCTGGCTCTCTCATCTCTCTAACATTGTCTCTCTCTCTTATCTCTCGAAGATTATCACCTTCTCTCTCTCCGATTTGTATTATTGTTGTCTGAACCAATTGCCAAGATCATCCTAGGGTTTATTATCTTCGATTATGATTTATCCCTTCATCTATATTGATTGATTTGCTTAAAAAGTGTTAAACAACTTTTGAGTCAAACATATATATAATCCTATTCTTCTCAGTTAGGCAGGTTCGAAGTTTGTCAATGATGATTAAACTTTAAATAATTTTCAAAAACCGATTAAATTTTAAACGATGCCATCACAAGCGGCTACCTGGTTACATTCCTACTACTCTTAATGCACCTACATACTTTTCTACTGTTCCAAACTTTCTTTTTTGGAGTTAACTTTGTATTTGTTCAAGTGTGACTGGATATCAATTAATTCTGAAAGTAAGGTAGAGTATCTATTAATCAGAGCTCGCGCGACAATAGTTGTTAGTCCAATAATAATATGAGATGATTATGTCCCACTTGCATGTGGTTATTCTACCATGCTTACCCTACTGCCAAAAACAATATGTTGGGCTACAACCACCCAAATATACTTTTAACATAGTGTGATATTGTTAAAGTTTACACGGCTCTTTCCGAAAAAGCCTCACACCATTAAGAGATCTTTACACCTTATATGTAGGCTCCCAATCTTTTCCGCCACTAACATAAGACTTTGTTCACACACCTAACAATCTCTCCCTCAATTTAAGTTTCACGTGGCTCATTACCACGATCCACAGATCTATTTTCGAGATTCACTGTGTGCCACCTACATCGTTAAAGTATTTATGGCAACCCAAACCCACAACTAGCTTCTTCTTGTGTGCGCGTCTCGAAGCTCGTAAGGTTAAGCAAACTGAGCCCTGCACCATCACTTTGTTATATGTCCATATTCATCCCGTCAAACCTGGGCTTTGATACGAGTTGTTGGTAGAAATGACACCAGGTAGCCACCCTAAAGGGATGCTATTTAGGAATTAGCTAGTGCGTCCTCAATTTCGATTTTTCAGTTTAATTTTTCGGGACAAAAATGTTCTAAATTGTCCTGAAGTTAAGATTTTTAGTTTAAAATTTCAGGATAAATAAGTACTAGCTAATCTTTAAATATCATCCCTGAGAATGGTTATTTGTGCACTTACCCCTAGTTATTGGGCTAAAACGATCCAAAGATACTTTTAATATGGTGTGATATTGGCCGCTTTAGGCCAAGCCCACATAATTTTTCCCAAAATGTCTCATACCATTAAGAGATCCATAAACTTTATTATGTATACTTTATTCGCACGCGTTGTGGAATTTAATCAAGCAAAGAATTGTTCAAAAACATGGAAATAAAGTAGATTGAATTATATTCCTAGTGCAATTTCAAAGAAACTTCCCTCTCGAGTCTTGTTGTAACCGGTAACCGCAAAGGTTTCCTTGATTAAGACACCACATTCTTGTGGTATGTTCAAAGAATATCTTGCCTGTAGGTAGTGAGGCAGATAGCATGTTATTATAAATCATTTTGATTATTTTTCTAACATACATGACCAATATTCTTTCCTTACTATAATGCTCTGAAAGCAAAGATCTCCCTCCGCTTTGTCCTACATTAATAACAAAAAATATAGTGTAATTTTACGAGTGAGGTATGAGAAAAAAAATGTATATGCAGATCTGTATGGGCCACCGACCAAGGGAACTCAGTGTGAAGAGAAATCGTAGTGGAGGGATCGTGATTCGCTAGGGGTGCCTCGGCTAAGCACGACCCGGGCAAACCCCTGAAGAAGTCTGTCTTGGACGAGGTCGAGGAAAAACAGAACAAACCATGTCGGAAGTCAATTGGTCCGAAGTCATGTTCCTGAAGCAACGCTGACGAGCCGAACAGTCGAGGACGGAGTCATGCACTAAGGTTGGCCAGAAACGACTAGTTTTAGCAATAGAATATTAAAAGGGAATATCCTATTGGATATTCTCTACATGTTGTACTTTCAGTAGGTAGGAGATATGTCCCATATAAACAGGAAGAGAGAGAGGGGAGAAGGGGAGGCCGATTTTTGGAGGAAACTTCTCTAGAGAAGTTGATTCCCATGTAACTATAAAACATGATAAATAAAGAACATTCAATTTGTGGCGTTGGTCCTGGCTCTTCCACAACAGATTCGATAAAATGGTTGATGCTTACACGTTTAGCCATCCCACATCATTATCAGAAGGAGAATCATCCACTTTGTTGCACGATTGGATGAACTACTCCTTTTATAAGTAAACGCTACCATCCGTTTCGTTTATTGTATGTCTTCATTTCTTCGTTTGTTTGTAAGAATGCCATTAGACCACTCATTTTCTTTAAATAGCTTTAAATACATGTTCTAGATGTTTTATCTCCTACCAATCTTGGATCTAGAATTTATTATCTTTAACTAGAATTTGCCCAACATCATTTACTTAATTAGTTTAACAAAAAGGTTTAAGACGTTTTGGTCAAACAATTTGGCGCCGTCTGTGGGGATTTTCTTTAAAATTTTAGTCTCTTCTAGATCTGAGAAGAGAAGAGCATAAAACTTCGCAAAAACTGGTGTTTCCTTTGTTTGCACGAATCTGACATGACAGGCAACGGAGAGGAAAAGAGGAAAGCAATAGCCGACACCCCTGCCAGCCTCTTCCGCACCATCAACAAAGCAGGAACCGGCGAACGGCCCCTCATCTACTTGGCCGCATCTGACGTGGCTGTGAGCGCGGTCCTAGCCCGAGAGAGCCAAGGTACACAAACCTCCAATATACAACATTAGCGAAACCCTAGTCGACGCCAAAACGAGGTATCCATACCTTGAGAAGTTGGCCCTAACTCTAGTCGTAGCTTCACGGAAGCTAAGACCCTACTTCCAGTGCCACCCCACCTCGCTAGTAATGACCCTCCCCCTGAGGAGTATTCTGAGAGCCCGAACTATCAAGCCGATTGGCCAAATGGGCTGTAGAACTCAGCGAGCACGACACAACCTATCAGCCACGAACGATGATAAATTCATAAGTGCTCGCTGACTTCGCCTCCAACTTAAGTGTAAAAATGATGCCCGAAGTCGAAAAGAAAGCCGCCCACACTCGCACCAAACTACACGACCTGTGGGTACTATACACGGATGGCGCGTCAAATGCCCCTGGGATCGGGACTGGGACTCGTCCTCAAGGTCCCAACTGGCGAAGTAATTCACCAGTCCATTCGATGGCCAGACATGACTAACAATGAGGCCGAGTACGAGTCCGTTTTTGCAGGTTTAAAACTAGCACTCAAGTACGGAGCGAGACGGGTCGTCCTGCGGTGCGATTCTCAGCTCGTCGTCAATCAAGTAACGGACTTTCCAAACAAAAGAACAGAGGCTGTAAAATATCAGATCGAGATTCGCAAGCTATCACCCTGACTCGACAAGTGCCCGCTCGATCGGATCCTACGAGCTCAGAATGTTGAGGCAGACGGCCTCACCAAGTTGGCCACAACCACTAAAGGCATACTCGGGAAAGGGAACGTAGTTACCCTCCTCCACTCGTTGATCGACCAAATCGAGGTACGAACTATAAACTTGGGATTGCTGCAATCGCACTATCTCGAATTTGCAGGACGGGACACTTCCACCAGATAAAAAATAAGCCAAGAAGCTGCAAATACAGGCAACCAGATATAACATCGTTAGCGACGACCTATACAGAAGGATGTTTGGCGGCCCTCTGGCAAAATACCTGGGACCAAACTAGGCGCATCGTCGGGGAAGTACATGAAAGCCATTGCGGAGCTCATACCGGCAACCAGAAGCTAATCAGATGCCTCATAGGCAGGATACTACTGCCCTACAATGAAAAAAGAGGCCGCTGACTTCGTCAAAAAGGTGTGAGCAATGCCAAAAATATGCCCCTATGATTCACCAGGCGGGCGAACACCTTCACTCAGTCACTTCTCCCTGATAATTCATCAGGTGGGGAATGGATATCGTATGGCCCATCCCAGCGGGACGAGGTAACATATAATTCCTTTTAGTTTTAACTGATTATTTTTTTAAGTGGATAGAAGCAGGTGCATTCGCCCAAATACGCAAACAGGAAGTTATCACATTCATATGGAAGAACATCATATGCTGCTCTGGCATCCCCCAAAGAAATCAATTGTAACAACGGACCCCAGTTCATCGGGAAAAAGACCGCCAAATTCTTCGAGAAATGGCACATCAAGAAAATACTCTCCACGCCATATCACCCCATGGGCAACGGCTAGCCGGAGTCCTCCAATAAATTAATATTTAGCATCCAAAAAAAACTCAAGAATTCCAAGGGACTATGGCTGGAATTGCTGCCTGAAGTACTATAGGCATACCGCACCACGCCGAAAACAAGCACAGGAGAAACGCCGCACTCGTCAGTCTATGAGACTGATGCAATGATACCAGTCAAGGTTGGTAAGCCCAGCCTAAGATGTTCAAACGAGAGCAGGCCAAACAACGACGAAAGAAGAAGACAAAACCTCGACGAGGCCAAAAAACGAAGAGGGCGTCTCGAAGTTCAAAGCACGAATTTCATTGCCCGACCTCTCGACTCCCTCTCCACGCCGACCAATGAAGGGACTAGACAGACTGGGACCTTTCCAATTTATGCCCGAACAAAACAAAAACATGTAAACTCCAATGAATGCAAAGTTGTTTATACAAACGAGTTTCTCATCTCACCAAGTTTATACAGTTATACAAGAGTCAACATTCGACCTCGTTCGGATCGACTCACATTCGACTTCGTTCGAATCAACAAAAGCTCATATTCGACCTCGTGCGAATTAACAAGAGCTAACATTCGACCTCAATTGAATCAGCTCACTTTCGACCTCGTTCGAATTAACAAGAGCTAACATTCGACCTCAATCAAATCAGCTCACATTCGACCTCGCTCGAATCAACTCACATCTGGACTCGTTCGAATTAGAATGTTCGACCTCATCCGAAGTAGTATAGAATCATATTCGACCACAAATGTATTCAACTGACGCTCAGACCAACCGGAATTCAATGAATAATTTCGCTTGAAGTTAAGTATGATGACATGGGACTTCACCCAAATTCAATCAAAGATACACTCGACCACGTTCAAGATAGCGCATGCCAACACAATTCCTTTGAAGAAAAACACTCGAAGAAAAATAAGAAGGCCCAATAACATACAACAAGGGGTTGTGATCATTCCATTCAAAAAGTATATATCTTACGATGGGCCAGAAAGATGCCCCCTTACATAAAAAGAAGAAAAACACGAAAACCAAGTACAAAACCCTACTCCACGCCGTCTCCGCCTTCACCGCCCGATCCAGCGTCGCCTTCTCCACCATCATCCCTGTCATCAGGATACTCATCACACCAAGGGTCAGATGTAAGCCCGTCCAATTCCTCTCCATCCTCATCGATCCCCGGAGTATCTTGGTCATAGCCGCAAGCAAGCGTAGCTTCGCACGCCTTGACACGAGCCTCCTCAAAGTCGACCTCAGGAACTCTCCCAGCCGTCATCATATTCCTGTAAATATCCAGCTGAGCCTCGGCATGAACCCACATCTCGTACAGATGTCATGGAACATCAAGGAAATTAGAAGCACGAGAGGAAGACGGTTGGCCCAACAGCTTTGCCTTTTCGACCTCAAGAACGATGACCTATTCCTTCAAGGCAGAAACTTCTCTCTCAAGACCTCCGATCTGTTTACTAGACTTCGTCTCTTTAAGCGCAGCAGCTTCAGCATCACCAGCCCCTTCGGATTGAAGGGCACGAATAGCGTCCTCCAACTCAACCACCTGCGCCAACTGTGCCGCTTTAGCCCCTTCGGCTCTCTCCGTCTCCGCAGCCTTTCCAACCAACCCGTCACGCAAACCGTCGCTCTCGGCCCGTAAGGATGCCACCTAAGCTTGGAGGTCCACGCACTCAGCCACGAACCCCTTATTCACTTCAATCGCATCCTCTTTAATCCTGAGCGCCCCCTCGAGCTTGCTGCATCAGCCAACGGTTTGTACAAGCTCGTCATCTTTCTGTTTTAACTCCTCCAGGAGAGATTGAAGATCCCCCTCGGATCAGAGCCGAGTACGTAACACACGGTACCTGTCGCGGATTTGGCAGTACTTGGTAACCATCTTCATAAAAACCACATTATTCTTATCTGCTCGGCGGGCACTCTCAATCTCTAAAATGAGTGTCTACAAAGAAAGATAACAAGCAAGAAAAGAAGAGGAGGGTCAGTAGGAGTACGAAAAAGAGAAGGGAAAACAAAAGAAGTTACTCACCCGTAGAGACAACCCGGATATACTCAACGATAGGTCGGTGTCCTTGAACGATTCGAGAGTCCTATGCTCGACGCTAGAACAAAGGGGCACCAGAGCAGGGACTACGCTTTCCGTACTGGTCATCAAGTTGCAGTCCAAGGGAATCACTATCGAACGAGAAGACCCATCGGTCCTCACCTCGACCCGGGTAAGCCCCTCGTCGAACATCCTCTCTTTCTCGGGGTCGACGTCGGAATCGGATTCAAAATCATCACCAGCCACACCTTTCTCCACCTCCTCTGTAGAAGAAGGAATCTCGACTGGCACGGAGCTTTAAGGATCGCTCGCCGGTACGACTGCGGCAGCCACTGGCAAAGAAACAACCTCAGCATTGGGAGCCGGAATCCCTTCATCTGAGGTTACGCCAGTATCATGCACAGACACGACGAGCTCCGGCTCACCACCAACCGAGCCTTCGCCCATCTCGGCACCCCCTCCGGTTCCAATTCGCTGCCTCTTTAAGAGACCACTTTCTTTATCGTCTGCTAGCAGCTCATCCACCAAATGGAACAACGACGGGTCCGTAGCCCTCACCGAAGAAATAGTCGCCCTATGGACAGAAGGCTTGACCAAAGCACCCGATTGGTGGAATGTGAGGGTGGGAGCCTTCGTCCTCTTTGGGGCTTTTCGACCTGGCAATAAGGGAAACGGCGTAAGCAATAAGAAAGGGCGGCAGTAAGGCCCAAATAATGGAGAAACGGAATGGCTTACCAATTGAAGAAGGTGGACGCCTAAATTTCTTATTGAAAGATGACTATTCACGGATCCCCACCGTGTGAGGCAAAATTTGAGCCACCTTATCTCGGATACCGGCAACCAACACAGGAGGATCCCTCTCGGCTGCACCACAAAGAATGATTAGGAAATCCAAAACAAATATGACCAATTAAACAGAATACTTACGACTAAAATTCCACGCCTCAGGAAACCCGGTAGGGTTCGCTACCACGTGCTCATTATTGATATAGAAATAGTCAACCCAAAACCTGTGATTAGCCTTGTCTTCCATCTTTACCACCAGCCGTTTGATTCCCCGGTGGCGGAGATGTATCATCGTGCCCCGGTGAAAGCTCGGAGCAAAAAGATGCAGCAAATGGTGGATGGAGAGTTCGCGGCCGGCCAGCTCGGCGTACTTTATCAACATGAGAAAAAGCTTGTAGATGTAAGAAGAGAGCTGGGCCGGGCATACGTTGTAATAACGGCAGAACTCTTCTGCTAGTGGAGGAAGAGGAAGAGAATAACCCACCCGAAATGGGTACGCATAAAATGCCAATACCCGGGATGATGTATTTGGACCACATCGTCCCCGTCGGGAACCAAATCGACATGAGCAGGGATGCCGTACTTGGCTCTGAGCTCGGAAAGACGTGATTCTCCAATTACGGACTTCGTCGGCTCGGGCTCGTCAATAGGGGCTTCGAGAAATCAGATTTGGTCTTATCACTACGAGGAACGATCTCCTCCACTGTAGGGAAACTATAATCTTCGATGGGTTGAACCTCCTCTTCAACACGAACTGGCACGGCCACTAACAACGGGTTTGGGAAATTTCCTCGGAGTTAGGAGATGCACTAGCCATTTGTGCGTTACGTGTAAACGGAGATCCTTGATCAAGAAATTGCAGAAAACAGAAAAAGATGCAAGAGAAGGAGATGAATCGCTTTTGAAAGTTTGAAGAAACAAAGTTCTGAATAAGGTCCCCCCCTCTTATAAGAAAGCATCGGCCCAAAAATTGAGGCAAGTAACCGCCAAATGCACAAGAATCAAAGTGATAGAAATGCAAGAGGCTAGGTGACACATCAGGAAAAACACGCAATCATGACGCGTGAAAAGGTGACATCACTCTGACCCCTAACCATTGGGCGCAACCTTCTAAGTACCGCCCACCACGGCTAGGACAACCGTTACTCGGCATTTGGTTCGAATTTCGCAAAGCCAGGATTGGCACAGTCCGCTTACCAAGGTCGACCTAAATGACGATCTTGGCAAGCGGGGAGACTAACTGTATGGGTCAAAATCCGACCAAGGGAATTCAGTGTGAAGAGAAATCGTAATGGATGGATCATGATTCGCCAGGGGTGCCTCGGCTAAGCACGACCCGGGCAAACCCCTGAAGAAGTCCGTCTTGGACGAGGTCGAGGAAAAACAGAACAAACCATGTTCGGAAGTCAATTGGTCCGAAGTCATGTTCCTGAAGCAACGCTGACGAGCCGAGCAGCCGAGGGCGGAGTCATGCACTAAGGTTGGCCAGAAACGGCTAGTTTTAGCAATAGAATATTAAAAGGGAATATCCTATTGAATATTCTCTACAACTTGTACTTTCAGTAGGTATGAGATATGTCCCATATAAACAGGAAGAGAGAGGGGGGGAGAAGGGGAGCCTGATTTTTTTACGAAACTTCTCTAGAGAAGTTGATTCTCATGTAACTATAAAACATGATCAATAAAGAACATTCAATTTGTGGCGTTGGTCCTGGCTCTTCCACAACAGATCCGATAAAATGGTTGTTGCTTACACGTTTAGCCACCCCACATCATTATCAGAAGGAGAATCATCCACTTTGTTGCATGGTTGGATGAATTACTCCTTTTATAAGTAAATGCTACCATCCGTTTCGTTTATTGTTTGTCTTCATTTCTTCGTTTGTTTATAAGAACGCCATTGAACCACTCATTTGCTTTAAATAACTTTAAATACATGTTCTAGATGTTTTATTTCCTACCAATCTTGGATCTAGAATTTATTATCTTTAACTAGAATTTATCCAGCATCATTTACTTAATTAGTTTAGCAAAAAGGTTTAAGACTTTTTGGTCAAACAAGATCTTACTCCTACTTATAGGAAGATAGAGAGATTATTTCTGGTAGATACTCGACTCAGAACCCCTCCCCTTTGTCCTATTTTCTTTTTTAGATTTAGTAATGTAACACCTCCTACTTCAAACAAATCCCAAATATTGTTTTAAGCTAGAATTCAAAATTTAAGAGTGTGATAATTAATCGTCACGATTAATTCTAGTTGTCGAAAAGTGATGTGCCTACATAAAGATTACCACTGTACGGCAGTACGCATTTTCAGTGCTTAATGAGTTGTCCTGCAAAAGAGGAAAGGATAATCACGTTAATAAGCATAAAAAATTACCGACTAAATAAACAATTGGACGTGCAAAAAGAGTTGAGAGTCAATGATATTGAGGTTTTTCCTCAATCTTAATTTTCAACATGGAAATTGCTACTCTCAGAGCCACTAATCCAAATTAATAATCTAGTGCTCTACTAATTGGATTATTACTAACCACATAGAGTTTTCAACCTTTTCCTTTCAATAAAATTAGTCTTTTTTCCGAGTGTATTACCCATATGGTTAAGCCAGTCCAAAGATACTTTTATGATATTATCCGTTTTGAATTAAAAGCCCGTACGAAGTTTTTCCAAAAAGTTTTACACTAGAGTATTCTTTCATTTTAAAGGGTTACTGGGTGTATGAAATATGAAGAGCCGAACTTCAAGGGAGTAATGATGTAGGAAACCTACCTAATACAAGCATCAGTGGTTGATTCTAAGGTTCAAACTCGTGACTTATAGATCACATGGAGACAATTTTAACGTTGCTTCCCCTTCAGTATTCCTACACCTTATATAAAAAATATTCTATATTGCCAATCAATACGAGACTTTATTGACACGCCCAGTATTAACCACCGTATTTCCCGTTAATTCTTTCTTAATAAATTAACCTAAAATTTTAGAGGAACATGACTCAATTCAAGATTTCAAGCCCCCACTTCCCACTCTTCTCTCTCTCGTCAAAACATCCATATGTTATGATAAGTAATAGCATGACAACAATTACAAGTGGGAGATGGGCATTGCACTTTGCCCAAGAAACTTATCTCATTTCTACTTTCATACTATATCTTATTCTTGTGGGGTCTAAATTAAAATTTTCAACAGATCACTGAGCAAGAAATTAGCCAATGAGAAAGAAGATAAAATTAAAAAGAGCTAGTGCAGAATTTTCATAATTTAAAAATGCACATTACTCTTCATTCACGCAATGCATGTTCGTACACTATTGTATCTAGAAGTACTACTGTTAAAGTGTAAGCCATCTAGAGCACTTCGGGGTTGTTTGGTTCACATATTAATTATACAAAAGTATCTATATATAACATATATTTTATTCAGCAATAAACAATAATAAAGGGATTGCTATGTTGTGAATAATAATATAGCCATTATGCAATGAATAATATTGAAAATTTTATGTTATGATAATTTACTTTAAGGGTATTTTTGATCCATGTATTGCTAATCATACATATATTCTTATTTCAATCTTGCATAAAGTAATATACAAATTCTCGCTAGTCAACTGCTACGTTAGTTATGCAGAAATTATTTTTTCTTATACGACCAACCAAATAGTACATTAGTTATTTTAGTTCTCTAATCTAAAAATGTATTATTTTGTGTAGTAGTCAAGCCTTGTAGCAACGGTAAAGTTGTTTCGGTATGACTCATAGGTCACCGATTCGAGCTGTGGAAGTAGCCACTAATATTTATATTAAGGTAGGCTGTCCAAATTACACTCTTGTGCGACCTTTCCCCCAACGTAACCCTGACGTGAATACAGAATACTTTGTACCCGGGCTGCCCTTTTCTTTCACTCAAACCAAACGACTCTAAAGTAGTATCAATCACACGTGCTTTGCTTCTTTCAGTTACTCAATAGTGTTGACCTTTGAGTGATCCCAAAAGATTGGCTATCCCTCAACTCTTATATATACCTTTTTCACTTTCATATAAACACCACACTATGATCTCTCCTCTTTTCTAACTTCATAAAACAACTACCTCTCTTTATATTCTACTCAAAGGAATATCCAAATAATGGATGGAAAATTTCTCAAGGCATGTCAAAGAATCATACCTTGTGCATATTGTGACAAATGCTGTAAATGGCCAATATGGCCATTTTTGCAAGAAGAGAAGACTATCCCAAGTGATGTTCCAAGGGGTCACTTGGTTGTATATGTAGGAAAATACCAAAAAAGATTTGTAATCAAAATCACTTTGCTCAATCATCCACTATTCAAGGCATTGCTAGATCAAGCCCAAGAAATTTATGATTTTACTTGTGAATCAAAATTATGGATTCCTTGTGATGAAAACATCTTTGTCAGTGTCATAAGATGTGCCAAATCTTCGAAAAATCGACGCATCTCGATCTGTTTTTGATGTTAAAATCATAGAGGTTGTGCTTAAATTTCATTCATGATGTTTGATCAATCAACTCATAGTTTAGAATGTTGACAACTATTAAGTTTATAGAAGCATGTTGTAGAGAACATCCAATTGTTTGTATATTCGTTACCTATATGAGAAGATGAAAAGCTTTACTTCTAGAAAGCCATTAAATTTATTGCTTTCATGTACTCAGCTGATCATTTGTTTATTGAATTTTCTATTACCCTCATTCAAAATACCAATCTTCATTCTTTTCAAGCAACGATATCAGTTTATTTGATTTTTCCATTCCCCCCCACCCCCCCACCCCCCGGATGTAGGAGAACATAGAAAATATAGAAAGGAAAACCACTTTACATTCGTCACATGCTTTACAATCACTACAAGAGAACAGGACATTAGCTACGGAATTTAGCTTGGATACACATATCCCTAGCTAATATACACCTTTAGTTAGGGATTTAGCTAGAAAAGTCACATTTCCTTGCAAATTTTTTCGATTAAAAATCTAGTCATAATATAGATAGGAATTAGCTAGGGACCATTCCTTGCTAAAATATAGCTAGAGATTTTCCCAAGTCAAATTTATAGCTAATTTTTAGCGGGAATCCTAATTTGGCGCTAAATTTATTTTTCCAAAAGATCATAGGTTAGATAGGGACACAGTTCGTAGCAAATCACTAGCAATTTGTTAGCAAGGAAAATCTCCTAGCTAATGTATAGCTAAATTTTAGCGGGAAACTTATATTGGCGCTAATTATTTTTTCCGAAAATTTGTCTTTTAGCTAGGAATATATGCGGTTGCTAATCTCTAGCTAAAAAGTAGCTAAGGATGTTTCCTAGCCAAATCTGTACCTAAGCTTTAGCGGGAAACTCCAACATATCACTAATTTTTTGTGTTAAATCAGTTGTTTAGCTATGGACGAGTCCTAGCTAATCTCAAGCAAATTATTATTATTATTATTATTATGGTGATTTAATAATAACGAATGTTTAAATATGGCAATTTATCAAAATTTGCGTGGCCACAACCCACATATTTAAAATAATTTTTCTATGTATAATTAAAATGAAATTTTGTCTCGTCATTATTTCTTATCCTATCTCACCATCCTAATTAAATTGGTGGAGAATTCATCTAGACTATCTTTTAGGGAATTTAGAAGTAAAATAAAAAATTGTAAAAGCAATCCAGCTTAGCTAGTGGGAAAGGTTTAGCTAATTTGTTGCAAATTAATGATAAGCCCTAATTAAATAATACTAATTAAATCTAGTCATAACTCATAACAGTCCAGCTTAGCTAGCAGGAAAGCTTTAGCTAATTTGTAGCAAATTAAAAATAAGCCCTAATTAAATAATTCTAATTAAATCCCAAGTCACCCCTTTCTCTTAAATTTGTAGGGTTGCCGCTTAAAATCTCTAGTAATATTCTTTTAACTGAACTCTGTATCTCAAATCCTTAAAACCTGCTAAACATCCACGCACTCTTCCACGTCTCTTTATTCCTCTAAAGCCTCAACTATATGATCTTCTAAGCCAGTGAAAGGAGACAACTTGTTATCGTTGCCGCTTGTAAGTTTCCGGTAAGAATTTCTCCTATACTTGAAGCATCTCTGCAAATAGGTCTTTTATTGAGTGTTTAGTTTATCGTGAGTTATCAATACCTTCCTCACACCAGGAATTCTTGTTGTCGCTTAATTTAGTGTTAACTATGAACTAAGATAGAGCAATTTCCTCAATTATTTATGTATTCTATCTTATTATAGAAATTGAACTTTCAATAATGTGATATAAGATGCTTCTACGTATATGTTTTATTTGGTTTTGCTGATTATTAGATGATTGTCCTTATATTATTATGAACAACTATTTCTGGGTTTGAACGAAAAATAATGAAGATTTATTGTTGCTATGGTTAAGCAAGTAAAATTATTTCCAATGAAGGCAATATGATAAGTGAATAAGAATGAAATTAATATAATCATACTTTTATTATATGATAGGAAAAAAGAAGCAGAAGCCTATGAGCCTTTGTAAGTTTACTTGAAAGCAAAGCTGAAGTGATATACCTTTTTAAATAAATAAATTCCACTTACAAAACATGTGTTTGATGAAAAACATAGGCAATCTCTGCTAGTTGTCTTCTCTGTACTTTTCCAGATTTGGTGTTGTCAATCTGCTTAAATTGGTGAACTAATTAATATATTATTAAGAATTAAAATAGTGTTTGTGTTTTGTCATTCTTGTTAGATAGCAAGCATGAGTTCCTTTAGAGCTGATCGTATATGGATGTATAATAGACTAGTGCCTAGTCGAAAAGGAGTCACCACTGAGTTTATAGAGGGTGTGCAGGGATTTGTAGAGTTTGCATTAATGCAACATGACTTCGTTTCTAATGGGAGTATAACGTGTCCATGTTCAAGATGTAAAAATATTAGTGGGTTTCTTGAACCTCATGATGTTAGAGCACATCTGTACAAGCATGGTTTCATGCCTAATTGTTACTAGACTGTATTTGTAAAATAATTCTGGAAATATAAATGAGTATAAACAGAAATGAACATAAACAGAAATGACATAAACGAGCCCACTGAATTCACAGTGTTTCCTTAAGGAATTTAATCCCCTCCTAGTACCCAAGGTTATGGATTATTTCCTCCCAGGATAGAACGAATTACACACTGGTGTAGTGGTACTTCAAACCCCAGTGTTTCAGCGAACACAAAGTTCGGTAGCAAATCACACTTACTTTTTGCTTTGTTTGATGCTAAAAGTATGCAGAAGAAGGAGAAGAAACTCAGAAAATCGTAGTGAAATTCTGAGCAGAATAGTGTTGTATTTATAGCCAAAGTTAGGCTGAAATCTGAAGAGGGTGCAACTCTTCAGAATGGCTGTTTATGCAAAACGCACACAACATAAATGCCATTACATAAATGGCCATTTACTCAATAATAAAGAGGGAAAATAAAGAGGGAAAATTGAAGAGGGTAGTTACTTTTCTGTTACCAAAACAGAAAAACGGATTGGATTTAATATTAATATTTAATATTAATATTTTGTTATTAAAACAAATATTTAATAACATTTCTGTTAATATTTTACTATTAACAAATAAATTTGGTCCAAAAAGTTAATCAATCAATCGATCATTTGACCAAATCCAAATCCGAATCCGAATTCGAAGCCGAAGCCGAAGCCGTAGCCGTAGCCGAAGCCGAAGCCGAGCCGAGCGAGCGACGACGACGACGGCGCGAGGCTTGCCTTCTTCTCAACTCTTTAAGAGCTAGAAGAAGAGCAATTGCTTATATACCCATAAAAAACCTCTTCCTCTTCCAACATGGGACAATGCCCATTTGCCAAGGGGGGGGGGAACTTAAAATTTCACTCAAAAATTTTATTTCCCTCCATTTCCCATTCACCCTCTTTTAAGTATTTAATATATTAATTAAACACATCCAAAACCCAACAATCCCCCACATGAATGGGGAATGGCTATATCACGGAAGTATGCATGAAAAACTGTGTGATTCGCAAGTAAGGATTAATTGCATCTGGATAAGTAGGTTTCCCTTTGAACTTTCCGTAGTGAACTTATGTCGGATATACTCGATCAATCGGTAGATTTGATATCTTTGAACCGTCGAACTTTAGTGTATACCTAGACAACCACAAGTCACACAACCAACCCTTAACCGTCTTTGGTTCTCATTGTTGTGTTCTTTTCAGCCATGAACACCGCCTGGTTTCATAAGTGCGTAGAGAACTGGCCTTACAATGTTCTCCTTGAAGCGGCTAACACTTCACACTTACATAGGTGATTCCTGAACGTGTCATCCCGTAGATACACTATTTGATATACCCCGTATCAAATTTAGAAATCATTAAAAAGCCTTAATGCTTTATCCTTGGTACTGAACATTGTCTCATCACGAGAATGGACCAAAAGTTTACTTGACAATGTTGAACCGTAATAAATGACTTTGTTTGATCTCCTTGAACCTAGATCTTGGGATCTCCAGTCTTCTAGGTAGAGTTACCGCCACTATGACTTGTTCTCGGCCACAGTCCCATTCCCCTTGATGACTTCTCAACTACCTCTCTAGTTAGGCCTTTTGTAAGTGGATCCGACACATTATTACTTGACTTTACATAGTCAATCGTGATAATTCCTCTAGAGAGTAATTGTCTAACGGTTTTATGTCTTCGTCGTATATGGCGAGACTTACCGTTATACATAACGCTCCCAGCCCTTCCAATTGCCGCTTGACTATCACAATGTATGCATATTGGTGCCAACGGTTTGGGCCAAAATGGAATATCTTCCAAGAAATTTCGGAGCCATTCAGCTTCTTCACCGGCTTTATCCAAGGCTATGAACTCAGCCTCCATTGTAGAGCGGGCAATACAAGTTTGTTTGGATGACTTCCAAGATACCGCTCCTCCACCAATAGTGAATACATATCCACTTGTGGACTTGGAATCAGTTGATCCGGTGATCCAATTTGCATCACAGTATCCCTCAATGACCGCAGGATATTTATTGTAGTGCAAAGCAAAGTCCTGGGTATGTACTAAATACCCCAAAACTCGTTTCATGGCCATCCAATGAGATTGGCCTGGATTGCTCGTATATCGACTCAATTTACTTATAGCACAAGCTATATCTGGTCGTGTACAATTCATGATGTACATTAAGCAACCCAACACACGAGCATAATCCAATTGTGATATGCTCTGGCCTTTATTCGTTGCTAATGCAAGATTCACATCAATTGGAGTCTTTACAACTTTAAAGCCCAAGTGCTTGAATTTTTCAAGTACTGTCTTAATATAATGAGATTGTGACAATGCTAGACCTTGAGAAGTCTTATGGATCTTAATTCCCAGAATTAAATCAGCAACTCCCAAGTCTTTCATATCAAACTTGCTAGTTAGCATACGCTTAGTAGCATTTATATTGGCAATATCATTACTCATTATGAGCATATCATCCACATATAAGCAAACAATGACTATGTGATTTGGAACATTTTTAATGTACACACATTTATCACATTCATTTATCTTAAATCCATTTGACAACATTGTTTGGTCAAATTTAGCATGCCATTGTTTGGGTGCTTGTTTTAATTCGTAAAGGGACTTAGCAAGTCTACAGACCTTCTTTTCTTTACCTGGAACCATAAACCCTTCAGGTTGTTCCATGTAGATCTCTTCCTCCGACTCTCCATTTAAGAAGTCCGTCTTAACATCCATTTGATGAATTTCAAGACCATAAACTGCAGCTAACGCTACTAACGTTCGTATGGATGTAATTCTTGTAACTGGAGAGTATGTATCAAAGTAGTCAAGACCTTCTCGTTGTCTATACCCTTTGACCACAAGTCTTGCCTTATACTTGTCAATAGTACCATCATCTTTTATTTTCCTCTTAAAGATCCATTTAGATCCCAACGGTTTGTTTCCAGGAGGAAGATCAACCAATT
>NC_031993.1:14771975-14772739 GCF_001879085.1 Nicotiana attenuata
TTTTGCTTTGTTTGATGCTAAAAGTATGCAGAAGAAGGAGAAGAAACTCAGAAAATCGTAGTGAAATTCTGAGCAGAATAGTGTTGTATTTATAGCCAAAGTTAGGCTGAAATCTGAAGAGGGTGCAACTCTTCAGAATGGTTGTTTATGCAAAACGCCCACAACATAAATGCCATTACATAAATGGCCATTTACTCAATAATAAAAAGGGAAAATAAAGAGGGAAAATTGAAGAGGGTAGTTACTTTTCTGTTACCAAAACAGAAAAACGGATTGGATTTAATATTAATATTTAATATTAATATTTTGTTATTAAAACAAATATTTAATAATATTTCTATTAATATTTTACTATTAACAAATATATTTGGTCCAAAAAGTTAATCAATCAATCGATCATTTGACCAAATCCAAATCCGAATCCGAATCCGAATCCGAAGCCGAAGCCGTAGCCGTAGCCGAAGCCGAAGCCGAGCCGAGCGAGCGACGACGACGACGGCGCGAGGCTTGCCTTCTTCTCAACTCTTTAAGAGCTAGAAGAAGAGCAATTGCTTATATACCCATAAAAAACCTTTTCCTCTTCCAATATGGGACAATGCCCATTTGCCAAGGGGGGGAACTTAAAATTTCACTCAAAATTTTTATTTCCCTCCATTTCCCATTCACCCTCTTTTAAGTATTTAATATATTAATTAAACACATCCAAAACCCAACAATCCCCCACATGAATGGGGAATGGCTATATCACGGAAGTATGCATGAAA
>NC_031993.1:14772839-14870972 GCF_001879085.1 Nicotiana attenuata
AGTCACAGGATTAAAGAAAAAAGGTCATTGCCACAGAAGAACGCGATGATCAAACAGGCAAAAAGAATTTCAAAGTCGAAAGAGAGCATTGCTACAATGGGCATTGGCACAATTATGAAATGGACTTGCAACACTCCAGGAACATAAATCAGGTAGGTGACAGACTTTGGAGGCTAGACTAGAACAGATAGGGCGGTTGCCCTTTCAAGAGAAAGGAAGAATCAGAGTAGAGAATCTTAAAACCGTTGCTCTCATTCGCAATACTAGGGAAACTGCCCAATGTGGCGAGAACATGACCCTACCACCTTCGCTATTGCATCCAGTGATGATCATTTGTGAAGCAGATAATGAGTGACCTGGGACAGACTTCAAGGGGAAACTTGCATATAGGCCGCGGCGAGACCGAACGATGGTCCGCGCGGGACACTAGGCATGCCTTAATGCTGTTGCCAATGCAGGATGGTATTCCTTTTCTACTAGAGTTTGTCATTTGGAGTCTAGTAGTTGTCCTTTTCGTGTCAAAAGACGAGATCAAGTTGCATGTGAGATCCCTGTATTTTTGTTTGATTGAGAATAGGGATTGGTGGAGTCTGTAAGTTCCATTCCTGCATCAGAGTCCTGTTAGTGTTTGAGTCCTTTGTAATGGCGTAGTTTGCCTATGCAATAAAATTGGCAATTCCCCAGAAATATTTTGGCTTCTAACTTTAACATTTATTCTTCACATACTACGCTTGGTCTGATTCACGGCGGGGTTCGTGATACGTAGGCAATCTACATAGGATTCGACCGTTCTAAATAAAATAAAAGGAAAAAACGCTAGAAAAGAATGATACAAAAGGGGAAAAACAAAAAGGAAAGAAAACCAAATGAGGGAATGCAAAAAAAGAGAAAAGGAAAGAAAGAGTGGAAAATTAATGGAAAGCCGGGATGAACATGTGACCTGAGCAAAAGGCATAAATAGAAATGGTTAACCTGGCTTGGTGCATCCACCCGTCAATGTGCCGGTTATCTATCTGTTAATGGCCCTAACCGCTACAAAGTTGTTGTTGATTAGTCAGGCAAGTGGTTAAGTTGACTGGGATTCTGGCAACCCATCCTTAAATACACCCGTCCAAGGACAAGTCAAAACATGGGCAATGGGAATTTAGAAAACAAGTGCAATTGTCGACCTAGTCCAGGAAGAGGAGAGAGAGAGGTGAGATGGAACGTTAGTAATACAATGAGGGAGGTAGGATCTTATGACTACTAAGAGAGCAACAAATGGCCGATGAATGTACCCAAGGCCCTGGTGAAGGGACATGCCACGCACCGAAAAGCTATTCCTGGTCTAACGGACTATTACCTGATAAGAATGCAGCCACCACTCGAGTACCTGATAGCCTCGAGAGAGCTAGATCGCTCACACAGGTAGAACTCATTCCTGCCTTCCCTGTATTTACCGAGGCAATACTACGGAACTAACCTCTCAAACACCACACCCCCACACCGCAAACAAATTCCAAATGTCCTCCACCAACAATTGCTCCACAGATGTTCGTTGGCTCCACCACCTGCACGCTACACAGGTCATCTAGCGACCGTGTTCCAAACTCATGATAACCAGTACATAACCACCCCGAAGCATCTTTGCAAAACCCCCGGAAACATACCCTAATCACTCCCCGCCGCCTTGATCTCTCAGCTGAAGAAGAAAAGCCCCCAAAAATACCCTGAGCAAAAGATGAGAATTGAGTATCCGGAAGGTCAAGAGCCTAGAACAGTCATTCGAAATATGCAGGGATTCGGAGGACAAGTGAGTGGTAGCTACAAGGACCCGTATGCCTGTTTCCTCCTGGCGTCCCAGTTCCATGCAGGATTCAAGTTACCCAAGTTTGACTTATATGATGGCGCAATGGTGACCGGTGGCCCACCTTGAGGATCTCTGCAGCAAGAATGAGAGGAGCTGGGGGAAAAGATGAGCTATTAATGGCTGCATTGTCATATTCTTCTTTCAACTGTTTAACCATGCGAGCCCGTTCTTCCGCGTTTTTAGCCAATTGTTTCCGAACCCCAGCTAATTCCTTTTTCGCTTTGTTGAGGTCAAAACTGTAGTCATGTACTTTTTGCCTTAGATTTTCTATAAGCTTTGTATCCTTGGCACTTCTGGCAGGGTTGTCGGCCTCTAACTTCATCTTTTGGATTTGGGCTCGTAAAGCTTCATTCTCTTTGGCCAATTGTTTTCTCTCACCTTCGTCAGCCGCGGCTTGCAAGCTATTTTCAAATCGGAGGTCTTGGACCTGTTTTTCCAATGCTCCTATGCGGGCCCTGTACTCATTTTCTTTAGCTAACCAAGCCCACTGTTCTTGCGATGATTCGGCAAATTCCTGGAGGTGAGGTCTTTTGGCCGGTCTTCCGAATGCAACGTCCCTTCTACACCAAGCCTGATAATCAGGTGATACTTCTCCTTTGGCTCGATCCCGAACACAAGTATTTGTCGCCAAATATTGACATTCGCTCCAGGCTTGGCGGACCATTGCTTCAGGAAACTGGCCATCGGGGCCAATCTCGACCACTTGCAAACTAAGATCATCATCCTTGGGTACTATCTGGCATCTCCCCAGCTATCTCAACATTCGATACGGGGCGTAAGGCTGAATGCTTCTAAGCCCCATCAGAAGGAAATGTGGTCGGGCTGCCGGCATATACACGATTTCATCAACGGGTAACCATCCAAGTGTCCACTCTATTTGGCTAGCAGTGAGGGACCGAAAATATGTTTTCCAACCCGTGAATCCTTCTGGCAATTTGACCCCTTTAATCCTTGTATAAAACTCTTCTATGCATGTTTTCTCTGGAGACCCGTAGCTCAAGAACCGAGGACGATGACACAGATGCTCGATCATCCACATTTGTAACAATAGACTGCACCCCTCGAAGAAAGCTTCCCCGGCCTTGCAGGCTGTAAGAGCACGGAAGATGTCGGCCAATATCATAGGTGCAAGAGTACTTTTGGCTTGAGTAATTAACGTGCTGACGACCCCAGCTATTTTTATGTCAATGTTCCCGTCCTTCCTTGGAAATACTAAAAGCCCCACGAAAGCCACCATAAAAGCGAAACGTCGATGCTCCTCCCACTTCTGGCGATTTCCTTTGCTACATATCTTCCTTTCTGGGTTGTTGAACCCCCCGATATGGCCATATCGATGATATATGAAGTTTAGAGTACAAAAGCCATTTGCCAGATCTATGTTATGGACGGTTCTGACTATCTTCAAAGAATCTAGAAATCTGTGCACGGCTACAACTCTGGGGGCAACCAAGTATTTGTGCCTCAAAGGAACCTCATCTTTCCCAATGTAGCCAGCTATTTCCTCTAATGTCGGGGTAAGCTCAAAGTCTGAAAAATGGAACACGTTATGTGCTGGGTCCCAACATGTAACCAATGCTCTGATAATATCCCCCCGAGGCACAATATCTAGCAAACCGGTAAGCCCTTTCAAATGTTTCTTGACTGCATCTTGCCCTTCTCCGCCTAAATCGTTCCACCACAGACGTAACTCCAAAGGGATTTTATGCATGATTGAAAATAGTTCATTTTGAGTCGTGCTCATCCTGCACATTTATTAAGGTGAATTAATCACTTACTTACGACCTAAAGGAAAAGACACTATTTCCAATTCTAATTTCCAAAAATAAAGCCCAGCTTTGCCAATATGGCCTTTCAACACTTCAAGGAGAAGACTTTAAGGCTGTACCCGCTAACCGTTTGGAAATGACTCAAGATGGCCGTTTTTGCACCAACAGCCTCCCGACGCCCTTTTGGGGACATTCGGCTATTTTAACAAAATGGCATCACTTGATTTATTTATGATAAAAATTGGACCCGATGAGGGTTGCCTACGTATCTCACATCCGGTGAGAATCAAACCTGCGTAGTTCGGGCAAATCAACCTAACTATTTTGGAAAACAAGACTCTTTTTGTTTTTGTTGGCAAATACGCTATTTCTGAAAGCAAGATTCTTTTCTATTTTCTTTTTCAGTGGCAAAATAAAAAAAAAAACTAAATTGAAAATAAAACTCTTTATTTTTTTTTTGTTTTTCTTTTCCATTGGTAAACAAAACAAACTAAAAAAACTACTTTTCTTCTTTTTCTTTCATTTTCTCAAAAATCCGGCAACATTTCGGCACTACTTGGACATTGGTTTTTCTAGTATAGGTAATTAACTCTCTATACTGCTATTTTCTCTTTTTCTCTTTTTGTTTTTTCCAATTTTTCCCAGATATTCAAAGCCGGTCAGCATGCGAGTCCAAAACAGATAAATGCACAAGTAGGATGCATCAGGATGGTCCATTATTCCGGGTACACCTGTCCTAGACGGACCCAACCCCTGTGTTGAGTCCCCTAAGTCATATGCACGTGATGCAAATAAGCGTTCCTACTAGGGATCAGGCATGAGGTCAAGTTATTCTAGGTTCAAAACCTGGGTATAGGTTCTAGACTGTGTACCCGAGCGGACAACTCGAGTCGAGGAGGAGGCTACGTACCGGGAACCAAAAGGCCATCCGGCTTAGTAACTTGTCAGGCCTCTTTTTTATTATAAGGTATGACACTAACAGAATAGGGAGTCTCCACCAGTGAGCACATCCCCGGAGGTGAGAAGAGAAGGGTTTTGGCACGGTTTATATATACCGTTCAGATAATATCAAAGCGGTAAAAAGCAGCATTTTGCACGTTTAGCATGAAACATGTAGGAAACTCAGATAAAGCCAAATACAACAATATATCTAAGCTCAAATTCTGAACCCTGAACCAAAGTTCTGGGTTCTTGTCCCCAGCAGAGTCGCCAGAGCTGTCACACCTCCTTTTTACACTACTCCCGCGAGGGCGTGAAGGAGTTTTTCCACTTAAAGGACAATCGGAACGGGATTTGATTATTAAGATTTCAGAGTCTCCACTTGGGAGATTAATGGTGTCCCAAGTCACCGATTGAATCCCAACCGAGGAATTTATGACTCTATTAACAGTCCGCGAACCAGAAATTCGAGTAAGGAATTCTGTTAACCCAGGAGAAGGTGTTAGGCATTCCCGGATTCCGTGGTTCTAGCACAGTCGCTCAACTGTTGTATTTGATTTTATCTGATTTCAAAACATGTTCTAACTTATGTGCCTTTTATTAGTAACCCGCTTTTATTTTTTATTTTAATAAGAATTGCAACGTCGTGAAAATGCGTCTCGAGCCACGTCGCACCAGTGCACCCGTGGTTGTCAACACATTTCACTTCGTTGAGATTTAGATTTGGGTCACATAAATGTGCACCCGTATTTATGAAGGTAACATTATCAAAATACGTGCCTAGAGCAACTACGCGTTTATTATCTTTGGGGAAGACCGTCAAATTCGCTAAACGGTCCGCCCATTCTAAGTCTTTTTATATAAAGCATTTATTGAGGGCCCCGCAATTTGTAGTTTTATTCGGCGAGGCTCGTCACATTTTAGTTAAAGGTCAATCCTAGAACAATCTACAATTCTCTACTCAATTTGTCTCTAAAAGTAAAAGAAATGCTAATCAATTCAAAATTATGAGCTTGCTATTGGGCCTCGACGCCAGTTCTTTGACAGGAAGTCATTTGGGCCCAACGTGGGCAAAGACAGGCCCAGAAGTTGGGCGTCTAGGCCAAGATCGATTTCCAGGCAAAGACGAAACGGAGATGCCATAATTCAACTATGAACCATTTAAGAAGTTTGTCAGAACTCAAGCCATTCGCAAACTGATGGACTTACGGACCAATTTTTCAGAGTATTCAGATTATTTTGAGACACCTACACTCTAGCTGCTTTTAATCCCTGACTTTGGATTAATGTATGACAGTAGTACAATTCAATTATGATTTCACTTAACCTTGCATAAACATATCAACGACTCTAATAAACATGAACTAATTTTAACAATACTGGAAATTGAAACTGCATCATACTACATTATACTAGTAGCACACATTAAATTTATACAAACTATTAACTACTGAACTCAACATATACGTACTCAACTAAAAAATTTTACACATGAATTCCAAGACATTTCCTGTTTCAACTTTCAGCTAGCTTTTACCTTCAACAGTAAACTACACCAAATGACACTAACCTATTATGACTAATGAATACTCATAGTCAAAATCCAAGCAGTCCTTGAGTCAAACAACTTAGAAAAACAGTCCCAGTTTGAATACAACAAACAACTAATTAAGAACATAATAAAATTATTAAAGTGCAGTCTCTCAGCAGGAATTTCGAATCAGTTTCATTTCATACTTTCCACAAGTAAAGCTACATCAAATGGAGTTTTAGTTGTGTACCTGGAATATAAACAACAAGAGAAAAGTGGTCAGCAGTAGGGGACGAGCAGCAGTCGAATCACAGCCAAAAACGAACTCATCAGTGAGGTCACAAAATTTAAACAGGAGCAGAAACTCAACCACAGTCAACTCAAATATATTCAAATAAGCTTGGGATTGAATCCAATTATACCAGATAACCCTCAACAAATAGAAGCAAACCACCAAACTTGACTAAACCACAAATCTGACTTGAAAACACCAAAACACTTCTGGAATTATTAATAGACTAACTGAAAAGTGAAATCAGCCTAAAACTCCTAATGGAACAGTGATATTTTTGGATTTTTCTATTATATTTTCTATTGTTTTTGGATTTTGAAGGATTGGATTTCAAAACTAGATCTGAAATTAGAGAGAGAGCTTTTTGGGGGGAATTTTGGAGGCTGAAAGCTTCTTTCACAAGGCAGAGATGACTGCCTTTTATAGGCAAAGTAGGGGAGAAACTTCAGATTTTAGCTTTGCACTCTAATCCCTATGTTATTTTCAACTTAGTCCTTAAGTTTTTAACTTGTTACTCAAGCTATCCTATCTATTTTCTGATTTTCACTTTGAACCCCTTCTAGAACATCCTAGTGGATACTAGTTTCCTCTATTCTATTTTAAACTAACCTGGAATTACCCTTTTATTTCTGAAGAAATTTCTAATCTAGATTAATTGTCCTCAAACACTAATTAATTAGAACTAAACCTTACAATGAATTAAAACACATAATGAAGCGAAGAATTATTGGCACGGATTAATCAAAACAAAACTAAAATTGAAAGCTAGATAGAAAGACGATTAATATCCCAATTAAAGCAGGCTAACTCAAATCTAGACAACTAACTGTTAATCACAAAATTTAGAAAAATAATTAACAACAAATAAAACGACCATTAAACTAGAATTTAACAAAATAACATCAAAATAAGAAAAACAACACAAGGAAAAGAGACTTACTAATATTGAAACAAATTTCAACAAAATCAGGCTAACTGAGAGTTCACCACTGGCCATCTCCGGTGATATTTGACCTCCCACGACACTGGAATCCACACGAGGAGGAGGAAGGTATCACATGACATTGATTTGGTATAATTTTGGGAGGTTAGGGTTTTGACCGGAAAACTTCAACTCGATATTCGAACCGTTCTGGTTACATCCGAGCCAAGCGGCTATGGGGGTTGTGTAGAGGATGGTGTGACGATCCTACGGTGTAAATTTGGGGTCATTTAGCATAAGAGACGTCATGGCCGAAAAATCTTCCACCGATTATTCGACGGATTCTGGGTGTGTTTGAGGGAAACCGTTGGCAGATTTGGAAAGAGGAGACGGAGAGGAACAAAGGGTGTTAATTTGGGGTGGTTTGGAGATGGTGTCATTCGCCGGCGGTGGGGTTCCGGCGAGGCTCAGAGATGGTACGAGGAAGAAGGGGGCTGTATTTAGGGTTCTCATATTTTTTAGACATTTTTATTTAATTACCTGGAGATAATGAGAGCCGTCTGATGGAAGTTAATGAAGGGCCACGATTACCCTTGATTTTTAAACACAAAACGACGTAGTTTGGTCATGGTACTACGTCGTTTTAATTATTTCTTGGACTGATGCTGGATTTGGGCTGCCTGGGGGTAGGTTGAGCGTTTGGGCTGGGGAGGGAATTGGTTTGGGCCTGGGTGGGTAACTTCTATATTGAGCTCAATTCAACAGCCCTTTTTTTTTTAATTTTCTCTTTATTCAATTTGTTCTCATTTTGTATTTTCTGATCTTTTGATTTTATTAAATGCTAAACTAAAATCCAAAAACAAATTGACTCTAACAATTATGCAACCTAATACAAATTTAAACTAAGAATGCACAAAATGTTATTTTTGTTATTTTCCTCCTATTTTGTTCTAAAACAAATTAATACTAGTTAATACTAAAATGTGAAATTAAATCCCTAAATGCAAATGCATATTTTTNNNTGAATTATCATGCAAACCAATTAAACACAAAAATTCAACAAAAACCCACAAAAATTGTAAAATCATTTTATTTGAAACTTTTGAAATAATTTGCTTTGGGCAAAAATCACGTGCTCACATTTCTCATGCTATGTTATCATTTGAGGATATGTTCAAAGTATGGTCTGTGTGTTATAAATGTTACGACTTCAAGTCAAGTTTGAATGAAGGTTATCATACCAAATTATGTCAAAAATCTCTATATGTGCAAGACTCTTAATTGGTCATATGTGTACCTAAAGTCTTGAATTGAAAACTCTTGTTGTTGATAATGATGATAATGTGTGTGTGAAATTAGAAAGGAGAGCATGGAATATGAAATACGGCCAAGTACAAAGAATGATATTATAATTGTGGTCACTAGTGCCAATGAATTGAAAAGATGTGAAGGACGTTTGAAGTGAGATGATTGATAGAAAATGGTAATGTCTCGGGTGAGACGGCCTAGCGGATCGGGCCATGATCGGATGCCATGTCGCACACATGGTGTTGATTATGCTGCAAATTGTAATTGAAATTGTGATTGCGGTTGATGTCTCAAATGAGTCTGCCTAGCCAGTCGGGCCTTGACCGGACTCCGTGTAAAAGTACGATGGTATTGTGAATGATGGCCTATCAGTGCTAAAGATCTCCCAACATAATAACATGGAAATTTACTTGAAAACTTATGTGGTTCGTAACTAGATGTTTTGGGTATTATTCGAGTCTTTTATTGTTTTCATGATTGTTCCCCCTTGTATTATTATTCGTTCTATAGAGATGGTGTTTTGTTATACATACCAGTACTATTCGACAGTACTAACGTCCTTTTTGCCGGCGGCGCTGCATCTTTAATGGATGCAGGTGGTTCCACAATAGGATGCATTGAACGGTGATAGTGGTAGACCCTCTTCCCAGCAGACTTGGTGAGCCCCACTTCATTCCGGGGTCATGTATATTTTGTTCATTATATTATCACATTTTGAGGTTTAGCTAGACCCTTATTGCCGGCACTACTACTGTACTCTTCACAATTATTAGAGGCTCCGTAGACATAATGTGGGTTGTATATGGGTGCTGGAAAAGTCAAACAATTCATGTTATGTTTGAATCACTTGTTCCACTTTAGACTATGAGAATGTGCATATTTTGAGACATTAAAATTGAAGTAACTAATGAAAATGATATGATATTGTATACATGATCTCCCTATTGTCTAATTAATGAGAATATGTCTTCTCTTTGTTTATGAGTGAGTTTGGGTAGAAAGTATCTAACAGGCTTGCTCGGCCGGGTTCACTCGATTGAGCACCGATCGCGCTCCCTGAGTTTGGAGCGTGACAAGAGGCCGCCCTAGAGGGGGAGGCCAGGCCAGATTCTGTATTTTTTGGGTAGGACGGAGGCTAACGCTACAGATACAGTCATCACAGGTATGGTTTCGATTTGTTATAGAGATACATCAGTCTTATTTGTTTCGGGATCCACTTATTCATATGTCTCATCTTACTTTGCTCCATATTTGGATATATCTCATGATTCTTTGAGTTCTCATGTTTATGTGTCCGCGCCTATGGAAGATTCTATTATGTTGAATAGTGTGTATCGATCGTGTTTAGTTGTCATTGGTTGTTTTGAGACTAGAGTTGATCTATTGTTGCTCAGTATGGTAGATTTTGATATGATCTTGGGCATGGACTAGTTGTCGCCCTATCATGTTATTCTAGATTGTCACTCCAAGACGGTGACAATGGCTATGCCAGGTTTGCCACGATTAGGGTGGAAAGGTACTTTGGATTGTGTTCCTAGCAGGGTTGTGTTCATTCTAAAGGCTGAGTGGATGGTTGAGAAGGGGTGTAATGCATATCTAGACTTTGTGAGAGATATTAGTGTTGATACTCCTACCGTTGAGTCAGTTCCGATGGTGAGAGACTTCTGAGATATATTTTGCAGCAGATTTTCTACCCATGCCACCCGATAGGGATATCGATTACGGTATTTAACCTATTGCCGGGCACTCAACCCATTTCTAACCCACCATATCATATGGACCCGATGGAGCTGAAAGAGTTAAAAGAGCAGTTGCAAGAGTTGCTTGATAATGGTTTTATTCAGCCTAGTATATTGACATAGGGTGCTCTGATTTTGTTACTGAAGAAGAAGGATGGTACTATGTGCATGTGTATTCATTAAAGACAGTTAAATAAGGTTACAATGAAGAACAAATATCTGTTACCATGCATTGATGACTTATTTGATCAATTACTGGGTGCTAGAGTGTTCTCAAAAATTGATTTGTGGTCAAGTTATCATCAACTAAAGATTATAGATCCGAATATATCAAAGAGTGCCTTTAGGATTCGGTATGGTAACTACGAGTTCCTTGTGATGTCATTTGGGCTGACCAATGCCCCAACAACATTAATGCACTCGATGAACAGTGTATTCCAGCCATATCTTGATTCATTCGTTATTGTGTTTATTGATGACATCTTGGTGTACTCCCACAGCGGGGAAGATCATTAGCAGCACCCGCGTGATGCAGACCTTGAGAGAGAAGAAGCTGTATGCAAAATTCTAAAAGTTTGAATTCTAGATTGATTCCGTGAAATTTTTGTGTCATGTGGTGTGGAGTTAGAGGATCAAGGTAGATTCAAAGAAGATTGAAGTAGTTTAGAGTTGGTCCAGACCGTCTTCAGCTACTGATATTTGAAGTTTCCTTGGTGTGACCAGGTATTATCACCGTTTCGTAGATGGTTTCTCATCATTACTGCACATATGACTAGATTGACCTAGAAGGGTGCTCCTTTCGGATGGCCCAAGGAGTATGAGGTGAGCTTTCAAAAGCTCAAGTGAGCTTTGACTAAAACCCCAGTGTTGGTGTTGCCTACGAATTTGTGGTTTTACGCTGTGTATTGTGATGCATCCCGTGTTGGACTTGGCACAATGTTGATGCAAGACTGTAGGGTGATTGCCTATGTGTCACGGTAGTTGAAGGTCCAGATGAAGAATTATCTAGTCTGCAACTTGGAATTGGCAGCTATTGTTCATGCATTGAATATTTGGCGGCACTATTTTTACAATGTCCCGTATTAAGTCTATACCGACTACCGGAGTCTACAGTATTTGTTCAAATTTGAAGAGTCGCCACCTAACGGATTATGGTGCATTAGGGCACTTAGAGCGATTAACTCTCAGACTAGTTTGTATTACCAGAGATTAGGGAAAGGGCTCGAAATAACATTGAGGGGAAGGTGTTAGGCACCCCTCTCGGTCCACAATTGTGGGTCCCGGTCGAACTTATACTTACGAATTATTCCATTAACAAATAAATAGTTGAAGCAAATAAATGCAAATAAAGCATGTTGGGGCATTTTATAACTCAACTAATAAGACAAGAATTTAAACAAGTTGTGTGCATAAAAGGAAAGTAAAGTTTTCAAGTAAAGAGGATTTGGGAGAGAGGGGTCCTAGGTTGGTTAGCCTATAGGATCACATCAGCACAATGCCCGGTAATCACTCTTTAGGAAGAGGCTACGCGTGGCATTAATGCACCGGTCATCATATCCATATCTACCCTTCCCACCCCGTTAATGGTTATTAATGCGAGTGTTGGGTAGCGATTTCTATTGCGTGCCGTTACCCGTCCCTTCTTAATGATCCTGGAGGAAATTTAGGACCTCTACCTATAGGTGGTTCTAGACAGACCCTTAAGGTTTTAAAGGAGAAAATACTAAGGCGACAAGCAAGAACACATAGGACTTTGGCAAATAAAAGCATGAAATAGCAGATAAGGGCTCAAGTTCACCTCCACAGATAATGCATGTAAAACAACACGACTCAAACACAAATAAAGGCCATATTGTTAATCAGTATCCTAGGACATGATATCTAAGCGAATATCGGAACACACGAGATATGTAGTTTATAAACTTAGGAGTAGGAACACTATCAATTTGCCTACCGATTTTTAAGTCTGTTAGAATGACATTAAGCAGTAAACACAAAGAGGCAGTTTCCAATTTTATAAGAGATTTGATTACCTAAGGCTTGCGTAGGCGTAGGGTAATGCACAACAATTATCAGAGTTATTAAAACCGCTTAAAAGTTATTTTACCTAAAGCATGATGTTCTACGTATTGCAAAGATATACAGGATTATGACCGGTTTTACTTAAGCAGGATAATCAAACGCGAGACTGTTTTTATGTCCCTTTTTTTTCATGCGTCAGTAGTTTAACTAGGAGTGACTGAGCGAGTGTGAGAGTGATCCTAAAAACGGGGTATCTAATATGCACATAAAATGCAGAATGATTTATATGCAAAATTCCTAAAGCAGAATTCCTAAATGCACAACATGATTGCAGAATTTCATAAAGTAGGATTTCTAAATGCATAAAGGTTACAGTATTATAGAGCATGCGCTCAAGCGTACAGGAGTAGCAGTTTTGTTATAATGCCATTTTTTCCTAGAAACAGGATTTCCAAAGGATAGCAAGAATATCAGAATGAGATGCCGAAACAATAAACCTAAGAACATGATATCTAATACATGACATGCTTGGAATGTATTGGGTCCTAGACATGGGCTTTAATGCGCATATAGGAAACATAAACCTAAGGCATGGTTTTTACCCATTGATATTGATAACATGTGTAACTACCCTCCCCTTTTCACTAGCCAACTTCAATGTTTGTTTACAAATAATTATTACAAACCAGATGAACAAATTACATTTTGTAGATAAGAAAAGGAAGAAGTTACACTATAGGGAGCCTGAAGCAGGCCCAAGTGATTTCCCTAAACCTCCAATCGTCAAATGCCAATTCCAAAGACAATATCAAATTCTAGGTGCGTCAGAGTTCCCTAAGGATCTCAAGGATCCCGGCAGTGCTCACACCTAGACTTGGTAACCAAATTAAGTAAGTTCCGTGTGGAAGGGCCAGCCTCAGTGTGCCAGAGTTTAGAGGGTTCTCAAAAGGATCCCAAGGTAGTACACACACTGGAGGGGGTAGAATCTAGGGACTTAAGAACAGAGTGAGAGTGCTTGACATAGTTTTGAAAGGGTTTTAGTAAGAAAACGTTGTTAAGAGAGACTGGTTTGAAACAGTTTTGTGGAGTAAAAGAGAGAGTCATGCAGTAAAAACAACTTTGAAAAGGAGAGTTACATAATTAGACAACAACAGATTAAACATTGAGCCGAACCAACTCAGCAATACTTAAAGAACACAAAACAGAAGGAACAGACCTACACACATGGGTGATAGGGATTGGGGACACATAGAGTACATGATGGTAAATACACAACAGGCAGAGGTCCACATAGATACAGAATCAGTAGCTCGTAAGGGGTTCATGGAATTGGGGTACAACATGAGCTTTAGAATTAACACAGAACCAAATATAGAGCACAAATTGTTTTGCCAAAGAGGGATTCATAATAAAACAAGTTAGACATAAAGGGGATCGAGTCACATTGACTACAGAAGATAAACATGCTGATCGTAAGGGGGTAGTATGTGACTAACACAGAGATTAATTACATGTTGAACAGCAAAAATATAGGTAGAAACAAATTAGGAACATGATGAACTGAAGTAGGAAAAGAAACATATTGTTTTTGAGACTTAAATTGAAATCAGGACATACCAGAAAGAAGACAGTAAACACAAAAGTGAAGGGGCAGGAGAGCATAATAGTTAGTCTTGGCTTGCAGCCAGCTGGCTCAGAATAGTAGCAAGTAACCAAAGAAAGAGAGCAGAAAGCTTTTGAGTGTGAGAGAGAGTTTTTGAACCGAAGTGTTCGTGTCTGTGTTAATGAGAGAGTATGTATATAGTAGTCGAAATTAGGTAAAATAAGGCAAGAATCAAATTTCAGCAATAATTATGGAACCATGTACTAATCAGAATCAAATCAATGCAAGTACTCCCTTAATTAAGGGGTAATTAACAACCGGTAATGGGCAGAAAATGTTTAAGGAAAAAAATCAAGCAAGGCCTTAGGTAAAAAATAGTCAATTAGGGGTAAATACATAAAGGTTCAATTAAGGAAACAGTTAGTGAAGAATCAGTAAATAACACGGTTAACCTAATAAGGTAAGAAAACTAAATAAAGTTGCAGAGTATGGAAATAATCGAAAATCAATGCATAGTAAATCAAGGAATCAAGGATTCGAAATTAGTGATTTGCGGAGAGTAACATGGGTTCCCAAGAATAAGCAAATAAACCAAATTTAAACAGGAGAATCGAAGGTCTAAAGGGAAGTTTTCAAATCAAGCCAAGAAACAGGGAGCTCAGAGTCTTTCAAGGAGAGAGTCATGAGTCATGTTTTAGCATATAAATAGAGCGAGATAGGAGTAACCAAACATATCAAGCAAAGAGGCAAATATTGACCAGTCGAGATGAACACAAGCACATAGAGCTGATGTGAGTTAGGCATAAAAAACTCAATAGAAAAATATTCGAGGCGAGATAGTCACAGAAGCTCAAACAAGCAACGATCAGTCATGCTAATACACAGAATCAAACGAAGAAATCTAGAAAATTAGAGAATTCAATATAGACCAATTGAAGAGGTAGTAAAATCACAGAATCAGTCAAAATATGTGAGAAATAGGAGTTTGAAACATAAAGAATCAATTTAAACAACATTTTAAAAAAAATTCCAAAACCCTAATTTTAGAAGAAGGTTTAAAACACTCGAAATCAACGATTCTTGTAAAAGTGATCCAAGGATAGTGTAAAACATTAAAGAAACGAACTCAAATTGTTCTACATTTGTACAGATCTAGGAGATATAGGCAGAAATTAGGGTTTCATAGGGAACCCATATAGAGATGAAAGAACCTGTCTAGAATCCCAAGGATCGTAACAAATACCGCACGATTTTGCATGAAATCACACTCAAGTAGCCTAGAATAGACAAGTGACGAACCCTAGATGCAAGTCGGCATGGCCTTGGGCCCTTGAAGACCTTAGAGAAGGCAAGCATGGCATGATAGAAGTCATTGGAGGCTTAGGAGTTGATGGGAGATCACCGGAGAAGACCGTAGAAGAGAGGTCGGCGGTTGGAGGGGATAGGGTTTAGTTGAGTTACTGAGAGAGGAGAGGAGATGAGAGAATACAGAGGCGTCGGGTTTGGGAGAATGAGTTAGGGTTAGGGTCGTTTAGGATTAAAAAAGGAAAGAGTTAATACGGGCTGTTGATCTCTCAGATCAACGACCATGATTTAATTGGTTCTGGGTCGGGTACGCGGGTTTAGGGTTTGGGTCGGGTAATTTGGTTAGAAATTGGGCTGGGATTGGGTTAATTGGGGCTAAGATTGAAATGCAATATGGCTATATTTTAAATAGCCAATTTAACCCCAATATTTATATAAATTGTAAATAATTTCTACAAAATAATTTCATGTACTAAAATGATTTAAAATAGATTTTCAACATTTTAAAAATATAGAAGGTCAATTTTATGCATATAAAAGTAATTATACCTTAATAGGGCTAATATTGCAACCATATGCAAATTAGATTTAAAAATACAAAATGCAATTATAAAATGCTCAAAAAATATTTTAACAATGATTTGGCATAAATATAGGATTTAAACGACTAAATCACCACAACAATAATTTGAGGGGTAGTTATTGGGGATTTTATGAGTAAAAGGGAAGGGAATAAATCAATTTAAAATCTTTAAAATTATAGAAAAAATTATAAAACCATTGTGCATGCTTATATATGCATATACATGCTATTTTTAAAGTATATATGCATATAAAAAATATAGGGAAAAATTGGGTATCAACAGCTGCCCCTCTTTACCCGGGAAGGATGAAAGAGTTTTCGGGTAAAGAAATGATGGCCAATTTTGATCGGACGGGATACTTCGAAAGACAGAGACCGGACTCCCGTCTTCGAGCTTCCTACATATCCCTGGTTTTATAAGAATTAGGCCATGTGTAGTTCTGGATTCGTCGGTGGAATATACCGATGAAATTTTTGCAAGAACGGACAAGGGATGCGGAAGCGGCCATGGTGAGCGGTTAAGGTTCGAGATAGTTGGAGGAACCGAAGCGAGATTGCTCCTGCTAGGATAGCGGTTGCTCACTGGTTACCTGCAAATAAAAGATGCTACAAACATGCACTTGTGCAGAAATTTAAACATGATACAAATTCCCTNACGCATATAAAAATGTAATTATCCATTAAATGGGCTAACATTGCAATTATGTGCAATTTAGTTTAAAATATACCAAATGCGATTATAAAAATGCATAAAAAATATATTAATCATATTTTGTCATAAGTATAGAAATTAAATGAATAAATAATCATTACAATAATTTGGAAAATAATTATTGGGGATTTTATGAATAAAAGGTAAGGAAATAAATCAATTTAAATCCTTAAAATTATGGGAAAAATTATAAAAATCTTGTGCATGCTTATATTGCATGTATATGCTATTTTGAAGGTATTTATGCATATATAAAATATATAGGGAAAAATTGGGTATCAACAGCTTCCCCTCTTTACCCGGGAAGGATGAAAGAGTTTTCGTGTAAAGAAATGACGGCCAATTTTGACCGGACGGGATACTTCGAAAGACAGAGACCGGACTCCCGTCTTCGAGCTTCCTACATATCCCTGGTTTTATAAGAATTAGGCCATGTGTAGTTCTGGATTCGTCGGTGGAATATACCGATGAAATTTTTGCAAGAACGGACAAGGGATGCGGAAGCGGCCATGGTGAGCGGTTAAGGTTCGAGATAGTTGGAGGAACCGAAGCGAGATTGCTCCTGCTAGGATAGCGGTTGCTCACTGGTTACCTGCAAATAAAAGATGCTACAAACATGCACTTGTGCAGAAATTTAAACATGATACAAATTCCCTTTGGACCATGAAAGTTGTCTTCGGACGGTTTAAAGATGACGTCCTCAGACCATGACGTCCTGGGCTATGAATTATTTATTAAGGGATTCGCAGACCATGAAATGATGTTCTCGGGCTATGAAAATGGTGCCTCCGAACCATGACGCCTTTGAATAATGATATGCAAGATTGAGGGATCCTCAGGCCATGGAATGGTATCTTCTGGCTATTAGGATGGTGCCTTTAGACTATGATACCTTAGGATAGGTTGGCGATATTTCAGCCCATGATATGCAATAATATGATGTTACCAAGACAATGCTTAGTCTTGCAAAATGGTGGATAGAGCTTAGCCCGATTGGAAAGCAATTAGATAGTAAAATAGAGCAATGTCTGTGCAAAGGGACATTGCTTAGTCCCATACGATTGTGGAGGCAAGGATTAGCCTCATGCAAGTAGGGAGTCAAGAATTAGACTCGTGCAGTTATGGAGGCAAGGATTAGCCTCATGCAAATGTGGAGGCAAGGATTAGCCTCATGCTGTTAGGGAGGCAAGGATTAGCCTCATGCAAGTAGGGAGGCAAGGATTAGCCTCATGCAGATGGGAGGCATGGATCAGTCTCATGCAGATGGAGACAAGGATTACCTCATGCAGATGGAGGCAAGGATTAGCCTCATGCAAATATGGGGAGGCAAGGATTAGCCTCATGCAAGTATGGAGGCAAGGATTAGCCTCATGCAAGTATGGAGGCAAGGATTAGCCTCATGCAAGTATGCGGGACAAGGATTAGTCCCATGCAAGGAGCAAGAAGCAAATAAGAGTAGCATATGTCTTAGATGGAGATGTATTCAGTGTCTGATGGCCTGATTGATAGCGATCTTGCTACGTGGATGTTACCGTCACGTCAGATGTGCCTGCGTCCAAAGAAAAATTGTATGTTTTGTGGGGGGAAGGTTGGTTCGTACTTCCGTCCGCCAGCCTTGCTTTGCTTCGTTTTGAAAGCCTTTCGAGTTCCCCTGGGTGATACCTGACTATAATGGAAATAGAGCTTTCGAAAATATGCAATTGTTAATGAAAGTAGAGTTATTTTAGAAAACACAGTGAAATATTGCATTATTTTAAATCAACTAGTGACTTTAACACATTTCAGAGACATTTCAACTCTCTCAGATCAGAATTTTGAGGGTCCTTCTCAAAATTCTGCCCCAGTTTGGTAGATGATCTTTGACTATTTGCAGACAATAGGCCTTGCTGAATCCCCTCAGAATTTTGAGAATCCTTCTCAAAATTCTGCCCTAGTTTCCTAACCGATTTTGACTGTCCGACACATGTTGGCATTGGCTGGACTTGCTCCAGAATTTTGAGGGTCCTCCTCAAAATTCTGCCCCAGTTTTTGATCTTGGGGAAAATGAAAATTTTATTATGATATGACCGAACCCATAAGGCTGCCTACGTATCCCCTCTTAAATGAGAATCAGGTCAAGCATAGTTCAATTACATCAGATGAGGATACATAAATAATCTAAGCATAGTATCTCTTGACTGCGTCTGAATTAATTGGTTTTGGCCATATTTCTCCATCTATTTCTGCAATTATGAGTGCTCCTCCTGTCAGCACCCTATGAACCATGTACGGACCTTGCTATCCTTGACAAAATCCGCGACGACCTTCTTGGTTACAGCTTTGTAAGACGCAGCTTTGAACCATTTTGTGAAGTAATCGATGGTGACCAGAATAAACCTGTGTCCGTTTGAAGCAGTGGGCTCAATTGGACCAATAACATCCATTCCCCAGGCGGCGAATGGCCACGGTGAGCTTATTGTATTGAGCTCGTTTGGCGACACTTTTATCTTGTCGGCATGCAGTTAACATTGAAAGCATTTGCGGACATACTAAATGCAATCCGTCTCCATGGTCGTCCAAAAGTAACCTGCCCTGAGTATCTTCTTAGCCAAGACGAAACCATTCATGTGTGGACCACAGGTCCCGGCATGCACATCCTCAAGTAGCTTAGAAGCTTCCGTTGCGTCAACACATCTTAGTAGACCCAAATCAGGAGTTCTTCTGTACAAGTTCACTCCGCTGTGAAAGAAGTGATTCGACAGTCTCCGGAGTGTGCGTTTCTGAGTATGATTTGCATGCTCCGGGTACTCTCCTTTTGATAAGTATTCTTTGATGTCGTGGAACCAAGAATTTCCATCTTCTTCTACCCCGACATGAGCACAATATGCCGGCTGATTGTGGATCCTCACCAGAATACGATCAATGTAGTTCTTATCACGATGTTGTATCATGGATGATAAAGTGGCCAATGCGTCGGCAAACTCATTCTGAATTATGGGCACATGTCGGAATTCTATCTTTGTAAACCTTTTTCTCAAATCCTGCACATGGTGGAGATATGGCAATATCTTGGAATTCTTGGTGGCCCACTCTCCTTCTACTTGGTGGACGAGCAGATCTAAATCTCCGATCACCAGCAGCCCCTGAATGTTCATGTTGATTACCATGTTGAGTCCCAATATGCAGGCTTCATACTCCGCCATGTTGATAGTGCAAGGAAATCTGAGTTTAGCAGATACCGGATAATGCTGACCCATCTCTGATACCATAATTGCTCCTATGTCCACTTCTTTGAAATTTGCGGCTCCATCGAAAAACATCCTCCAACCATCATATGTTTCAGTAATGCCTTCTCCTACGAATGATACCTCTTCGTCAGGAAAATACGTTTTCAAGGGTTCGTATTCTCCTCCTACCGGGTTTTCAGCAAGGTGATCTGCCAATGCTTGTCCTTTGACCCCCTTTTGAGTTACGTAGACGATATCGAACTCACTTAATAGTATCTGCCATTTGGCCAATTTTCCCGTCGCCATGGGTTTCTGGAATATGTACTTCAGAGGATCCATCCTGGATATGAGGTATGTAATGTAGGCACAGAAGTAATGCCTCAATTTCTGAGCTGTCCAGGTCAAAGCACAGCAAGTGCGTTCAAGCAGAGAGTACCATGCTTCGTAAGGTGTGAACTTCTTGCTCAAGTAGTATATGGCATGCTCCTTCCTTCCTGTCTCATCATGTTGTCCCAAAAAACATCCGAAGGCCCACTCGAAAACCGATAGATAAAGTAGCAAGGGTCACCCCGGCTCTGGCGGGACCAGCATTGGTGGTGTGGATAAGTACTCCTTGATTCTGTCAAAGGCTTTCTGACAATCCTCGGTCCAGCTTGTTTCGGTAACTTTCCTTAGCATCTTGAAGATGGGTTCACATATGACTGTGGACTGTGCTATGAAGCGGATGATGTGGTTGAGACATCTTAGGAAGCTCATCACATCCTTTTTGCTCCTACGCGGCGGTAACTCCTGAATAGCCTTGACTTTTGACGGATCTAGCTCGATCCCTCGACGACTGACAATGAATCTCAATAATTTTACTCCGGGAACCCCGAATGCGCACTTCGCGGGGTACAGTTTCAAGTTGTACCTCCTTAGCCTGTCAAAGAACTTCCTCAAGTCTGCTATGTGATCTGCGGCCCTCTTGGATTTGATAATGACATCGTCCACATACACCTCTATTTCTTTGTGTATCATACCATCGAAGATGGTTGTCATGGCTCTCATGTAAGTGGCCCCAGCGTTCTTCAAACCAAACGGCATCATCTTATAACAATATACACCCCATGGTGTAATAAAAGCTGTCTTCTCTGCATCTTTTTCATCCATCCAAATCTGGTGATAACCTGCGAAGCAATCTACAAAGGATTGGAGTTCAAGCTTTGCGCAGTTAACGATCAGGATGTGTATTTTTGGTAGTGGAAAGTCATCCTTGGGACTTGCTCTGTTTAAATCCCGATAGTCAACACATACTCTAACCTTTCCATCTTTCTTTGGAACCTCTAACCAAGTCGGATACTCAACCACCCCGAGAACTTTGGTTTTGATCTGCTTGGTAACTTCCTCTTTGATTTTCAGGCTCATGTATGGTTTGAACTTTCAGAGTTTCTTCTTGACCGGCAGGCACATGGGATTAGTGGGCAACTTGTGAGCCACTATAGATGTGCTCAAACCAGTCATATTATCGTATGACCATGCGAAAATGTCCTCATATTCTTTTAGGAAACGAATGTATTCTTCCTTCTCTATTGGTGACAAGTGAATGCTGATGCGGGTCTCCATGACGGTCTCGGCGTCTCCCAAATTTACTGCTTCAGTCTCGTCCAGGTTGGACTTAGGCTTATTCTCAAATTTTCAACCTCCCTGAAAATTTCCTCAGATATCTCATCTTCTTCATCTGAATCACCATTCTCATGTTGCGTTGCCTCGTTACATGTCACAGTCACGGGTTCATCAGGAAAAGTAATAATAACGCTTTAGAAAGAAAAGTGTAGAAATAGTAATAAATAATAAAGAGCAAGTGCATTTGATTAAAACTTGAAAAATTGTCCAGACAAAGTACGGCTCGATGAATTGAGCATTTATTTTGAAACAAGTAAAACTTAAAACAAAATTACGGGAAATCTTAAAATGCCTAGAGTGGCTTATAGAAGTAAATTCTGCCAAGCTACCCAGGGACTCGGCGGGCTCGGGATGGTGTGGCGGTCCAGTTCCTGAGAGTAGCTCCCTTCGCCATTGTCTGAATGGTGAGGCATTCTTCCTCCTCCTCCTCAATTATGGCACCGCGGTCCATGTCCTCATCCTCCAAGAACAAATTCTTCAACCCAGCTAGTGCTTCTTCTTCCGCAGTCCCCCATATTGTGTCAGCCTGGTGGAAAGCTTGTTCCAAATGTGAAACCGGCTGCTCAAGTGGGTAATGTGGCCCGCGCCATGGACGCGACCGATCACTATATTCTTTCCATGTGTATTGATATCCGAGCCCAAAGGTGGTACCATGATTTTTCAGCTATATTGGTTTGGTGATACCTTGAAGTTTCTTTCCCAATCCTTTGCCGGGTTCATATCCAGACCATGCTAGTATGCTTTCTATTTCGTTACTCCACCACTTATCCTTCTCGACGGCATTGACCCGTTCGATGTGATGGTAGGTTTCCCCTCCTAGCCTTCTTCTGTGTCCAATGGTCGGGATGGTCTGACTATTGTAGATGGGGTTACTTCCATCTCCATGAATGATTACTTTTTGGCGGTTCCATTCAAACTTCACGGCTTGACGTAGCGTGGAAGGCATGGCTCCAATAGCATGGATCCATGGCCGGCCCAACAGAAGGTTATTTGATGCTGGTATGTCAAGTACTTGAAATTCAACGTCGAACCAAGTTGGCCCCATTTGCAAACAAAGGTTGATTTCCCCGATCGTGGCCCTCTGGGACCCACAAAAGCCTTCACATTCATGCTTCCTACCCGTATCTCATGGAATCCTTTGTCCATCCTTTTCAGAGTGTCCAATGGACAAATGTTTAGGCTCAAACCTCCATCAACCAAGACCCTGGCAATGAACTTGTCTTCAAATTGCACCGTAATATGCAATGCTCGATTGGGATTCCATCCCTTGGGTGGCAGCTCATCTTTGTAGAAGATGATCTTATGACTTTCTAGTACTTGCCCAACCATGTTGGCCATTTCTCCGCCGGTGATGTTGTTGGGTACGTAAACCTCGCTCAACACTTTCATTAAGGCGTTCTTGTGTGCCTCTGAATTCTGCAATAGTGATAGGATATATATCTGAGCAGGGACATTGTTCAGATNATGCAGTTACCTTAACCTGGATCGGTGCCTGTGTCTGAACCACAATAGGAGTAAATGTGACTGCAACCTTAGAGTCATCGCCTTATCGAATAAGCCTGATCGACCCCTCAGGGTCCCATTCTTCATTTGTCTTTATCACATGTATACCATAACCTCTGTGATCAGGGAGGGGATTGTTGCGGACATTAGGTGCGACTTCCTTTGATTGTATGACCTTGTTGTCAATTAGCGTTTGGATCTTATCGTTCAATGTCCGGCACTCAGCAGTGGTGTGGCCTTTTATACCGGAATGGTACGCATAAGTTTTGTTCGGATTGACCCACTGGGATGGATTTTCTAATTCCACAGTGGGAACAAGAGTGACGTAGCCGGCGACTTTCAATCTTTCATATAGTTGGCCGATGGGCTCAGCAATGGCGGTATATTGTCTGGGTGGCTTGCGGTCAAAGTTTGGTTGTGGTCTTGTATAATTTTGGCGAGCTAGTGGTGATTGGAAGTGGGATGGTTGGGAGTTATACGTGTGATGGACAGAGGCTGGTTGGGAGTATCTGGGAAATGAAGGTTGATATATGGGCGATGATGCTTGGTATGTGGGTGGAGGTGTTTGATATGTGGGGAGAGGTGTTTGATAGACAAGTGGAGATTTTGGGCCCTAGGCTACCATTACTGCCCCAACATCTCTCGTCTTTGATATGCCACCTGACTGTAGTGCCTTATTCGTGGCTTGCAAGCTCTCGAAGTTTGTTACCATCCCGCTCTTGATTCGTTCTTCAATTTTTTCTCTGAGTTTTATGATGTCAGAGAATTTTTTATTTTTGATAACCATCAACCTCTCATAATATTGCGGGTCCTGTGCCCCGACGAAAAATTTATTCATTTGTTCTTCGTCCAAATATGGCCTGACCTTGGCCGCTTCCGACCTCCAACGAGTAGCATATTCACGGAAAGTCTCAGTAGGTTTCTTCTTAAGATTATGAATGTAGAAGACATCCGGTGCATTCTCTATGTTGAAACTGAACCAGTCCATGAAATCCGACGCCATGCTTGCCCAACTAGACCATTTCTTAGGATTTTGGCTGATATACCAAGAGAAAGCGTCCCCAGTAAGGCTCCTCATAAAGAGCTTCATTCGGATCTTTTCATCTTTCCCAACCCTGACAAGCTTGTCGCAATAAGTCCTTAGATGAACCCTGGGATCACCTGTATTATCGAACATTTCGAACTTGGGAGGTTTGTACCCCTCTGGTAGTTCGACATCCGGCTGTATGCACAGATCTTCATAGTTCAAACCTTTTATTCCTCTGTCGCCCTCAACACCTTGAACTCGACTGCACCGCTGATCGACTGGTTTTACCGCAAATAAGCTTTTCCGAATTTAAGGGTAGTAAATAGGAAGAGCGCAATCACTCATTAAAGCGTTGCTATAGGATTTGATATGCACGATTGGAATATGATATGGAGCATGATTTATGCAGCAGCTAATAACATGTAGTCAAGTATTTGCACGTAAGGAAAAATAAATACAGTAGTTAAATAATTGAAAGACGGTTACAGGAAAAGGAAACAAAGAGGCAAGTCGGTTTCAGGAATAAAGAACCATACATTCTTAAAAGAAAACAGACGGTCAAATAAAAATAAGGGAAAAGGGTACGGGATAAAGCATGCTTGGACTGATTCATAAGAATAAGTTTGTTATGGTAAGAGCCTAATTCTCCCCAGCAGAGTCGCCATGCTGTCGCGCCCCCTTTTTCCCTTTTGACGGGGAAGTCCGGGTTTCGACATTCATGGGGGTAACAACTCATTTCCTTTTGGGAATTGGGTATTGAAGAGTCGCCACCTAACGGATTATGGTGCATTAGGGCACCTAGAGCGATTAACTCTCAGACTAGTTTGCATTACCAGAGATTAGGGTAAGGCTCGAAATAACCTTGAGGGGAATGTGTTAGGCACTCCTCTTGGTCCACAACTGTGGGTCCCAACGAACTTATACTTATGAATTAGTCCATTAACAAATAAATAGTTGAAGCAAATAATTGCAAATAAAGCATGTTGCGCATTGTATAACTCAAATAATAAGACAAGAATTTAAACAAGTTGTGTGCATAAAAAGAAAGTAATGTTTTCAAGTAAAGAGGATTTGGGAGAGAGGGGTCCTAGGTTGGTTAGCCTATAGGATCACATCAGTACAATGCCCGATAATCACTCCTTAAAAATGGGCTACGCGTGGCATTAGCACACCGGTCATCATATCCATATCTACACTTCTCACCCCTTTAATGGTTATTAATGTGAGTGTTGGGTAGCGATCTCTATTGCGTGCTATTACCCGTCCCTTCTTAATGATCCTGGAGGAAATTTCGGACCTCTACCTGTAGGTGGTTCTAGACAGACCCTTAAGGTTTTAAAGGAGAAAATACTAAGACGACAAGCAAGAACATATAGGACTTTGTCAAATAAAAGCATGAAATAGCAAATAAGGGCTTAAGTTCACCTCCACAGATAATGCATGTAAAACAGCACGACTCAAACACAAATAAAGTCCATAATGTAATCAGTATCTTAGGACATGATATCTAAGCGAATATCAAAACACACGAGATATGTAGTTTATAAACTCAGGAGTATGAGCCCTATCAATTTGCCTACCGATTTTTAAGCATGTTAGAACGACATTAAGCAGTAAACACAAAGAGGCAGTTTCCAGTTTTATAAGTGATTTGATTACCTAAGGCTTGCTAGGCGAAGGGTAATGCACAACAATTATCCGAGTTATTAAAACCGTTTAGAAGTTATTTTACCTAAAGCATGTTATTCTACGTGTTGCAATGATATACAGGATTATGACCGGTTTTACATAAGAAGGATAATCAAACGCTTTTCCATGCGTCAGTAGTTTAGCTAGGTGTGGCTGAGCGAGTGTGAGCACGATCCTAAAATAGGGTATCTAATATGCACATAAAATGCAGAATGATTTATATGCAAAATTCCTAAAGCAGGATTTCTAAATGCATAACATGATTGCAGAATTTCCTAAAGCAGGATTTCTAAATGCATAAAGGTTACAGTATTGTAGAGCATGTGGTCAAGCGTACAGGATTAGCAGTTTTGTTTTAATGTCATTTTATCCTAGAGGCAGGATTTCTAAAGGATATCAAGAATATCACAATGAAACACTGAAACAGTAAACCTAAGAACATGATATCTAATGCATGACATGCTTGGAATGTATTGGTCCTAGACATGGATTCTAATGCGCATATAGGAAACGTAAACCTAAGGCATGGTTTCTACCTATTCATATTGATAACATATGTAACTACCCTCCCCTTTTCACTAGCCAACCCCAATGTCTGTTTACAAATAATTATTACAAACCAGATGAACAAATTACATACTATAGATAAGAAAAAGAAGAAGTTACACTATAGGGAGCCTGAAGTAGGCCCAAGTGATTTCCCCAAACCTCCAATAGCCTCAAATGCCAATTTCAAAGACAATATCATTGTCTAGGTACTCAGAGTTTCCTAAGGATCTCAAGGATCCCGGGCAGTGCTCACACCTAGACTTGATAACCAAATTGAGTAAGTGTAGTGTGGAAGGACCAGCCTCAGTGTGCCAGAGTTCAGAGGTTTCTCAAAAGGATTCCAAGGCAGTACACACACTGGAGGGGACGGAACCTAGGGACTTAGGAACAGAGTGAGAGTGCTTGACATAGTTATGAAAGGGTTTTAGTAAGAAAACAGTGATAAGAGAGACTTGTTTGAAACAGTTTTATGGAGTAAAAGAGAGAGTCATACAGTAAAACAACTTTGAAAAGGGAGAGTTACATAATTAACCAATAGCAGATCAAACATGGAGCCAAACCAACTCAGCAATACTGAAAGAACACAAAACAAAAGGAACAAACCTATACGCATGGGTGATAGGGATTGGGGACACATAGAGCACATGATAGTAAACACACAACAGGCAGAGGTCCTTATAGATACAGAATCAGAAGCTCTTAAGGGGTTCATGGAATTTGGGTACAACATGAACTTTAGAATTAACACAGAGCCAAATAACTTTAGGGTATAAATTGTTTTCCAAAGAGGGATTCATACTAAAACCAGATAGACATAAAGGGGATCGAGTCACATTGACTATAGAAGATAAACATGCTGATCGTAAGGGGTAGTATATGACTAACACAAAGAGATTAATTACATGTTGAACAGCAGAAACATAGGTAGAAACAAATTAGGAACATGATGAACTGAAGGAGGAAAAGAAACATATTGTTTTTGAGACATATTCGTATTGAGGGAAATTGTTAGTCCCAATTGATGCTTGTTGAGGTTGCTTTAGGATAGCTGGAATTACTTGGATTTTCCTTTAAGGGGTGGGTCTTATTTTGTTTACTTGAGGACAAGCAAAGGCTTAAGTTTGGGGGAGTTGATAAGTTAGGATTTTAACGTGTTTTATGCCCCTACTTGCCTATGCTTTAAGTATAAATTGCTACAAAATATCCCCAAAATGCCCACAGGTTGTGCTTGATTGCAGGTTTGGTCGACAAAGTGACGAAATGTGAAAGATCGGCTCAAAAAGGAGTGAAACCTGATCAAGTATACTTGACCAAGAGAATTAAGGAAAAAGGGCCTAGTGCGGACCGCGCAAAAAAGGATGTGGCCGCACTAGGAGGTTCAGAGACATGGCATATTCAGTGGAAGTACTACGCGGCCGCAGTTGGATTCTCACGGTCCGCGGTCAGGCTGTGCGGCCGCTTCACATTTTGTGCGGTCCGCGTGAACGAGATTCAGAGAGTTGAATTTTTGACAATTTCAAGCAATGCGCTCCATGCTAATTTATGTGCGGCCGCGCCAACTTCCATCGCGGTCGCGCTGCTTTTCCACGCGGTCCGCGGTCCTCAACTTCAGAGAAGCAGAAACCAGAAATTCAAGAGCCAGTGCGGCCGCGGTCCTTTTTGCGCGGTACGCACTGACCCCGTAGGGGTATTTTTGTCTAGTTTTTTCCATCCTAGTATAAATAGGACATTTTACCATTTTTAGGTTAAGTTTTAGATTCTGAATGCAGCTGAGCTCGTGAGACTCGACATTGTAGCCATTTTCGGCACTTTTGCTTTTTATTATTGTAGTTTCTTCTTAGTAATTAATTAATATGCTTATTTCTTCATCTATTTCTTCAATTTTTGTATCTAGCATGAGTAACTAAACCCATTAGCTAGGGTTGTGGCTCAACCCTAGTGTGGGTAATTGATGGGTGTTGCCATCTAAGGTTAGATTGATATTGGGTGTTTGTTATTTGGGTTGATTTTAGGTTTTAATTAAGGATTGGTGGTTGCAAACACTGATTCTAGCTTTTTGGGTTTAACTCTTCTTGAGAAAGAGAGTCCATGACCCCAAAATTGACCCAACAAGGAATTGGGATGGACCCATGAGAAATGGTAGTCCCAATTAACGGGTTAAATCTCGAGAGAGAAATTACCCTACTTGAACCCTAGTTGCTTGGTCTAATTGGCCTACCCAATTGGTCTCGAGAGAGTCAATTGGGAAAAATTACTCTCTCTACCGAGAGGTGTGAGAGTGGGTACAATTGTGCAATGGTTATAGCATAAGCCCCAAATATGTCAATCTATCCTTAGTAACATCTAACCGTCAATTAGTCACCTAGGCAATGCCAAGACCCTAGTGCATTTCTCTATATTAAATACAACTTAGCAATACTCTCATAGCATAATTCAGTTTTAATCATTAGTTTTATAATAGTAGATATAAAAATCAAAGAAAACCAAAAATGTTTGAAGTGACATTAGAAGTACAAACACATCTCTAGACTAGACAGACAATACAACTCCACTACTAGCTCCATGTGGAAATTCGATCCCGAACCACTATTCGGGTAAAAGCTATTGCGACCCGCTCTTCCTACCTTAGTGTAGCGTTGAGTCGGCAGTGATCAACAACCAATAAGGAAAGATTTCAAATATAGTAAGTATAGGGTAAACAATTAGGGCTAAGATCAGAAAAACTCTAATTAAGGAGATAGTTAGTAAGAATAAAGTAGTAGTGCAGACAAGGTAGTGCGAATCAATCAAATTGAATAGAAAGGGTAGGAATTGAAGGTTTAAAGGAAGGTCTTCTAATCAAACCATAAAACAGGGGGTCCAGAATCAATCAAAGAGAAAGTCATGAGTCATGTTTTAGCATATAAATAGAGTAAGATAGGAATAGTCAGATATAGGAAACAAAAATAGTCAAGATGAACATAAACACATAGAGCTGATATAAGTTAGGCGTAAGAAACTCAGTAGAATCATATTCAAGGTGAGATAGTCACAGAAACTCAAACGAGAACAGGCCAGTCACAAAAATCAAATGAAAAAACCTAGAAAATTAGGGCTTTCAACATAGGCGAGTTAAAGATGTGATAAACTCATAGAATCAGTAAAAATAATAGAAGAAATAGAGGTTTAAACATAAAGAATCAATTAAACAAAATTGTAAAAGAAGTTCCGAAACCCTAATTTTTAGAAGAAGGTGAAAAACACTCGAAATCAACGATTCTTGTAAAGAGTTCTAAGGACAGTGTACAACATTAAAGAAACAAACTCAAATCGTCCTAGATCTTGTACAGATCTAGGAGATATAGGCAGAAATTAGGGTTTCAGGGGGAACCCATATAGAGATGAAAGAACCTATCTAGAATCCCAAGGATCGTAACAAATACCGCTTTTTGCCTGAAATCACACTGAAGTAGCCAAGAACAGACAAGTGACGAACCCAAGATGCAAGTAGGCATGACCCTGGGCCCTTGAAGGCCTTAGAGAAGGAAAGCATGACATTAGAGGAGCCATTGGAGGCTTACGAGTTGATGGGAGATCACCGGAGAAGACCGGAGAAGTGAGGTCGGCGGTTGGAAGGGCTAGGGTTTGGTTGAGTTACTGAGAGAGGAGAGGAGATGAGAGAATACAGAGGCGGCGGGTTTGGGAGAATGAGTTAGGGTTAGGGTTGTTTAGGATTAAAAAAGGAAAGGGTTAATACTGGCCGTTTATCTCTCAGAGCAACTACCATGATTTAATTGGTTCTGGGTCGGGTAGGCGGGCTTAGGGTTTGGGTCGGGTAAGTTGGTTAGAAATTGAGCTGGGGTTGGGTTAAAATTGGGGCTAAGATTGAAATGCAATCCGGCTATATTTTAAATATCCAATTTAACCCCATATAATTTATAATAAATTGTAAATAATTTCTACAAAATAATTTCATGTGCTAAAATGAGTTAATATAGATTTTCAACATTTTAAAATATAGAAGGTCAATTTTATGCACATAACTGTAATTATACACTAATAGGGCTAATATTGCGATTATATGCAAATTAGATTTAAATATACAAAATGCAATTATAAAACTGCTCAAAAAATTATTTTAACAATTATTTGGAATAAATATAAGATTTAAACGACTAAATCACCACAACAATAATTTGAGGGGTAATTATTGGGGATTTTATGAGTAAAAAGGAGGGGAATAAATCAATTTTAAAATCTTTAAAATTATAGAAAAAATTATAAAACCCTTGTGCATGCTTGTATATGCATATACATGCTATTTTGAAAGTATTTATGCATATAAAAAAATATAGGGAAATTGGGTATCAACAGCTGCCCCTCTTTACCCGGGAAGGATGAAAGAGTTTTCGGGTAAAGAAATGATGGCCAATTTTGACCGGACGGGATGCTCCGATCTTTGAGCTCCCTACATATCCCTGGTTCTACAGGAATCAGGCCATGTGTAGTTCTGGATTCATCTGCGGAATATGCCGATGAAATTATTGCAAGAATGGACACGCGATGCGGAAGCGGCTATGGCGAGCAGTTAAGGCTCGGGACAGTTGGAGGAATTCGAGAGATTGCTCCTGCTAGGATAGCGGTTGCTTGCTGTTTACTTGCAGATAAAAGATGCTGACATGATGCAAATTCCCTTTGGACCATGAAAGTCATCTTCGGACGGTTTAAAGATGACGTCCTCAGACCATGACGTCCTAGGCCATGAATTATTTAGTGAGGGATTCGCAGGCCATGAAATGATGTTCTCGGGCCATGAAAATGGTTCCTCCGAACCATGACGCCTTTGAACAATGATATGCAAATTATGAGATCCTCAGGCCATGGCATGGTGTCTTCCGGCTATGAGGATGATGCCTTTAGACTATGACGCCTTTGGATAGGTTGGCGGTATTTTAGCCCATGATATGCAACAGTATGATGTTAACAAGACAAGGCTTAGTCTTGTGAAATGGAGGGCAGAGCTTAGCCCGATCGAAAAGAAAATAAATAGTACTAAAAATAGAGCAATATTTGTGCAAGGAGGGACAGTGTTTGGTTCCAAGCAGACGGGGAGGCAAGGATTAGCCTTATGCATGTATGGAGGCAGGGATTGGCCTCATGCAAATAGGAGGCAAGGATTAGCCTCATGGAGTCAAGCATTAGGCTCATGCAAATAGGGAGTCAGGAATTAGACTCATGCAAGTATGGAGGCAGGGATTAGCCTCATGGAGTCAAGGATTAGACTCATGCAAATGGGGAGGCAAGGATTAGCCTCATGCAGGTATGGAGTCAAGGATTAGGATCATGGAAATAGGGAGTCTGGGATTAGACTCATACAAGTATGGAGGCAGGGATTAGCCTCATGGAGTCAAGGATTAGACTCATGCAAATGGGGAGACAAGGATTAGCCTCATGCACGTAGGAGTCAAGGATTAGACTCATGCAAGTATGGAGGCAAGGATTAGCCTCATGCAAGTATGGAGGCAAGGATTAGCCCCAGCAGAGTCGCCATGCTTTCGCGCCCCCTTTTTTCCCTTTTGACGGGAAGTCCGGGTTTCAACATTCATGGGGGGAATAACTCATTTCCTTTTGGGAATTGGGTATTGAAGAGTTGCCATCTAACGGATTATGGTGCGTTAGGGCACCTAGAGCGATTAACTCTCCGACTAGTTTGCATTACCAGAGATTAGGGTAAGGGCTCAAAATAACCTTGAGGGGAATGTGTTAGGCACCCCTCTCGGTCCATAACTATGGGTCCCGGCCGAAATTATACTTACGAATTAGTCCATTAAAAAATAAATAGTTGAAGCAAATAATTGCAAATAAAGCATGTTGGGGCATTGTATAATAACTAAAATAATAAGACAAGAATTTAAACAAGTTGTGTGCATAAAAGGAAAGCAAAGTTTTCAAGGAAAGAGGATTTGGGAGAGAGGGGTCCTAGGCTGGTTAGCCTATGGGATCATATCAGTACAATGCCAAGTAATCAATCCCTAGGAAGGGGCTACGCGTGGCATTAGCGCACCGGTCATCATATCCATATCTACCCTTCCCACCCCTTTAATGGTTATTAATGCGAGTGTTGGGTAGCGATCTCTATTTCGTGCTGTTACTCGTCCCTTCTTAATCATCCTAGAGGAAATTTAGGACCTCTACCTATATGTGGTTCTAGACAAACCCTTAAGGTTTTAAAGGAGAAAATACTAAGGCGACAAGCAAGAACACATAGGACTTTGGCAAATAAAAGCATGAAATAGCAGATAAGGGCTCAAGTTCACCTGCACAGATAATGAATGTATAACAGCAGGACTCAAACACAAATACAGGCCATATTGTTAATCAGTATCCTAGGACATGATATCTAAGTGAATATCGGAACACACGAGATATGTAGTTTATAAACCCGGGAGTAGGAACCCTATCAATTTGCCTACCGATTTTTAAGTCTGTTAGAATGACATTAAGCAGTAAACACGAAGAGGCAGTTTCCAGTTTTATAAGAGATTTGAATACCTAAGGCTTGCCTAGGCGTAGGGTAATGCAAAATAATTATCAGAGTTATTAAAACCGTTTAAAAGTTATTTTACCTAAAGCATGTTGTTCTACGTGTTGCAAAGATATACAGGATTATGGCCGGTTTTACTTAAGGAGGATAATCAAACGCGAGACTATTTTTATGTCCTTTTTTTCGTGCATTAGTAGTTTAACTAGGTATGACTGAACGAGTGTGAGCGTGATCCTAAAAACGGGGTATCTAATATGCACATAAAATGCAGAATGATTTATATGCAAAATTCCTAAAGCGGGATTTCTAAATGCACAGCATGATTGCAGAATTTCCTAAAGCAGGATTTCTAAATGCATAAAGGCTACAGTATTATAGAGCATGCGGTCAAGCGTACAGGAATAGCAGTTTTGTTTTAATGCCATTTTATCCTAGAAACAGGATTTCTAAAGGATAGCAAGAATATCAGAATGAGATGTCGAAACAATAAACCTAAGAACTTGATATCTAATGCATGACATGCTTGGAATGTATTGGGTCCTAGACATGGGTTTTAAGGCGCATATAGGAAACGTAAACCTAAAGCATGGTTTCTACCCATTGATATTGATAACATGTGTAACTACCCTCCCCTTTTCACTAGCCAACCCCAATGTCTGTTTACAAATAATTTTTACAAAGCAGATGAACAAATTACATACTGTAGATAAGAAAAAGAAGAAGTTACACTATAGGGAGCCTAAAGGAGGACCAAGTAATTTCCCCAAACCTCCAATAGCCTCAAATGCCAATTTCAAAGACAATATCATTGTCTAGGTACGTCAGAGTTCCCCAAGGATCTGAAGGATCCCGGGCAGTGCTCACACCTAGACTTGGTAACCAAATTGAGTAAGTGCAGTTCAGAGGGTTCTCAAAAGTATCCGAAGGTAGTACACACACTGGAGGGGGCAGCACCTAGGGACTTAGGAACAAAGTGAGAGTGCTTGACATAGTTTTGAAAGGGTTTTAGTAAGAAAATAGTGTTAAGAGAGACTTGTTTGAAACAGTTTTCTGGAGTAAAAGAGAGAGTCATGCAGTAAAAACAACTTTGAAAATGGAGAGTTACATAATTAGACAACAGTAGATTAAACATGGAGCCGAACCAACTCATAAATACTTAAAGAACACAAAACAGAAGGAACAGACCTACACACATGGGTGATAGGGATTGGGGACACATAGAGCACATGATGGTAAACACACAACAGGTAGAGGTCCACATAGATATAGAATGAGAAGCTCTTAAGGGGTTCATGGAATTGGGGTACAACATGAACTTTAGAATTAACACAGAACCAAATAACTTTAGGGCACAAATTGTTTTGCCAAAGAGGGATTCATAATAAAACCAGTTAGACATAAAGGGGATCGAGTCACATTGACTACAGAAGATAAACATGTTGATCGTAAGGGGGTAGTATATGACTAACACAAAGAGATTAATTACATGTTGAACAGCAGAAACATAGGTAGAAACAAATTAGGAACATGATGAACTGAAGGAGGAAAAGAAACATATTGTTTTTGAGACTTAAATTGAAATCAGGACATACTAGAAAGAAGACAGTAAACACAAAAGTGAAGGGGGCAGGAGAGCACAATAGTCAGCCTTGGCTTGTAGCTGGCTAACTCAGAATAATAGCAAGTAACCAAAGAAACAGAGCAAAAAGATTTTGAGTGTGAGAGAGAGTTTTTAAACCAAAGTGTTCGTGTCTGTATTAATGAGAGAGTATGTATATATAGTAGTTCGAAATTAGGTGAAATAAGGCAAGAATCAAAGTTCAGCAATAATTATGGAACCATGTACTAATCAGAATCAAATCAATGCAAGTACTCCCTTAATTAAGGGGTAATTAACCAACGGTTATGGGCAGAAAATGTTTAAGGAAAGAAATCAAGTAAGGTATTAGGTACAAAATAGTCAATTAGGGGTAAATACATAAAGGTTCAATTAAGGAAACAGTTAGTGAAGAATCAGTAAATAACACGGTTAACCAAATAAGGTAAGAAAACTAAATAAAGTTGCAGAATATGGAAATAATCGAAAATCAGTGCATAGTGAATCAAGGAATCAACGATTCAAAATTACTGATTTGCGGAGAGTAACATGGGTTCCCAAGAACAAGCAAACAAACCAAATTTAAATAGGAGAATCGAAGATCTAAAGGGAAGTTTTCAAATCAATCCAAGAAACATGGAGCTCAGAATCATCAAAGAGAGAGTCATGAGTCATGTTTTAGCATATAAATAGAGCGAGATAGGAGTAACCAAACAATGCAAGCAAAGAGACAAATCTTGACCAGTCGAGACGAACACAAGCACATAAAGCTGATGTGAGTTAGGCATAAGAAACTCAATAGAAACACATTCGAGGCGAGATAGTCACACAAGCTCAAATAAGCAACGATCAGTCATGCTAATACACAGAATTAAATGAAGAAATCTACAAAAATTAGGGCTTTCAACATAGACGAGTTGAAGAGGTAGTAAAATCACAGAATCAGTCAAAATATGCGATAAATAGGAGTTTGAAACATAAAGAATCAATTTAAACAACATTCTAAAAAAATTCTGAAACCCTAATTTCATAAGAAGGTTTAAAACACTCGAAATCAACAATTCTTGTAAAAGCGTTCCAAGGATAGTGTAAAACATTAAAGAAACGAAATCAAATTGTTCTAGATTTGTACATATCTAGGAGATATAGGCAGAAATTAGGGTTTCATAGGGAACCCATATAGAGATGAAAGAACCTGTCTAGAATCCCAAGGATCGTAACAAATACCGCACGATTTTGCCTGAAATCACACTGAAGTAGCCAAGAACAAACAAGTGACGAACCCTAGATGCATGTCGGCATGGCCCTGGTCCCTTGAAGACCTTAGAGAAGGCAAGCATGGCATGAGAGAACCCATTGGAGGCTTAGGAGTTTATGGGAGATCACCGGAGATGATCGGAGAAGAGAGGTCGGCGGTTGGAGGGGCTAGGGTTTGGTTGAGTTACTGAAAGAGGAGAGGAGATGAGAGAATACAGAGGCGGCGGGTTTGGGAGAATGAGTTAGGGTTAGGGTCGTTTAGGATTAAAAAAGGAAAGGGTTAATACGGGCCGTTGATCTCTCAGATCAACGACCATGATTTAATTAGTTCTGGGTCGGGTAGGCGGGTTTAGGGTTTGGGTCGTGTAATTTGGTTAGAAATTGGGCTGGGGTTGGGTTAAAATTGGGGCTAAGATTGAAATGCAATCTGGCTATATTTTAGATAGTCAATTTAACCCCGTATAATTTATAATAAATTGTAAATAATTTCTAAAAAATAATTTCATGTACTAAAATGAATTAAAATAGATTTTCAACATTTTAAAAAAATAGAAGGTCAATTTATTCTTATAAATGTAGTTATACCTTAATAGGGCTAATATTGCAATTATATGCAAATTAGATTTAAAAATACAAAATGCAATTATAAAATGCTCAAAAAATATTTTAACAATGATTTGGCATAAATATAGGATTTAAACAACTAAATCACCACAACAATAATTTGAGGGGTAATTATTGGGGATTTTATCAGTAAAATGGGAGGGAATAAATCAATTTAAAATCTTTAAAATTATAGAGAAAATTATAAAACCCTTGTGCATGCTTGTATATGCATATACATGCTATTTTGAAAATATTTGTGCATATAAAAAATATAGGGAAAAATTGGGTATCAACACATATACAATACCACTCTCTCAAAACTTAACAAAGACTCTCCCAAAACTCGGAACCTCATGAAATCACAAGCTAGAGAAAATTACATAGTGTTCTAACTCCAGAATGTCTAAACAACACAAATACAAGAAGTCTAAAGCTAAAGGGGAGAATATAGAGGGACTTCTAGGTCTGCGGACGCGGCAGATATACCTCGAAGTCTCTGTAATCGCCCGCTTCACTGATAGAACGGCTGAGCAGAAGAACCTGGATCTACACAGGAAAAACATGTGCAGGAAAGGGCATGAGTACACCACAGCGGTACCCAGTAAGTGTCAAGCCTAACCTCGGTCGAGTAGTGACAAGGAAGGTCAGGGCCCTACTGGTTATATAATTATACATTAAGGTAAAACAGTTCAGAAAGTAATAGTATAATTAAAGATGCTAACCGTCAAATAAAGATGAAATCTCACAAAAATAAAATAATTCAACCAGCAGTAATAACAACAGAGGAAGTCCCAAGATAACGTCCCATAGCCCCAAACGTAAATGTGCAGGGGGATCTCCCCGAATACTAATCCGTAGTCCCAAAATAAATATCCAGTGCAGGGGGATCTCCAGGGATACCGTCCCGTAGTCCCAAATATAAAGGTGCAGGGGGATCTCCCGGAATACCGATCCGTAGTCTAAAAGTAAACATACAACAGTCTCAAGAAAGAAATCTACTGTTCTATTCAAGAATAAACAGGAATTTCTACTCTAAGCATGCTACACAAAATCCAAGTAAGCAGTTAAAGCAGATAAGGCAGTTAAGTCACATAGTCATGCTTTTCCTAAGCTAAACAGGAAACTGCAAGTACAATTGTTGCTCAATTAAAGGAAAAACACAGATATTTACTTAATAAAAATGGAGTTTTTCAACAATTAGCACGTGTACGAACTCGTCACCTCACGTACACGGCATTCATACAGCAACAATACCAAAATACTAAGGGGAGTTCCACCAAACAAGGTTAGGCAAGCCACTTACCTCGAACCAGCTCAAAATCAATCTGATATCACGCTCTTGCCACGAGTATCCAACCCCGAGTGCCCCAAATCTAATCAAATCAATTGTATACCGTAATTAAAACTACAAGCAACTAATTTAACTAATTAATTTAAAGCTACGGCAAAAAATTAGGAAAAACGCTCAAAAATCCTCCCCGGGCCCACGTCTCAGAATCGGGTAAAAATTACGGATTATGAACACCCATTCACTCACGAATTTAACCATACCAAAATCACTAAAATCACCAAAACCTCGATCAAAATCCCAAAACTTGGCCTAAGAACTTTTCCTCAATTCTCCCAATTTTTCACCCCAAATCCAAAATTAAATGATGAATTTAAGGTTAGGTTAATGGAATACAATCAAAAGGAGTAAGGAATCATTACCCACTGATCTTCTCTTCAAAATCCCCACAGAATCGCCTTCCCCCAAGGTCTAATTTGATTTTCCGAGTTCTGAACTCAAACCCTCAATTTTCATATTTTTGCCTAGCGATTTCCGCTTCTATGGTCATGGGGCCGCATTTGCGGTCCCACTTCTGCGGTTGGGGAACCGCATCTGCAAAATTTCATTAAAACCCCAGGCGCCGCACCTGTGCTCCACTCCTCTCAGATGCGCTCCCAGTTTTGCGGTCCTTGAGCCGCATCTGCGACCAACAGCCTTCAAGCCTCAGACCGCATCTGCGGTTGCCAATCCGCTTCTACGGCGCCGCACCTGCGGCCCAATATCCGTAGGTGCGAAAACAACGGGTTCAGCAACTTCAGCAATTACCTATGTCCAAATCAACTTCCGTTAAGCATCTGAAACTCACCTGAGGCCCCAGGGACCTCAACCAAACATGCCAACCAATCCTAAAACATCATACGAACTTATTCCAATCCTCAAATCACATCAAACAACGCTAAAAACACGATTCACCCTCCAATCCAAGCCTAGTGAACTTCAAATCTTAAGAATTTTACATCCGAAGAGAAAACCAACCAAAACAAGTCCGATTGACCCCAAATTTTGCACACAAGCCACATTCATTACTACAAAACTATTCCAACTTTCGAAATCGGATTCCAACCCCGATATCAAAACTTCACTATAGATACGGAAACTTCGAAAATTCAACTTTGGGCATATCAAGCCTAAATAAGCTACGAACCTCCAAAACACAATCCGAGCACGCCCCTAAGCCCGAAATCACCAACGGAGCTAACGGAATCGATGAAATTCCATTTCGAGGCCGTCTTCACACTGCTCCGACTACAGTCCAAATTCTAAAGCTTTAGCTCTTAATTAGGGACTAAGTGTCCCAAAACACTCCGAAACTCAAAACGAAACTTCCCAACAACCCACAACAGCAGAAATAAACACGGGGAAAGCAGTTAATAAAGGATCGGGGCATAAATTCTCAAAACAACCGGCCGGGTCGTTACATCTTCCCCCTCTTCAAACATTCATTCGTCCTGGAATGAGCATAGAGACATACCTGAAGTGGTGAAAAGATGAGGGTAACGGCTGCCCATATCCTGCTCGGTCTTCCAAGCCTCCTCCTCGACCGGCTAACACCGCCACTGAGCCTTTACTGATGCAATGCTCTTTGACCTCAGCTTTCGAATGTGCCTGTCCAATATAGCCACTGGTTCCTCAACATAAGATAGATCCTTGTCCAACTGGACTGAACTGAAATCCAACACGTGCGATGGATCACTGTGATACCTCCGGAGCATTGAAAAATAAAATATCGGATGAACTCCTACCAGGCTGAGAGGTAAGGCAAGCTCATAAGCAACCTCCCCAAAATGCCGCAATACATCAAAGGGATCAATAAACCTCAGACTCAATTCCCCCTTTTTCCCAAATCTCACAACGCCCTTTATAGGCAAAACCCGAAGCAAGACTCGCTCCCCAACCCTGAATGAAAGATTGCGAGCCTTCCGGTCCGCATAATTCTTCTGTTTGGACTGAGCTGTGCGGAGTCTATCTTGAATCACCTTAACCTTCTCCAAAGTGTCTCGAACCAAGTCTGTGCCCAATAATCTAGCCTCACCCAACTCAAACCAACCCACCGGGGATCTACACCGCCTACCATACAAAGCCTCGTATAATGCCATCTGAATGCTGGACTGATAATTGTTGTTATAGGCAAACTTCGCCTGTGGCAAGAACTGATCCCAAGAACCTCCAAAATCCATTACACACGTGCGGATCATATCCTCAAGAATCTGAATAGTGCACTCAAACTGTCCGTTCGTCTGGGGGTGAAATGTTGTGCTCAACTCCACCCGAGTACCCAACGCATATTGTACGACCCTGCAGAACCGTGATGTGAATTGAGTACCTCTATCTGAAATGATGGAAACTGGAATACATTGCCAACAAACAATCTCCCAGATATAAATCTCAGCCAACCGCTCTGAAGAATAGGTAGTACATACAGGAATGAAGTGTGCAAACTTGGTCAGCCGATCCACAATCACCCAAATGGCATCGAACTTCCTCAAAGTCCGTGGGAGTCCAACTACGAAGTCCATGGTGATCCGCTCCCACTTCCACTCCGCAATCTCTATCTACTGAAGCAAGCCACCTGGACTCTGGTGCTCATACTTTACCTGCTGACAATTGAGGCACCGAGCTACAAACACAACTATATCTTTCTTCATCCTTCTCCACCAATAGTGGTGCCTAAAATCCTGATACATCTTCACGGCGCCCGGATGGATGGAATACCGCAAACTGTGAGCCTCTTCTAGAATCAACTCCCTCAATACCTCGTCATCACCAATGGTCACATCTCTAGCATCCCCATGCAGAACCTTGTCCTTGAGGACAAGCAAATGAGCATCATCATACTGACGCTCTCGGATACGATCAAGCAAGGAAGACCGAGAAACCACACAAGCAAGGACCTGACTGGGCTCCGAAATATCAAATCTCACGAACAGCCTAGCTAAGGCCTGAAAATCCGTCGCCATGGGCCTCTCTGCTGCTTGTGATAAAACAAACTCCCCAAACTCTCCGCCGAACGGCTCAAAGCATCGGCCACCATATTGGCCTTGGCCGGGTGATACAAGATAGTGATATCATAGTCCTTCAGCAGCTCTAACCACCTCCGCTGGCGCAAATTAAGGTCCTTCGGCTACAACAGATGTTGTAAACTCTGGTGATGAGTATAGATCTCACAAAGAACACCGTATAAATAGTGACGCCAGATCTTCAAGGTGTGAACAATAGCAGCTAACTCAAGAGCATGGACAGGGTAACTCTTCTCGTGCACCTTCAGCTGTCTGGACGTGTAGGCAATCACCCTATCGTCCTGCATCAATACCGCTCCAAGGCCAATCCTCGAGGCATCACAATAGATAGTATATGACCCCGAACCAGTAGGCAATATCAATAGTGGGGCTTTAGTCAAAGCTGTCTTGAGCTTCTAAAAGCTCTCCTCACACTCATCCGTCCACCTGAACGGAGCACCCTTCTAGGTCAACCTGGTCATAGGTGCTGCAATCGACAAAAATCCCTCAATAAACCGACGGTAATAACCCGCCAAGTGAAGGAAACTACGGATCTCGGTAGCGGAGGATGGCCTGGGCCAACTCTGCACTGCTTCCACTTTCTTTGGATCCACCTTGATCCCTTCACTCGATACCACGTGATCCAAGAATACCATGGAATCCAACCATAACTCACATTTCGAGAACTTTGCATATAACTTCATTTCCCTCAAAGTCTGAAGCACTGTCCTCGGGTGCTGCTCATGATCTTCCCGACTCCGGAAGTATACCAGAATGTCATAAATAAAGAAAATGACGAACAAGTCAAGATATGGCCGGAATACACTGTGTATCAAATGCATGAAGGTTGCTGGGGCATTGGTCAGCCCAATTGACATAACAGGGAACTCTAATGACCATACCCAGTCTTGAAGGTAGTCTTCGAGATATCTGGCTCCAGAATCTTCAATTGATGATAGCCTAAATGCAAGTCAATCTTAGAAAACACATGAGCACCCTGTAACTGATCAAACAGGTCATTAATACGAGGCAAAGTATACCGGTTCTTCACTGTAACTTTGTTCAACTGGCGATAATCAATGCACAAACGCATAGAACCATCCTTCTTCTTCACAAACAAGACAGAAGCACCCCAAGGTGATACACTGGTGGCCGAATAACCTATCAGCATCTGTAACTGCTCTTTCAACTCCTTCAACTTAGAAGGAACAATACGGTAAGGAGGAATAGAAATGGGCTTAGTGCCCGGCAACAGATCAATGCCAAAATAAATATCTTGTCGGGTGATGATAGGTTATAATTTCGTATTTTAGTCGCTTATTACACTCAAATTTACTGCTCTTTAATTGAGTTTGAGCTTTCATCGCTAGTGTCTTGCACTAATTGTGTGTTTTATGCCTTGTAGTAGTGATTCCGAGCTATGTAGATGTTATGGAATGAATTCAAGTGATTTGGAGTTTTGAAGTCTGAGTAAAATCTCAAGATATTAAGCCGAATCTTCGAGATATCTGGCTCTAGAATCTTCAATTGATGATAGCCTAAATGCAATTCAATCTTAGAAAACACATGAGCACCCTGTAACTGATCAAACAGGTCATTAATACGAGGCAAAGGATACCGGTTCTTCACTGTAACTTTGTTCAACTGGCGATAATCAATGCACAAACGCATAGAACCATCCTTCTTCTTCACAAACAAGACAGGAGCACCCCAAGGTGATACACTAGGCCGAATAAAACCCTTATCAAGCAACTCTTGTAATTGCTCCTTCAACTCCTTCAACTTAGGAGGAACAATACGGTAAGGAGGAATAGAAATGGGCTTAGTGTCTGGCAACAGATCACTGCCAAAATAAATATCTTTGTCGGGTGATGATAGGCTATAATTTCGTATTTTAGTCGCTTATTACACTCAAATATACTGCTCTTTAATTGAGTTTGAGCTTTCATCGCTAGTGTCTTGCACTAATTGTGTGTTTTATGCCTTGTAGGAGTGATTCCGAGCTATGTAGATGTTATGGAATGAATTCAAGTGATTTGGAGCTTTTAAGTCTGAGTAAAAGCTCAAGGAATTAAGCCGGGATCGTGTTCGAGGGTCAACGGATGATAGTTAGAACAAACGAAGAATCGAGTAGGCATATTGTGCACTTTCTAGTAAAATACACATAACATTTTTTCCGAAACTACATTTGGGTTCCATAATATATGGTTAGAAGGCTAACCCAAAGGGATACAACTTGCATGTTTTACGTTTTGCCAAATTACAAACGGAGCAGGGTGAAAAATGCGATCGAAACCGCGATCGCGGACATGGTCGCGGACTAAGGCAGTGCACTTGTTAATATGCGCGTCCACTAGCGCGGTCACTAGCGCGCCCGCGCTAGTCCAGGCCTGGAAACTTGTCATTTCTCTCATTGGAGAAGGTATAATTGTTTGGGCCCAACCCTACTTGGTATATATACATGGAAAAACGGTATTTTTAGGAGGTTGGACAGATTTGAGAAACATATTCGACCTAAGGAGGCAGAGACACAATAGGAGCAAGGCGGGGAATTCTTCTACGAGTTTTTCCTTCCTCTTTCTATTTTTCATTGTTGGTTATGACTTTTAGTATTGTAGTTTTACATACTATAATGAATAGCTAATTTGTTATCTAAGGTTTTGATGGAACCTTTTGTAGGATAAATTCTTGTTATGTTTTTATATAATTGAGCCGTAGTATTTTCTCCATTTGTTCAACTATATTATTCTTGTGGTTGATTGAAGGGACCTTAATTAGCTGTGCCTATTTAGTATGTATTACACGGGAGAGAGTGCATATTTAGGTAGTTGTTGAACAACATCACTCCCGACGTATGTGAGGAATCAATAACCAAGGGTTTAAAGGTTGGATTAGGGATAACGAAACCTTGGGTGCGATCTAAGTGAGCTGTAATTAAAGTCAGCTACCGTAACTCGGGAGAGTATGTCTAGTAAATTGTCGTAATGGGAGAGAATTGCAACACGCAGAGCACTCATGATCGGTAGAGAATACTTAGGCGTAATTATAGAAGACATAGCGGGAAGGATTCCGACAATTGGGGAAATCATAACTCTAGACCTCCTTAATCTTTTCTCCAACCTGTAGTATCTTTAGTGTTGATTTATTATTTTAATTTGTTTGTTAGTTAGTTAAACACAAGAATCTTAATATCTATAAGTTAGGAATTATTCAAGCTTGTATTCTTGGTGATAGTGAGTACCTGTAGCTAAGCCTTAGTTCTCTGTGGGATTCGACTCCGGAATTTTAGACCGGATTATATTTGCAACGACCGCTTATCCTTTTTATGACTAGAGTTGGGCATGTTCAAATTCTGGCGCCGTTGCCGGGGAACTAACGATGTAGTTGTAGGTGTACATTTAGCTAGGTTTCAGGTTTGAACTTTTATTTTATTTTTTGTATTTGATTTTCTTTTTGTTTTTTGTTTTGTTTTACTTATTAATTTGAGAAACATGGCATCTTGGAATTATGAGAGTTTTGATGTTGGTAATTCTACTTTTGATCCTTCTTATGTGTTTAGTGGAGGAAACCACCCTGGGAAATACTATCAAAATATTCCCGAGAGAGAGTTATGTGCACCAACTCAATCTTATGTGTGGAATGTGTGCGATATGTGTTGTGGTCAAGATGGTCACTTTCATGGTTGTGCTTATATTTCTTATCTTCCCCCAACCCCTTACTTTTATGGTTCTTCTTTTTCTTGTGAAGTTAATAGGAATAAAGAACCCAGGTATGAGGACCTGAAAGAGATCGAGGATATGCTAAAGTGCCTTATGGAACAATATGATGAGATACAACTGCGGGTACAAAGGCAAGGGGCAACTATTCACAACTTGGAGTCTCAAGAGAATAAATTAATTGAACCTTGTAAAGCGCAACAAGTTGACATTGTGGATAGTAGCCAATATGAGTATGAATTGGCTGCAGAAAATTCCATTATACTGGAGGATTTAAAAAAATACGAGGATGAGGTAGAGGATGAGGTCAGAGTACAACACCAACAATCTATCCAACTAGAATTTGAGGATGCCGATGTTGAAGAAGTAATACTAGAGTCAACCAGGGACATTAAAGATACAAATTTAGTTTACTCTAGTGAGAATGATGTTGAGGATGTTGAAAGTCCTGATGTTCATGTGTTTGAGCGCATTGGTCCACACTCCAAGCATTTTTCCACATTATGTTTGGATGACGATATGAAAATAGTGTCATCCGAGCCAATTGAAGAGTCAAGGAATGAGGAACAAGGTGCATATATTCTGGAATTCTTCTTGCTAGAAAGTCAAGATTAGATACCTCATACAGAGGCCAAGGAGTGCAGAATATTACATTATTTCCTTGGGCCAGTTAGATTCGTTCCACCGCCCCATGACCATGATCATAAGCTTGAATCAAAACTTGGGGTTCAATTCATAAGCTTGAGCTGGAGGCAAAAAGTAATTCACGTCGTGCTGCGACGTTAAATCAAGCGCTTGTTGGGAGGCAACCCAACTTTATTTTTTTTTAATTTAGATTATTTTATTTATTTTTTATTGTATTATTCTTGTAGTGTCGATTTTTAATTTTTGGGAGCATGGAAGGCAAAGCCATTAGAAGGATGCAACAGTAAACCAGATGGTACGGTTGGAACTAGGTGTGAGGTACCCGCACGAAGGACCAGACCTGGGAGAAGTCTGAGTACCCCATGAGATGCTAGTACTTCGGCCTTTAGCCTACCAGGGAGTTTCTTTTACCCTCTTGTATGTATGTGTGTGCATTGGGGACAATGCATAATTTTAAGTGTGGGGTGAGGAGATTGTCTGAGTGACTTTCTATGCTATTTTAGTTATGTTAGTTTAATTGAATTTTTTTTGTTTAAAATAGAAAAGATTGGACTTTTCCCGACGATAGATCTACTAGACAATTTTCTTGAGGGATTCAAGTCTAAAGAAAAAAAGAAAAAAAGTTTTTTTTTGTAGGTAGTGTAGTAATTCCCTATTGGTTTTTCTCTGTGCCATTGTTCTTTTACAAGGGTTTTATTTGAACCGGGTGTAGTTAGTCTTTTTTTTAGGAATAGGAGTCATTGTGTTGTGTTTTGAAATGAAGCAATATCTCTTGACTTTGTTATGCCTTGATAATAGTGAGTACTTTGGTTGTGACGCTTAGGCTCAGTTTCTGACTCTAGTATAAGTACCTTAAATTGTATGATTTTAACTTTGCTTAACTGCTCTGACTAGAGTGTCTTGATGAATCCAATCCTGAGTGAGTTATGTGCCATGTGTGTGTAAGGTTTGAGTGTTATTCTGTGAATTGCATTTGATGCCTAGAACTTGCCCCGTGTGTTTGCAAAGCGAAATAGTAGTTTTGTTCAGTCTTGGAAGTGACATAGGCGTTTCTTTGTTGAGCCAGATATATATATTTTACCGCCTAATTGTTATGTATCGTAGTTAACCCCTTTGAGCCTGTAATCCTGTTTCTTTGGCAACCACGTTACAAGACTTACCTATTTGATTGAATTAACCATCTATTTGAACTATTGTAACCTCTCATGAGCACTCTAATTGTTTATGAACTATGTAAAAGTTAAAGTGTAGGGTGGCTGGTTTGGCTTTTGAGTGGAACTAATGAAATAAGGAGAAAGGTGCACTGTTCTGAACAACTAAGAGCCACTTCAATTGAAAAAAAATCTAGTTGTATTGCTGTGAAAAAAAATTGCTTGATAAGTGGTGACTCTTGATGTAATTATCCTTGTGCTTAAAGAAGTATGGGGTAAAATACATTGATGTGAAGGCGTAGTTTGGTTTTACATAAGTATGGGATTTGAGTGTTAAAGTATATGTATTAAAGTGCTTAGGGAGGTGTAGTCACTCTTATATCTAAATGTATCCTACCCGTCCCGCAGCCTACATTACAACCATATAAAGTCCTACTTGATCCGAGACTGAATGAGCTCGATTAGTTGAGTAATACACTACGGGCAAGCCTATTGTGCATCTTTTGTGGCATATGAATGTTATTTCTGAGAGTGAGTGAATTCTTACTATCTTGAGTTCCTAAGTGCTCTTCAATTTTATTGTGTGGAACTACTCTCTTTTGTTGTGTGAGGGCACTTGATTCAAGAAGAAAAGGTAATGTCAGTGATCTCTATGTTAGAGAAAGTAGGAGAGTTGTTAATAATGTGTGGTACTTGTGAGTCAAATCTTGAGGTGAAGATGTTACGCTTTTCTGCTTAGTCTATTTTAAATATTCTTGGTGTGATGAGTTAGGAGAATTGTTTTAAAAAAAGGTCGTGTCTATATAAAGTGTAGTTTGATTGCTCGAGAACGAGCAATGGTTTAAGTGTGGGGTGTTGATGATAGGCAACAATTTCGTATTTTAGTCGCTTATTACACTCAAATTTACTGCACTATAATTGAGTTTGAGCTTTCATCGCTAGTGTCTTGCACTAATTGTGTGCTTTATGCCTTGTAGGAGTGATTCCGAGCTATGTAGATGTTATGGAAGGAATTCAAGTGGTTTGGAGCTTTGAAGTCTGAGTAAAATCTCAAGGAATTATGCTGGGATCGTGTTCGGGGGTCAACGGATGATAGTTAGAACAAACGAAGAATCGAGTAGGCATATTGTACACTGTCTAGTGAAATGCACATAACTTTTTTTCCAAAACCCCATTTGGGTTCCATAATATATGGTTAGAAGGCTAAATCAAAGGAATACAACTTTCATATTTTATGTTTTTCCAAATTACAAACGGAACAGGGTGAACAACGCGGTCAAAACCGCGATCGCGGATCTGGTCGCGGACTGAGACAGTGCACTTGTTAATATACGCGTCCACTAGCGCGGTCACTAGCGCGCCCGCTCTAGTCCAGGCCTGGAAACTTGGCCTTTTTCTCATTGGACAAGCTATAATTGTTTGGGCCCAACTCTACTTGGTATATATAAATGGAAAAATGGTATTTTGAGGAGGTTGGACAGATTTGAGACACAAATTCGACCTAAGGAGGCAGAGACACAATAGGAGCAAGGCGGGGAATTCTTCTACAAGTTTTTCCTTCCTCTTCCTATTTTTCATTGTTGGTTATGACTTTTAGTATTGTAGTTTTACATACTATTATGAGTAGCTAATTTGTTATCTAGGGTTTTGATGGAACCTTTTGTAGGATAAATTCTTGTTATGGTTTTATATAATTGAGCCGTAGTATTTTCTCTATTTGTTCAACTATATTATTCTTGTGGTTGATTGTAGGGCCCTCAAATAGCTGTGCCTATTTAGTATGTACTACTCGGGAGAGAGTGCATATTTAGTTAGTTGTTGAACAACATCACTCCCGACGTATGTGAGGAATCAATAACCAAGGGTTTAAAGGTTGGATTAGGGATAACGAAATCTTGGGTGCGATCTAAGTGAGTTGTAATTAAAGTCAGCTAGCGTAACTCGGGAGAGTATGTCTAATAAATTGTCGGAATTACTCGGGAGAGAATTGCAACACGTAGAGCGCTCATGATCGGTAGAGAGTACTTAGGCAAAATTATAGAAGACATAGCGGGAAGGATTCCTACAATTGGGGAAATCATAACTCTAGACCTCCTTAATCTTTTCTCCAACCTGTAGTATCTTTAGTGTTAATTTATTATTTTAATTTGTTTATTAGTTAGTTAAACACAAGAATCTTAATATCTACAAGTTAGGAATTGTTCAAGCTTGTATTCTTGGTGATAGTGAGCAACTGTAGCTAAGCCTTAGTTCTCTGTGGGATACGACTCCGGACTTTCAGACCGGATTATATTTGCAGCGACTGCTTATCCTTTTTAGGACTAGAGTTGGGGTGATCAAATTTTGGCGCCGTTGCGGAGGAACTAACGGTGTAGTTGTAGGTGTACATATTGCTAGGTTTCAAGTTTGAACTTTTATTTTATATTTTGTATGATTTTTTTTTTGTTTTACTAATTAATTTGAGAAACATGGCATCTTGGAATTGTGAGAGTTTTGATGTTGGTAATTCTACTTTTGATCCTTCTTATGCGATTAGTGGAGGAGACCACCCTGGGCAAAATTATCAAAATATTCCCGAGAGCGAGTTAAGTGCACCAACTCAATCTTATGTGTGGAATGTGTGCGATATATGTGGTGGTCAGGATGGTCACTTTCATGGTTGTGCTTATATTTCTTATCTTCCCCCAACCCCTTACTTTGATGGTTCAACTTTTCTTGTGAAGTTAATAGGAACAAAGAACCCAGTTATGAGGACCTGAAAGAGATTGAGGATATGCTAAAGTGCTTTATGGAACAATATGATGAGATACAACTGCGGGTACAAAGGCAAGGGGCAACTATTCACAACTTGGGGGCTCAAGCGAATAAATTAATTGAACCTTGTAAAGCGCAACAAGTTGACATTGTGGATAGTAGCCAATATGAGTATGAATTGGCTGCAGAAATTGCCATTATACTGGAGGATTTAAAAAAAATACAAGGATGAGCTAGAGGAGGAGGTCAGAGTAGAACCCCAACAATCTATCCAACTAGAATTTGAGGATGCCGATGATGAAGAAGCAATACTAGAGTCAACCAGGGACATTGAAGATAAAAATTTAGTTGACTCTAGTGTGAATGATGTTGAGAATGTTGGAAGTCCTAAAGTTCATGTGTTTGAGCGCATTGGTCCACACTCCAAGCATTTTTCCACATTTTGTTTGGATGATGATATGGAAATAGAGTCATCCGAGCAAATTGAAGAGTCAAGGAATGAGGAACAAGGTGCATATATTCTGGAATTCTTCTTACTAGAAAGTTAGGATTACATACCTCATACAAAGGCCAAGGAGTGCAGAATACTACATTATTTCCTTGGGCTAGTTAGATTCGTTCCACCGCCCCATGATAATAATCATAAGCTTGAATCAAAACTTGGGGTTCAACTCATAAGCTCGAGGTGGAGGCAAAAAGTGATTCACGTCGTGCCACGATGTTAAATCAAGCGCTTGTTGGGAGGCAACCCAGCTTTATTTTTTTTAATTTAGTTTATTTTATTTATTTTTTATTGTATTATTCTGGTAGTGTCTATTTTTTATTTTAGGAGCATGGAACGCAAAACCATTGGAAGGATGCAACAACAAACCAGATTGTACGGTTGGAACTAAGTGTGAGGTACCCGCACGAAGGACCAGGCCTGGGAGAAGTCTGAGTACCCCATGAGATGCTAGTGCTTCAGCCTTTGGCCTACCAGGGAGTTTTTTTACCCTCTTGTATGTATGTGTTTGCATTGGGGACAATGCACAATTTTAAGTGTGGGGTGAGGAGATTGTCTGGGTGACTTTCTATGCTATTTTAGTTATGTTAGTTTAATTAAAAAAAAATTTTGTTTAAAATAGAAAAGATTGGACTTTTCCCGACGATGGATCTATTAGATAATTTTCTTTAGGGATTTAAGTCTAAAGAAAAAAAGAAAAAAAAGATTTTTATGTCTGTAGTGTAGTAATTCCCCCTTGGTTTTTCTTTGTGTCACTGTTCTTTTCCAAGGGTTTTATTTGAACCGGGTGTAGTTAGTCTTTTTTTTAGGAATAGGAGCCATTGTGTTGTGTTTTGAAATGAAGCAATATCTCTTGACTTTGTTATGCCTTGAGAATAGTGAGTACTTTGGTTGTGACGCTTAGGCTCAGTTTTTTACTCTTGTATAAGTAACTTAAATTGTATGATTTTAACTTTGCTTAACTGCTTTGACTAGAGTGTCTTGATGAATCCCATCCTGAGTGAGTTATGTGCCATGTGTGTGTGAGGTTTGAGTGTTATTCTATGCATTGCATTTGATGCCTAGAACTTGCCCCGTGTGTTTGCAAAGCGAAATAGTAGTTTTGTTCAGTCTTGGAAGTGACATAGGCATTTCTTTATTAAGCCAGATATGTATATTTTACCGCCTAATTGTTATGTATCGTAGTTAACCCCTTTGAGCCTGTAATCCTGTTTCTTTGGCAACCACGTTACAGGCCTTACCCTTTTGTTTGAATTAACCATCTATTTGAATTATTGTAACCTCTCATGAGCACTTGAATTATTTATGAACTGTGTAAAAGTTAAAGTGTGGGGTGGCTGGTTTGGCTTTTGAGTGGAACTAATGAAATAAGGAGAAAGGTGCACTGTTCTGAACAACTAAGAGTCACTTCAACTAAGTTAAAATACATTGATGTGAAGGCGTAGTTTGGTTTTACATAAGTATGGGATTTGAATGTTAAAGTATATGTATTAAAGTGCTTAGGGAGGTGTAGTCACTCTTATATCTAAATGTATCCTACCCGTCCCGCAGCCTACATTACAACCATATAAAGTCCTACTTGATCCGAGACTGAATGAGCTCGATTAGTTGAGTAATACACTACGGGCAAGCCTATTGTGCATCTTTTGTGGCATATGAATGTTATTTCTGAGAGTGAGTGAATTCTTACTATCTTGAGTTCCTAAGTGCTCTTCAATTTTATTGTGTGGAACTACTCTCTTTTGTTGTGTGAGGGCACTTGATTCATGAAGGAAAGGTAATGTCAGTGATCTCTATGTTAGAGAAAGTAGGAGAGTTGTTAATAATGCGTGGTACTTGTGAGTCAAATCTTGAGGTGAAGATGTTACGCTTTTCTGCTTAGTCTATTTTAAATATTCTTGGTGTGATGAGTTAGGAGAATTGTTTTAAAAAAAGGTCGTGTCTATATAAAGTGTAGTTTGATTGCTCGAGAACGAGCAATGGTTTAAGTGTGGGGTGTTGATGATAGGCAACAATTTCGTATTTTAGTCGCTTATTACACTCAAATTTACTGCACTATAATTGAGTTTGAGCTTTCATCGCTAGTGTCTTGCACTAATTGTGTGTTTTATGCCTTGTAGGAGTGATTCCGAGCTATGTAGATATGATGAAATGAATTTCAAGTGATTTGGAGATTTTATGTCTGAGTAAAATCTCAAGGAATTAAGCCGGGATCGTGTTCGGGGGTCAACAGATGATAGTTAGAAGAAACGAAGAATCGAGTAAGTCTATTGCGCACTGTCTAGTAAAATGGACATAACATTTTTATCAGAACTCCATTTGGGTTCCATAATATACGGTTAGAAAGATAACTCAAGGGATACAACTTTAATTTTTTACGGTTTCCCAAATTCTAAACGGAACAAGGTGAAAAACACGGTCGAAACCGCGATCGCGGACCTGGTCGCGGACAGAGGCAGTGCACTTGTTAATATGCGCGGTCACTAGCGCGCCCGCGCTAGTCCAGGCCTGGAAACTTGTCCTTTTTCACATTGGGGAAGGTATAATTGTTTGGGACCAACCCTACTTGGTATATATACATGGGAAAATGGTATTTTGAGGAGGTTGGACAGATTTGAGACACAGATTCGACCTAAGGAGGCAGAGACACAATAGGAGCAAGGCGTGGAATTCTTCTACGAGTTTTTCCTTCCTCTTCCTATTTTTCATTGTTGGTTATGACAATTAGTATTGTAGTTTTACATACTATTATGAATAGCTAATTTGTTATCTAGGGTTTTGATGGAACCTTTTGTAGGATAAATTCTTGTTATGTTTTTATATAATTGAGCCGTAGTGTTTTCTCTATTTGTTCAACTATATTATTCTTGTGGTTGATTGAAGGGCCCTCAATTAGCTGTGCCAATTTAGTATGTATTACTCGGGAGAGAGTGCATATTTAGGTAGTTGTTGAACAACATCACTCCCGACGTATGTGAGGAATCAATAACCAAGGGTTTAAAGGTTGGATTTGGGATAACGAAACCTTGGGTGCGATCTAAGTGAGCTGTAACTAAAGTCAGCTAGCGTAACTCGGGAGAGTATGTCTAGTAAATTGTCGTAATTACTCGGGAGAGAATTGCAACATGCAGAGCGCTCATGATCGGTAGAGAATACTTAGACGAAATTATAGAAGACATAGCGGGAAGGATTCCGACAATTGGGGAAATCATAACTCTAAACCTCCTTAATCTTTTCTCCAACCTGTAGTATCTTTAGTGTTAAGTTATTATTTTAATTTGTTTGTTAGTTAGTTAAACACAAGAATCTTAATATCTATAAGTTAGGAATTGTTCGAGCTTGTATTCTTGGTGATAGTGAGCAACTATAGCTAAGCCTTAGTTCTTTGTGGGATTCGACTTCGCACTTTTAGACCGAATTATATTTGCAGCGACCGCTTATCCTTTTTAGGACTAGAGTTGGGAGTGATCATCGGGCGGTATACCCGGAAGATCAGTTGGAAACACATTAGATAAATCACGTACCACTGGAACTGAATCAACTGTAGGGGAATAAATACTAACATATCTCACATAAGCTAGATACACGTCACACCCCTTCTCAACCATTCGCTGAGCTTTACGAAATGAAATAACTCTACTGGTAGTGTGATCTAAGGTACCTCTCCACTCTAATCGCAGTACACCTGGCATAGCCAGCGTCACGGTTTTGGCATGACAATCAAGAATAGCATGATGGGGCGACAACCAGTCCATGCCCAATATAATATCAAATTCTACCATGCTGAGCATAATAAATCGGCTATGGTCTCGAAACCACTAAGTGAAATCAAACACGACCGATAAACGTGGTCCACAACAAGAGAATCTCCCACAGGAGTAGAAACATAAAAAGGGGAACTCAAAGAATCCCGAGGTACGCCCAAATGAGGGGCAAAATAAGGGGACACATAGGAATAAGCGAGGCCTGGATAGAATAGAACCGATGCTCTATGAAAGACCGAAACAATACTCTGATGACAGAATAGGAGGCAACAGCCTCAGTACGAGTAAGAAGAGCATAATATTTGGCTTGGCCTCCTCCTCTAGGGCGACCTCTACCTCCCCGACCTCTAGAACCGTGATGTGAACTGAGTACCTCTATTTGAAATGATGGAAACTGGAATACGTTGTTGATAAACAATCTCCCAGATATAAATCTCAGCCAACCGCTCTGAAGAATAGGTAGTACATACAAGAATGAAGTGTGCGGACTTGGTCAGCCGATCCACAATCACCCAAATGGCATCAAACTTCCTCAAAGTCCGTGGAGTCCAACTACGAAGTCCATGGTGATCCGCTCCCACTTCCACTCTGGAATCACTATCTGCTGAAGCAAGCCACCCGGTCTCTGGTGCTCATACTTTACCTGCTAACAATTGAGGCACCGAGCTACAAACCCAACTATATCTTTCTTCATCCTTCACCAACAATAGTGCTTCCTAAAATCCTGATACATCTTCGCGGTGCCCAGATGGATGGAATACCGCAAATTGTGAGCCTTTTCTAGAATCAACTCTCGAAGCCCATCAACATTGGGTACACATACCCGACCCTGCATCCTCAATACCTCGTCATCGCCAATGGTCACATCTCTTGCATCGTCATGCAGAACCTTGTCTTTGAGGACAAGCTAATGAGGGTCATCATATTTGCGCTCTCGAATACGATCAAGCAAGGAAGACCGAGAAACCACACAAGCAAGGACCTGATTGGGCTCCGAAATATCCAATCACACGAACATCCCGGCTAAGGCCTAAACATCCATCGCCATGGGCCTCTCTGCTGCTTGTAGATAAGCCAAACTCCCCAAACTCTACGCCCGACGACTCAAAGCATCGGCCACCAAGGAAACTACGGATCTCTATAGCTGAGGATGGTCTGGGCCAACTCTGCACTGCTTCCACTTTTTTTCGGATCCACCTTGATCCCTTCACTTGATACCACGTGACCCAAGAATACCACGGAATCTAACCATAACTCACATTTCGAGAACTTTGCATATAACTTCTTTTCCCTCAAAGTCTGAAGCACTATTTTCAGGTGCTGCTCATGATCTTCCCGACTCCGGGAGTATACCAGAATGTCATCAAAAAAGACTATGACGAACGAGTCCAGATATGGCTGGAATACACTATGCATCAAATGCATGAAGGTTGCTGGGGCATTGGTCAGCCCAAATGACATAACAAGGAACTCTAATAACCATACCAAGTCTTGAAGGCAGTCTTCAGGATATCTGGCTCCCGAATCTTCAACTGATGATAGCCTGAACGCAAGTCAATCTTAGAAAACACACGAGCACCCTGTAACTGATCAAATAAGTCATCAATACGTGGCAAAGGATACTGGTTCTTCATTGTATCTTTGTCCAACTGGCGATAATCAATGCACAAACGCATAGAACCATCCTTCTTCTTCACAAATAAGACAGGAGCATCCCAAGGTGATATACTGGGCCGAATAAAACCCTTATCAAGCAATTCCTGTAACTGCTCCTTCAACTCAGGAGGAACCATACGGTAAGGAGGAATAGAAATGGGTTGAGTGCCCGGCAACAGATTAATGCCAAAATAAATACCTTTGTTGGGCGGCATACCCGGAAGATCAGCTGGAAACGCATCAGAGAAATCACGTACTACTGAAACTGAATCAACTGTAGGGTATCAATACTGACATCTCTCACATAAGCTAGATACGCATCACATCCCTTCTCAACCATTCGCTGAGCTTTAAGAAATGAAATAACTCTACTGGTAGTGTGATCTAAGGTACCTCTCCACTCTAATAGCAGTACACCTGGCATAGCCAGTGTCATGGTTTTGGCGTGAAAATCAAGAATAGCATAATGGGGCAACAACCAGTCCATGCCCAATATAACATCAAAATCTACTGCGCTGAGCAATAATAAATTGGCTCTGGTCTCGAAACCACTAAGAGCAATCAAACACGACCGATAAATATGGTCCACTACAAGAGAACTCCCACAAGAGTAGAAACATAAATAGGGGAACTCAAAGAATCCTGAGATACAACCAAATGATGTTGAAAATAAGAGGACACATAGGAATAAGCGAAGCCTGGACCGAATAGAGCCGATACTCTATGAAAGACCGAAACAATACCTGTGATGACAGAATAGGAGGCAACAGCCTCAGTACGGGTAGGAAGAGCATAATATCTGGCTTGGCCTCCCCCTCTAGGGAGACCTCTACCTCCCCGACCTCCAGCTCTAGTTGGCTGGGCAGGCGGGGTAGCAACTGGTGATGTAATCATAGCCTGGGAACTCTGCGGAGCACGCTGTGCCTAAGAAGTTTATGGAGGTGCACCCCTCCTAAGTCTAAGGCAATTCCTCACCACATGGCATGTGTCGCCACACTCAAAACTTGCTCTAAGAGGACGTGGCGGTTGTGACTAGCTCGAGCCAGTTTTGCTGGACTGACCACTGAAGGCACCCCGTGCATGAGGCGCACTAGATATTGGAGGTGCATAATAAGGCTCCTGAGGTCTAGGAGGAGCTGGAATACCACTGGCTGCTGGAATAGCTAAATGAACGGGGTGACTCACATAACCCCTACCATGACAAACTGCAGTTGGGACACGGGCACCAGAATAATGGCCCGACTCTCGAGACCTCTTGGCCTCTCTCTTATTTTTATCCCGAGCATGCATGCCCTCTACTCTCCTAGCAATGCTCACCACCTGCTAATAAGCAATATCCATCTCCAACTCCCCGGCCATGCTAGATCTGATGCTAGGAATAAGCTCCTCAATAAACCGGCAAACTCTCTCACGAACCGTAGAAACCAAGGCCGGTGCATGCCAAGCCAAGTCGCTGAAACGGACAGCATACTCCAAAACATTCATAGAACCCTAGCACAAATGCTCAAACTCCGTGCACCATGCGTCCCTAAGGCTCTGACGGACATACTCTCTCAGGAACATATCTGAAAACTGAGTCCATGTAAGGGAAGCTGCTTCAGCCGGACTGTCCAACTCAAAAGTACGCCACCACTGATAGGCTGCCTCTCGAAGCTGGAAGGCAGTGAAAGAAACCTCACTCGATCCTGATATACTCATAGTGCGGAGGATACAATGGCACTCCTCCAGAAATCCCTGAGCATCCTCCGTTGCTAGACCACGTAGGAGACTGGTACTTCTTGAACCTCTCAAGCCTCCTCTGCTCCTCCTCTGAAGCTACTGCCCTATCCTCGGGCTGAACTCGGGTTACAGGCAGTACCGGTATAATCTCTAGGACCTGATCGACCTGTACTCGCTGCCCAGGAGTATGGGCGGCGGGATTTCGTACTCCTCCCCCAGCCTGATATGTGGTTGCAGCTGGGCTCCTCTGTAGCAGCTCGCGTACGTGCTCTAGCTGCACCACATGCGCGTCCTCGGCCTCTACCCCGGCCCCAACCTCTGACAGCTCTAGCAGGCAGTGTGGGTGTCTGGTCATCTCTGGTAGCACGTGCCCTCGCCATCTGTGAGAGAATAGAAGACACAGGTTTAGAATTTTGATATCAAAATCTCGCACGACAAGGAAATCAAATAAAGTGGAATTTTCCTAACAATTACATAGGCTCTTGTAGGAAAGTACATACGTCTCCATACTGATCCGCGAGACTCTAATAAACCGGCTTGTGATTCATGACTCCTATGAACCTAGAGCTCTGAACCAACTTGTCACGACTCGATTTCTCCCTTCGTGAATAGTTGTGACACACCTAGTCTCTACGACTAGGTAATCCTAACAATTTGTGGAAAAGGGGAAAATAAAATACGAAACTTGCAATTTACGGATAACATAAATAAAAGGTTTAACATGCCGCTCGGCATAAACAATACCACTCTCTCAAAACTTAATAAAGACTCTCCCAAAACCCGGAACTTCATGAAATCACAAGCTAGAGAAAATTACATAGTGTTCTAACTCCAAAATGTCCAAACAACACAAATACAAGAAGTCTAAAGGTAAAGAGGAGAATAGAGAAGGACTTCTAGGTCTGCGGATGCGGCAGATATACCTCGAAGTCTCTGTAATTGCCCGCCTCACTGATAGAATGGCTGAGCAGAAGAACCTGGATCTACACACGAAAAACATGTGCAGGAAAGGGCATGAGTACACCACAGCGGTACCCAGTAAGTGCCAAGCCTAACCTCGGTCGAGTAGTGACATAGAAAGTCAGGGCGCTACTGGTTATATGATTATACATTAAGGTAAAACAGTTCAGAAAGTAACATTATAATTAAAGATGTTAACCGTCAAATAAAGATGAAATCTCAGAAAAAGATAATTCAACCAGCAGTAATAACAACAGAGGATCTCCCAAGATAACGTCCTGTAGTCCCAAACGTAAATGTGCAAGGGGATCTCCCAAAATACCGATCCGTAGTCCCAAAGTAAATATCCAGTGCAGGGGGATCTCCCCGGGATACTGTCCCGTAGTCCCAAATATAAATGTGCAGGGGGGATCTCCTGGAATACCGATCCGTAGTCCAAAGTAAACACACAACAGTCTCAAGAAAGAAATCTACAGGAATAAATAGGAATTTCTACTCTAAGCATGCTACATAGAATCCGAGTAAGCAGTTAAAGCAGATAAGGCAGTTAAGTCCCATAGTCATGCTTTTCCTAAGCTAAACAAGAAACTGTAAGTACAAGTATTGCTCAATTAAAGGAAAAACATAGATATTTACTTAATATGAATGGAGTTTTTCAATAATTAGCACGTGTACAAACTCATTACCTCACGTACACGACATTCATACAGCAACAGTACCAAAATACTAAGAGGAGTTCCCCCACACAAGGTTAGGCAAGCCACTTACCTCGAACCGGCTCAAAATCAATCTGATATCACGCTCTTGCCATGAGTATCGAACTCCGAGTGGCCCAAATCTAATCAAATCAATTGCATAATGTAGTTAAAACTACAAGCAACTAATTTAACTAATGAATTTAAAGCTACGGCGAGAAATTAGGAAAAACGCCCAACAATCCTCCCCAGGCCCACATCTCGGAATCGGGTAAAAATTACGGATTATGAACACCCATTAAATCACGAGTCTAACCATACCAAAATCACTCAAATCCGATACCAAAACCTCGATCAAAATTCCAAATCTCGGCCTAAGAATTTTTCCTCAATTCTCCCAATTTTTCACCCCAAATCCGAAATTAAATGATAAATATAAGCTTAGGTTAATGGAATACATCAAAAAGGAGTTAGAATCATTACCCACTGATCTTCTCTTCAAAATCCCCACAAAATCACCTTCCCCCGAGCTCCAATTTGATTTTACAAGTTATGAACTCAAACCCCCGATTTCAATATTTCTGCCCAGCGATTTCTGCTTCTGCGGCCATGGGACCGCATCTGCGGTCATGGGACCTCATCTGCGGTCCCACTTCTGCGGCTGGGGACTCGCACCTGCGAAAGTTCATTAAACCCACAGGCGCCGCACCTGCGCTCCACTCCTCGCAGATGCGCTTCTTATTCTGCGGTCCTTGAGCCGCATCTGTGACCAATAGCCTTCAAGCCTCAGACTGCATCTGCGGTTGGCAATCCGCTTCTGCAGCGCCGCACTTGCGGTCCAATATCCCTAGGTACGAAAACAACAGGTTCAACAACTTCATCATTTGCCTATGTCCAAATCAACTTCCGTTAAGCATCTAAAACTCACCCGAGGCCCCCGGGACCTCAACCAAACATGCCAACCAATCTTAAAACATCGTACAAACTTATTCCAATCCTCAAATCACATCAAACAACGCTAAAACCATGATTCACCCTCCAATCCAAGCCTAATGAACTTGAAATCTTAACAATTATACCTCCGATGACAAACCAACCAAAACAAGTCCGATTGACCCCAAATTTTGCACACAAGTCACATTCAACACTACGGAACTATTCCAACTTTCGGAATTCGATTCCGACCCCGATATCAAAACTTCACTATGGATACGGAAACTTTAAAAATTCAACTTTCGAAATTTCAAGCCTAAATAAGCTACGAACCTCCAAAACACAATCCGAACACGCCCCTAAGCCCGAAATCACCCAACGGAGCTAACAGAATCGACAAAATTCCATTTTGAGGCCGTCTTCATACTGCTCCAACTACGATCCAAATTCTAAAGCTTTAACTCTCAATTAGGGACTAAGTGTCCCAAAACACTCCGAAACTCAAAACGAAACTTCCCGGCAACCCACAATAGCAGAAATAAACACGGGGAAAGCAGTTAATAGGGGATCGGGGCATAAATTCTCAAAATGATCGGCCGGGTCATTACACCTTCCCGATCATACGTTGAGCCTTCACGTAGGAGATAACATTGCGGGTAGAATGACTAGGAGTCCCTCTCCACTAAAATCGAGGCAACCCCGGAAAGGCTAAGGTCATTGTCTTGGCGTGACAGTCCAATATAGCATGATAAGTTGACAACCAATCCATCCCCAAAATGACATCAAAATCAACCATATCGAGAAGTAGGAGATCTACATTAGTCTCAAGACCCCCAATAATAACTGCACACAAGCGATGGGCACGATCAACAACAATAGAATCCCCCACCGGCATGGACACATACAAAGGAGCACTTAAAGAATCACAAGGCACTACAGTATATGAAGCAAAGTAAGATGACACATAAGAGTATGTAGACCCTTGATCAAATAGAACTGAAGCATCTCTACTGCAAACTGAAACACTACCTGTGATAACAGCATCGGATGACTCAGCCTCAGGCCTGGCCGAGATAGCATAACATCGAGGCTGGGCCCCACCACCCTGAATCATATCTTTGGGATGGCCTCCTACTGGCTGGCCTCCACCGCTAGCGGCCTGACCTCCACCTCCTCGAGCTGTCTGACCCCTACCTCTAGCTAGCTGAGAGAGCGGTGGAACACTGATGCCGAGACCATGGAACGAGAACTCTGATGCTGAGAACTGCTCGATGCTCGAGGGTAATACCTAGAAATGTGCCTGGGATCGCCGCAAGTATAACAAAGTTTTGGTTGATGTGGCTGATGACCCTGAAACTGACCTTGGAGACCTGAGTAACCACCCTAAGATCTCTGAAGCGAAGGTGCACTGATATAAGCTAGCTGATTGGAATACTGTATATGAGGGCCACGACCACCTGAAGCACCGTGAGAAGCTTGAAGTGCTGAATGAAACGGCCTGGGAAGATGGCCTCTTCCAAAAGTACCCCGGCCTCCAGATGAGGCCCCTCTGAATCCACCGAAGTGACGAGGCCTCTTATCAGACCCCTAACCAATCCCCTGAGCTAAAACCATCTCAACTCGCCTGGGAACCTTGGTTGCATCCTAGAAAGAAATCTCACTCCCAGTCTCCTTAGCCATCTGCAATCTGATAGGCTAAGCAAGTCCCTCAATAAACCTCCTCACTCCCTCTCTCTCGGGGAATATAAGAACAGCATGACAGGCCAAATCAACAAATCGAATCTCATACTGAGTGATAGTCATAAAACCCTATTGCAGAAGCTTGAACTGCCTCTGGTAGTCCTCTCTCTGAGTGACAGGAAGATACTTATCCAGAAATAGTCGAGAGAACTAGTCCCATGTAAGAGCCGGCGACCCAACTGGCCTGGCCAAAACATAATCCCTCCGCTATTTCTTGGCGGAACCTGACAGATGAAATACAGCAAAGTCGACCCCATTGGTCTCCATTATCCCCATGTTACGTAGCACCTCATGACAACTGTCCTGATAGTCCTGGGGATCCTCTGAAGATGTACCGCCATAGTGAGCTGGGAAAAGCTTGGTAAACCTATCCAATCTCTGCAAAGCCTCAGAAGACATAGTTGAACCATCACCGGTCTGTACTGCAACACCCGACGGAACTACCTCAACATGTTGAGCTACTAGAGTCCGAAATTGAGGAGCCATCTGCTTCGGAGTGTGGGTAGCGGGAGTCTGTGCTCCTCCCCAGCCCGAGAGACGGCTGGTGCTACAGCGAACGTGCCAGCCTGAGAAACACTCTCTATAAGGCCTACTAGACGGACCAAAGCATCCTGAAGTATCGGGGTAGCGATGAACCCCTCTGGAACCTGAGCTGGCCCTGCTGGAACGGTCTGGGCTGGATCCTCCTCATTAAACTCTACCTGAGGCTTCGCCGCTGGTGTTGCTGCTCGAGATATGGGCTGAGCCCTGCCCCTGCCTAGGCCTCTAGCACGACCCCGGCCTCGTCCTCTGCCCCTCGTAGGAGCTTCCACTGGGGACTCTGGCTATTGCTCAGCTGATGAAGCAGTACGTGTTCTCGCCATCTGCGAAAGAACAAGACTAGAGAGCTCAATTAGCATTGGAAAAACCAAACCGCACAATGAGAAATATAGACGCAAAACGGTTTCTAACTCCATAGCCTCTGTGAAAGAACAAGAGTAGAGAGTTCAATTAGCATTGGGAGAACTAAACCGCACGATAGAGAAATATAGAAGCGAAATTGTTTAATACGCTAACCCTTAACAATTTAGTAAATAACGGAAATTAAACCAAAACAGATTAAAGGAGTGCAGAATTTCATAATAATCCAAGTACTTATACACGACTACCCAGAATCTGGCGTCACAATTCATGAACTTCTAAGAGTCACTACAAATACTGGCTGAAAGAAAGTACAACTGTCTTCGAATTAAAGAAACAGAAAACTGGAATAATTGGAACGGGACTCCAGGGTCTGCGAACGCCGGCAGATCTACCTTGGGTCTCCTATTGGATTGAAGGCAGCAGCTCAACTCGAGTCAACACGGTCCAGTACCGAAATCTTCACAGAAAGTGCAGAGTGCAGTATCAGTACAACCTACCCCATGTACTGGTAAGTGCCAAGCCTAGCCTCGGCGAAGTAGTGACGAGGCTAGGACAAGACACATACATAAACCTATGTAGTTAAACAATATACTAGCAGAATACAACTAATAGAAGCTAAGCAGAAATTAACGGGAGGGAAAGCATGCTAAGGGGGGTGCAACATAAAGAATCACAACAATAGAGGAATTGAAATATCTAGTACACCTTGAACAAGTAAACACAACAAACGGAAAATGCACGGCATCACCCTTCATGCTTTTACTCTCAACCTCACCAGATAATCAATAATAAAAATGTGCATGTTATCACCCTTCGTGCTTTATCACTCAACCTCACCATATAAATAATAGAAATATGCACGGCATCACCCTTCGTGCTTTATCACTCAACCTCACCATATAAATAATAGAAACGTGGACGGCATCACCATTCGTGCTTTATCACTTTACCTCACCAAAACAAGAGACAACGGTAATAGGGAGATAGAAATGACAACAACTAGTCTTACTTCAGCACTCAGTTCCCCAACACAAATCTCAACTTTTAGTAAATGCTCAATCAATACCACATTAAAATAAACATGATAAGAAATTGCTCAACACATAGAATAGCTAGCCTAAACATGAACAATATAATCAAAAACAAAAACACGACATCTACAAGGATAAGGCTCACTTGCATGCTATGACCCAATAACAACGTATAGGTACTCGTCACCTCACCTATACGTTGTACTCAACATCCAAACACGTAACAAGTAAGCAAATAACACCTAATCCCTCAAGCTAAGGTTAGCCACAACACTTACCTCACTCCTATGGCCAAACTCAAAGCTCAATCACCGCTTTTCCCTTCACACAACCCTCTGGACCAATAAAATCTAGCAAATTACCAACCAAACAATTCAATTTATGCCTTAGGAACTACCCACGATTGCAAGGAATTCAATTTAGGCCATTTTTGGAAAAGTCAACACCCAGGCCCCCTTGGTCCAATCCCAAAATTCGGACCAAAACTCGATTACCCATTCACCTTGGAGCCCGGATATACAATTGGTTTTGGAATCCGACCTAAATTTGAGGTCTAAAACCCCAAATTTTGAAATCCCTAGTTTCTACCCAAAATCCCCAATTCCACCATAAAAAATCCTAGATTCTAGGTTGAAATCTTGTTATATGAAGTGAAAGATTTAAAGAAATGAGTTAAGAATCACTTACCTATGATTTGGGGAAGAAATGGTCTTTGGAAAATTGCCTCTTGTGGTTTAGGTTTTGAAAATTTGGGAAATGAATCAAAATCCCGTCTAAATCCCCTTTACACAGCTGCAAATGTCGCATTTGCGACCTGAGCTTCGTAAATGCGAAGCTCTCAAATGCAAAGGTGCTATCGCAATTGCGAAGCCTTTCACAGTCCTGCTGCCTTCGCAAATGCAAGGAAAGTGTAGCAATTGCGATCATTGAACCTCGCAAATGCGAGTAAAAGATCGCATTTGCGATCCTTGCCCCTCCCAAACTCCCTTCGCAAATGCGAAGGTAACCTGGTAAATATGAGAACCACTTGCCTAGCTTCTCTTCGCATTTGTGATGAAAGCCTTGCAAATGCGGAACCAGCAGGTTTTGCAATTGCGATGTGTGATCTCAGAAATATGAGATCAAAGGCCGGCAACAAGATCACAGCAAATTTTTCCTTAAGTTCTAACACCCCGTAGCCTATCCGAAACTCACCCGAGCCCTCGAGACTCCAAACCAAACATGAACACAAGTCTTGAAACATCATACGAACTTGCTCGTATGATCAAATCGCTAAAATAACACCTAAATTTACGAATTTAGCACAAAATCACATGAAATTCTTAAGAACACTTTGAAATTCCTCTTTTCTCAGCGGAATGCACGAATCACCTCAAATTGGTTCCATTTCTTACCAAATTTCACAAACATGACTTAAATATTGTATTACACATGTACCGGGCTCCGGAACCAGAATAGGGCCCGATACCAAAGAGATCAAATATTAATCAAATTCTTTAAACCATTAGATTTTCAGACTTACAATTTTGAAGAAAAAATTCATTACTCGTGCTAGGGACCTCCGAATCCGATTCCGGGCATACGCAAAGGTCCCATATTTTGATACGGACCCACCGGGACTATCATATCATGAGTCCAGGTCCATTTACTCAAAATGTTGACCAAAATCAACCAAATTAACTTTTAAAGGTAAAAAATATTGTTTTTCTTAAATTTCCACATAAAGACTTTCCAGAAATGTGCTCGGACTATGCACACAAATCGAGGAGGAGAAAAATGAATTTTTGAAGACCTCGGAACACGGAATCGGGCTCTAAAACATAAGATGAACTTTTGGGACATCACAAATTTCAATATTTCTAATAAGTCGATTAAACAAAATAAATTATCTGGATCTATTACATTTCCCAAGGATTGGTTATACAAATCATGAGCTTCTAAGAATAAAGTTTACAAAGCTGACATGAAAAAAATAAATCTTCTATTTGAAAAGTACATAAACAAAGTTTTATAATCTAAGGCTACCGTGAACAAGAGGCAGCTACAGCAAGGAATGCAGGTACGCCTTCAAATCCAGCAACCATCGAACGCGGCAACATCGGCATCCCGAATCTGCACGCAATGTGCAGGAAGTACAGTATGAGTGCAACCGACCCCATGTACTCAAAAAGTAACAAACCTAACCTCGGGTTGAAAGCACTGACGAGCTGGAACATAGGTCGGGTCCAACACAAATAACCAACAGCAGTTCATACATCGTAGAGCAGATAAACAAGGAAATAATCTCAGAGATAAAAATGTTCAGCTTTTGCACAATTTTTCAGAAAATAGTTTCATTTTTCAAGAATATCAGTGAAAACCCAAATCCTTTTTCAAAGTCTTCGAAATATTATGAGATAGTTTGAAACTTGTAGTTTTACTGAAAAATCCTTTCCACAATAAATAAATAAAATATTTCATTTCCTTTCCAAATGACAAGTGTGAAATACCACTCTATACCCACATATCAATGTGTGTAAAAAGTCACAAATGATGTGACACCGTACAGCATGAGGATAAATGTGTCTCTATGCATGTATGCCATATATGCATGCCAATGGCATGTATCTCATAGATGAATCGTGTACTCAACCTCACTGTATCACACTTTCCACTCATCATACTCAACCACTCGGTAATGTATATGGCTCATACGGCCCAGGGAAATCCATCCCTAAACATATACAACACTAACTATAAGTCATACAGTACCGAGGAAAAACAGTAATCCAACCCTGTGGAGAAATCCATGTCCAGGTATCAAGTACTTTAGACAAATCCATGTCCAGGGAAATCCATCCCTCAATAATATATAAATTCTCAGCCACTCGGTATTGTATATGGCCTATGCGGCCCAGTGAAATCCATCCCGGAACATATACAACACCGACTAGAAGTCACCCATGTAAGGCCCCGTGAAATTTCTACTCAAAAACCCGTCCCGTTGTGTCAAGTTAGGAATAAGCTCGCCGCGGTTCGGACCTTTTGGATTGATCTGTGCATTAAAAAGTTAAGGAAAAATATTTTTCAGAAGAGCAAATTTTTGCGGCCCATTATGCGGCCGCATAATAGCAATGCGGGCCTCATAACTACCGAGAGTAAGGCAGAATGTTTGCTAATTTTGAGGGAAACTATGCGGCCAATTATGCGATCACATAATCGATATGCGGGCCGCATAGTCGTCGCATAACCTCCTTGGAATTTTTGCGAAGGGCAGTTCTGCGGTGCTTTATGCGACCGCAAAACAAGTATGTGGACCACATATTGGTCGCATATCGGGGCATAATATTCAAGTCTTGAGGGCTATTTTGCGGTCCCTTTTGCAGGCTGCATATCAGTTATGCGGTCGCATATGCGATCGCATATTAAGTCGGGGCTTCCATTTTCTAACTTTTAAAAACCGACCCCATTCCGTTAAAAACACCCCCTTTAGACCATTTTGTGCTTTTTCTATTACATTTAGAGTGAGAGAAAGAGTTCTAGAGGGAGGAAGTGATCCTCACCAAGTCTCTACCCCAAATCTTTGATGATTATCAAGTAAAGTTACTATGCCTTCATCCTAAGAGGTAAGAACTTGTGCCCTAACCTTTGAATTTAAAATTCCTACTAAAATGAGTAAGTAACAAGTGGGTTCATGGGTATAAGGATTGATTATCTTGCATGCATGAATGATAAAAGGGTATGGGGAGATTGTGAGCTAAAAATGTAACAAATGGGGTGTAGGATGATAGAATCTTTCACAAAAAGGTCCTAAAATCACAATGCACACTTAGTGCTTGATAATGTGCCCAAATGAGCTAGAATCTTGATTATCCCTCTAATTTTTGGTTCAACTTGTAATTCTCATAAAATAGATCGAAGTTGCTAGGAGTTCCGGAATTATTGTATGAATTTAAGGAAAGCTCTATTAAGGTATGTATGGCTAAAAACCCCTCTTCTTAGAAAGTGAGCTCCTTTGGTGTCCGTGCAAATGTTGTAAGATCGAAATTTGATTGATGTATTGCTTGTTATTTCAAATGAATTGGTGTTGCAAATATATACGTGAAAGGTGTGTCTCAATGTGTTCAATATACTATTCTTGGTAATTTAAGGATGAGTGAAGAATGTGAACCATGTGCTAAAATGCCAAGAATTCAAGTCAAGTTTAAATTGAGATTGTTATGCCAAACTATGTGAAATCGCCTCTATGCTTACAACTTGAATTTCTCTTGTATGTGCCTATTATCTTAAATCGCAAGGTTAATGTTGAAAGTGAAAATGATGTGAAATCTGGGGGGAAAAGAGTTTGAGTTATGAAATGTGGCCTTGTGCCAAGTATGATGTGATAATTGTGGCCCCAAGTGCCGATGAACTGATATATGTGAAATAAGATTGAAATGAGATTATTGATGAAAAAGGAAAAATGTCTTGGTAAGACGGCCTAGCCTATCGGGCCGTGATCGGACGCCATGCCGCACTCATGGTGGTATTGTGTTGATATTGAAACCGGAAAGTGGGACTGAAATTGTGACTGAGGTACGTCTCAAATGAGGCAACCTAGCCGATCGGGTCGTGATCGGACTCCGCGCAAGAAAGCAGTGGTATTGTGAATGATGATGCAACTGTATTAAATGTCCCAACCTAAAGCTATGGAAATTATGTGAAAGTTATGTGATCCCTTTTATTTGATGATGTGGTGATTGTTTAAAGCTTTTGTTGATCCTTATGATTTCTTTACTCTTATATGACAGTTCTTTCTAATGAGATGGTGTTTAGTTATACATACTAGTACTATTCCACGGTACTAACGTCCCTTTTGCCGGGGGCGCTACATCTTTGAATGGATGTAGGTGGTTCCATAGTAGACAGTGCCGATCGTAGATAGCGGTGCATCCTCCTCTTAACAGTCTTGGTGAGCCCTTTTCTTCCAGGGGTTATGCAGTATATCTTTTGTTATAAATTAGCACTTTTTGAGGTATAGTCGGGGCCTTGTTGCCGGCATTATCATAACTGTCTTTTGTATCTTTAGAGGCTCCATAGACGTTTGTGTGGGTTATGTACGGGTGATTGGATGGGTCAATGAACTGTGATGTAATTCTAAACTCTTGTTCCTTTAAACTGTAACTGTATGAAATTTTGGAAACTTAACTATGGTTTAAGATTTGTAATATAAAATGAACTAGCAATGTTATATGTACGATCTTTCCTACTATCTAATTAAAAGAAAGCATGGTTTCTCGTTCATAGTCAGTGTCCAAAAAAGGCTTGCTCTATCGGGTTCACTTGATTGAGCGTAGGTCGCACCACCCAAGGTTGGGCGTGACAACCCAGTACCGAGGGAAAAAGGCAATCCAACCCTGTAGAGAAATCCATCTCTGGATATCAAATACATCGAACAAATCCATGTCCAGGGAAATACATCCCTCAATAATATCATCCGCTCTCATTGGGCGTGTGTAGACTCCGGAGGGGCTCCTTCAGCCCAAGCGCTATAACAAGCCAATCATGGCATACATCGATAAATCATGCTGCGGCATGCAGCCCGATCCCATAACTGTCAGTCATAATCAGGCTCTCGGCTCACTTAGTCATCAATCTCTCCAGTATCACCCACGGCTCACAATGTCATGAAAACTGACCCGGAATAATGATATGATGTATCAAATAGTAACAATTGAGACTGAGATATGATATGAATGCATAAATGTGACTGAGTACGAAATATCAATGAAATCAATAAGATGACAACAAGAAACAACCGCTAGGGGTCCCAACAAGACCAGCATAAAGACTAAACATGATATCTAGCATGATGTGCAGCTCAATTACTTTATCACGTGGTGAAAAACACAAATATCAACAAAGTGGGCCACAAAACAATGCCCTGGAAACAACAGAGTCGCAACTCACAGGGTACACGCCCAGACGCCCGTCACCTAGCATGTGCATCACCTCAACACCAATCACATAACACATAATTCGAGGTTTCACACCCTCAACACTAAGTTTAGAAGAGTTACTTATCTTAAGCAAGCCAATTCCGACACAGAGCAAGCCAAACGATGCTCCAAGAATGCCATCACGCGCGTAGCGACCTCCAAACGGCTCCAAACTAGCCAAAAACAACTCAAATACATCAGATAAAGCCCAAGGAAGCAACTACAATTGATAAAGATCGAATTCTACATCAAATCCCAAATCTGGCAAAAAATCACATCCGGACCCACACCTCGAAACTCGACAAAACTAAAATCCGACAACCCATTCAATTACGAGTCCAACCATACTAGTTTCACTCAAATCCGTCTCCAAATCGGTGTTCAAAACTCAAAAATACATATTATAAAACTTTAGGCCAAAACCCCCAATTTCCTCTTTCAATTCATCAACCAATTGCTAAAAATGAAGATATTTTCATGAAATATAATCAAGACTGAGTGTAGAACACTCACCCCAATCCTTGTGATGAAAATTTCTCCAAAATTTCCTTAATACGAGTCTCACATCTCAAAATATGAAGAAATAACCAAAACCTCGATTTTAATAGCTTCTGCCCAGAAATTTCCGCATTTGCGGTAAAAATTTTGCATCTGCGACCTCCGCTTCTACGGATAAAGAACTAGCATTTGGGAGAAAACTGCTTCTGCGATGGCCAGAACCGCACCTACGGTCGCGCTTCTGCGCAAATACCTCTGCTTGTGCGGACCTCCACCCCTTAGGGAAAACTTGCATCTGCGATGCTTGGCTCGCATTTGCGCCCATCGCACCTGCGGAATATCAGTCGCAGGTGCGGAAACACCAGAACCAGTAGCTCCTCAGCAATGAAAACATGAAGAACAATGATCCTAACCTCGTCCGTAACTCGCCCGAGCCCCTCAGGACCTCATCCAAACATACCTAAAAGTCTGATAACATAACACGGACCTACTCGAGGCCTCAAAACACACATAACAACATCGAAAGCGAATCACACCTCAATTCAAAACTATTTGACTTTGAAACTTCAACTTCCACAATCGATGTCGAAACTTATCAAATCACGTCCGATTGACTTTAATTTTGCACACAAGTCACATTTGACATTACGGACCTGCTTAAACTTTCAGAATCGGAATCCGACCCCGATGCCAAAGAGTCCACTCCCAGTCAAACTTTTCAAATTCCAACTTTCGCCATTTCAAGCAAAATTCCACTACGGACCTCCAAATCATGATCCGGACGCGCTCCTATGCCCAAAATCACCTAACGGAGCTAACAGAACCATTAGATGCCCAATCCGAGGTCAAATACTAAAAAGCCAAACTTGGTCACACTTTACAAATTTAAAGCTTCAAGCTAAGAATCATTCTTCCAAATCAATTTCGAATTACCTGAAAACCAAAACCGACGATTCACATAAGTCATAATACATCATTTGGAGCTACTTGTGCGCGAAAACTACCGAGTGAAGAGCAAATGCTCAAAACAACCGGTCGGGTCGTTACATCCTCCCCCACATAACAATACGTTTGTCCTCGAACGTGCCCAGAGTTGTTCCAAAAGCCAACAAATTGCCGACTAACCTTACCATGCACATACCCGGGGGGTTATCCCACGTCACCCTATCCCGTATAGGTCGGATAACACAACATGACTGAAATTTCTTAATCCAGCCTAGCCCATAAGCCTTAGAATCCAATTTCCACATCCAATATTTTCTATAAAATCAGAATCTCGCATCTACACACTATATAAGTCTGAACAATCTGTATTGAGCCATAACCATAACCCAAGATGAAATCACATGATATACAACATAACTCAAACACTCAATGCGATAATTTCTAATCACGGTAGCTGCTAAAAACAACCCAATGCTGGTAATAAAACTCTTATCAAACAGAGCCTCATTCTAACACCTTCATATACCGCCAATGAAGAAAGAACATGCAGGAACTCATAACCACTCACCAGATCAACAAGTTGTGGAACTCCCTCTCATCCGACAGGAACTATAGCAAATTTCTAAGCCGACTTTCGATATTATATTTCCAACCATGTTGTAATCAATTCCGATAGTATCCATTCTTGGTCTAATAACCTCATGTCATCCAACACGACCACTCTAGTGACATGACACATCAATACATTCTAAAGCCATAACATGTGCAATCCGTGCACCCAATAACAATATTCCAAATGTACTCAAACGTGGAAAAATGACATCAAACAAGAGAATCGTCCCGCCAGCTTAACAAGTACCATCACAACACCATGCTAAGAGCCTAGCACGCACCGTAGAACTAAAACACATGAATCCCACACAAGGATCATATCTCAACATAACTTCGCAGGAATGCATGACCCCATACAAATGTCGATCCATATTGTATACCTCGAGCCGCCTTGCTCAAAATCCATAACCACTCGAAATTCGACATCAAGTTCACAAAGTGAATTACCGTAACCACGGAAAGCAAATAGCACTATGCCATCATCTGGAAAAAACATAGCCAACGCGCAATCCATCACGCAATACCTCAATACTCATCTTGCTCAAATTTACGCTATAATCCGAAATAGAACCGCACCATATGTGCTTATAACCAACGATTCACAACTCCTCGTAACATAGAAGAGTAACTCATAGATCATTTCAGAACACGAATAAGCTTAACAACAATTGAATGGCACATCCCTCAACAATAGCAGTATGGAGCCAACCAATGGACCCCCAAATCAACTTTAGTCATCCATAAATAGATAAATAACCCTCCAAAAGTCCACAATAACTGAATCACAACACATACTATCTTTTGACTAACCATGTCTACATTTCATGGTCCACAACCACGAAACTATCTACTCATGAGAACTCCCTGTCTCCGAATCCATAAAGCACACGAATCATCATATCTTATCTCAACTCCACCACCTGAATGTCTAACACATCTCTCGTACACGATCATCCCGCGAGGATTAATTCTATAATTCTTCTGTGCCACAAAGCAAAATTTGAACACCAGCAGTCGATCAAATAGGAAAGTGCCGCAATGCCAATGAAGTATCCATAAATCAAAACACATCCCCCCTGAAATGTATACTCTCATCAAGCAATACCAAATAGTGATGTCATTTACCTAGTAATCTGAAACCGTTCATGCTGCCTAAGAATTTATGACCTTCCTTTCAAACCTAATCTGCAACCTTGCACATGCAAATCTCAATCCTACACAACACACTGCATATACTATACCACCATACAAAAAATATGAGAACTTCATAATCCACATCGACTCACAAGCAACTACTCACTCAATTAACCAAGAACTTTCCATTTGATCCCATCTAGGAGAAAAATCACTATACATCACATGCTCATAACGCCAGTAGGAAATATACATCTCTAACCGTGGTAGAAACCATCAAGAACTCTCTGAATCCTATTTGCGCAAACCAAACAATCAGGATTGAATCCTTCTAACTCAACCAAGCTACGCATGTCACCAAAAACTTAAGAGCTTTGTCACGAAACACCTGTACAAACTCACTACATCATAAGAACCGAAAGAACCAATCATATCCATTACCATGCCGATCGAACTTACTACCAAGCTATCCTATTTATCCGAGTTCCTTCTAAATTACCTTCAAATTGATACTTCTCCTCGCCATAATACCACAATCCTCAGCCAAGACTCGCCACAAGAGACCCCAGCATAAAACCACACCGCCTAAAGGCTCATAAGCCGCTGAATACTCTCTTAAGTACCACCAAAGCACCACAACAAAGATACCCACTCTGAAGAGACCTTCTTTGAAATTTCAAGGTGTTCATCTTACCTTCCTGATATTGAAATGTAGAATCCACAATGATGTAGAAATACTACGAGTCTCGACGCCATCCAATGTGACTCTCAGCTTCTAGCCATATACAAATCCACAAAAATTCTCGATTACCACATATAAACCTTGAATTCATTCAAACAATTCTCGAGAGTCATCCACTTTACTCAAATCTCAATAGCACCGCCCAAATGGACCGGACGACCTGTGCCCTATTACTACAACAACACCCAAGGAAGTAATCCATTCTTCTAAGCAGCCAAGTGAATCCCTACTCCATGCACGCTACATCTTTTACACTTAGCAACTCAATCATCCAATGTTTCACATACACTCCCAATGCATAATACAACCCGTATCCAGAAATTCATTTACTCAAGTCATCCTCAATCTCAACCACTGTAAGCCATAACTGATTCACCAGTATACCTCAAACTGAAACCAATACAACACATAACCATGTAATCAACTTATCAATAGCATACTCCCCCACTTGGCTCAAAGCCATAGATCAAAACACACAATAACTCACAATGCCCATACTCTATTACTGCCATAAAGCCATAGTGAGATTCAACTAAATCCTTCATAAGCTCATGCAACAGAGCCCATCTAATATTTCAAATCATCTACAAATCTCGCATTCACCCTGGTAACAGTCAAGCCAACTCTCATAAGCGATCGTAAATCAAATTCAACACATAAAATTCACTAGTAAAAGAGAACTCGGTACAAAACAACATAGGGATCACACAACCCTCAAGACACCTCGCAAGAGATAATCCACCTACTTCACCTCAAGCTAACATCTCTTTATACTCCTCCACAGTAATAACTTTTACACAGTCACTTAATTCTCCTGAGTCTGAACTCATATCACGACATGAAAATCTACTTCACTCCTTAACTAAACAACATGAAAAGATCCTTCAACACACCCATAACTCGAGACTATACGTCAAATTAAGATAGAAATCAAGAACCCAATAGTTATTTCTACACCTTAAGCAACCCTTCTCGTCATATTCAAACCATATGAACATATCTTGCAGTCACATCATGCTTATAACGTAGCCATCTAGCCATAAATTCCATTAATAGAGACACTACTGGACATATAAATCCAAAATCATGTGCTCACACAATCAACACCTCAGTGCTCAAGCTACAGTTAAAACCCAGCCTCAAGTCCTCTAGACTAGTCCATCATCAATACACAGAAATCACATCTCGCACTTCATCTAGGGAGTCACAAGCCATTAATGCACAGCTGATATCGAGCGCTCAAGTACGCATATGAATACGTGGAAGGAATTCAAAGGATTACGCTTCAAGATGAATCAATGCCACATGACAAGGAAAGAAAGATGGGAAGTATATCCTAAATACCATGTAGCCTCTCGAAGATAGGTATGGACGTCATCATATCGATCCGCTAGACTCTACAAGATACTTGCTCCTGACTTGTAGAACCTATGAACCTAGAGATCTGATACCAATCTGTCACGACCCAAAATCCACTAGTCGTGATGGCACCTAACCCCAATCCGCTAGGTAAGCCAACTAATAACTATCCAATTTCAATATTTCTAATAAGTCGATTAAACAAAATAAATTATCTGGATCTGTTACATTTCCCAAGGACTGGTTATACAAATCATGAGCTTCTAAGAATAGAGTTTCCAAAGCTGACATGAAAAGAATAAATCTTCTGTTTGAAAAGTACATAAACAAAGTTTTATAATCTAAGGCTACCGTGAACAAGAGGCAGCTACAGCAAGGAACGCAAGTACGCCTTCAAATCCAGCAACTATCAAACGCAGCAACATCGGCATCCGGGATCTACACGCAATGTACAGGAAGTGAAGTATGAGTACAACCCACCCCATGTACTCAAAAAGCAACAAACCTAACCTCAAGTTGAAAGCAGTGACGAGCTGGGACATAGGTCGGGTCCAACACAAATAACCAACAGCAGTTCATACAACGTAGAGCATATAAACAAGGAAATAATCTCAGAGATAAAAAATGTTCAGCTTTTGCACAGTTTTTCCGAAAATAGTTCCGCTTTTTAAGAAATATCAGTGAAAACCCAAAATCTTTATCGAAATCATCAAAAAATTGTGATATAGTTTGAAACCTGTAGTTTTCCTGAAATATCCTTTCCGCAATATATAATAAATAAATGTTTCATTTCCTTTCCAAATAACAAGTGTGAAATACCACTCTATGCCCACATATCAATGTGTGTAAAAAGTCACGAATGATGTGACACCGTACATCATGAGGAAAAATATGTCTCTATGCATGTATTCCATATATGCATGCCAATGCCATGTATATCATAGATGAATCATGTACTCACACTCTCAGAGTACTCAAACTCATTGTATCATACTTTCCACTCATCATACTCAACCACTCGATACTGTATATAGCCCATATGGCCCAAGGAAATCCTTCCCATAACATATACAACACTGACTATAAGTCACACAATACCGAGGATAAAGGGAAATCCAACCCTGTGGAGAAATCCATCTCCATGTATCAAGTACATCGGACAAATCCATGTCCAGGGAAATCCATCCCTCAATAATATATAAACTCTCAACCACACGGTACAGTATACGGCTTATGCGGCCCAGGGAAATCCATCCCGAAAGATATACAACACTGACTAGAAGTCACCCAGTACCCAGAAAAAAGGGCAATCCAACCCTGTGGAGAAATCCATCTCCAAATATCAAATACTTCGGACAAATCCATGTTCAGGGAAATCCATCCCTCAAAAATATCATCCGCGCTCACTGGGGGTGTGTAGACTCCAGAAGGGCTATTTCAGCCCAAGCTCTATAATAAGCCAATCATGGCATAAATCAATAAATCATGATGCGGCGTGCAGCTCGATCCCATAACTGTCACTCATAATCAGGCTCTCCGCCTCACTTAGTCATCAATCTCTCCAGTATCATCCATGGGCTCACAATGTCATGAAAACAGACCCAGAAAAATGATATGATGTATCAAATAGTAACAACTGAGACTGAGATATGAATGAATGCATAAATGTGACTGAGTACGATATATCAAAGAAATCAATGAGATGACAGCAAGAAATGACCGCTAGGGGTCCCAACAATATCAGCATAAAGCCTAAACATGATATCTAGCATGATGTGCAGCTCGATTACTCTATCACGTGGTGAAAAACACAAGTATCAACAAACTGGGCCATAAAACAGTGCCCTGGAAACAACAGAGTCGCAACTCATAGGGTGCACGCCCACACGCCCATCACCTAGCATGTGCGTCACCTCAACACCAATCACATAAAATATAATCCAGGGTTTCATACCCTCATAACTAATTTTAGAAGACTTACTTATCTTAAGCAAGCCAATTCCAACACCGAGCAAGCCAGGCGATGCTCGAAGAATGCCATCACGCACGTAGCGACCTCCGAACGGCTCAAGACTAGCCAAAAATAACTCAAATACATCAGATAAAGCCCAAGTTAGCAATTACAATTGATAAAGATCAAATTCTACATCAAATCCCAATTCCGGCCAAAATTCACATCCAGGACCATGCTTCGAAACTCGATAAAACTTACAAAATCCTACAACCCATTCAATTACGACTCCAACCATACTAGTTTCACTCAAATACGACTCCAAATCAGTGTTCAAAACTCAAAAATTCATATTATGAAACTTTAGGCCAAAACCCCCAATTTCCTCTTTCAATTCATCAACCAATTGCTAAAAATGAAGATAGGTTCATGAAATATAATCAAAACTAAGCGTAGAACACTTTCTCCAATCCTTGTGATGAAAATTTCTCCAAAAATCGCCTCAATCCGAGTCCCACATCTCAAAATATGAAGAAATAACCAAAACCTCAACTTTTTTAGCTTCTGCCCAGAAATTTCTGCATTTGCGGTAAAAATGTCGCATCTGTGACCTCCGCTTCTGCGGATAAAGAATTCGCATTTGCAAGAAAACCGCTTTTGCGATAGCCCGGACCGCACCAGCGGTCGTACTTCTGCGCAAATACCTCTGCTTTTGCGGACCGCGACCCGTAAGCAAAAACTCGCATCTGCGATGCTTGGCTCGCATTTGCAGCCATCGCACCTATGGAATATCACTCGCAGGTGCGGAAACACTAGAACCAGCAGCTCCTCAGCTATGAAAGCATGAAGAACAATGATCTGAACCTCGTTCGAACCTCATTTGAAACTCCCCTGAGCCACTCGGGACCACATCGAAACATACCAACAAGTCTGATAACATAACACGGACCTACTCAAGGACTCAAAATGTACATAACAACATCGAAACGATGAATCACACCTCAATTCGAAACCATTGAACTTTGAAACTTCAACTTCCACAACCGATGCTGAAACCTATCAAATCACATTCGATTGACCTCAAATTTTGCATACAAGTCACATTTGACATTACGTACCTTCTCCGACTTCCAGACTTAGAATCCGACCCCGATATCAAAAAGTCCACTCCCGGTCAAACTTTCCAAAATTCCAACTTTCGCCATTTCAATCCAAATTCCACTACAGACCTCCAAATCACGATTCGAACACCCTCCTAAGACAAAAATCACCCAACGAAGCTAACGGAACCATCAGAAGTTCAATCCGAAGTCAAATACTAAAAATCCAAACTTGGTCATACTTTTCAAATTTAAAGCTTCAAGCTGAGAATCATTCTTCCAAATCAGTTTTGAATAACCTGAAAACTAAAACTAATGATTCACATAAGTCATAATACATCATTCAGAGCTACTCATGCCCGAAAACTACCGATAGAACTGCAAATGCTCAAAATGACCGATCGGGTCGTTACACATAAGCATCCATATGCATATCATATCTCAATCTTTGTTACCATTTATTGACACATCATATCATCATTTTGGGCTACTTTTATGGCATTTTGAGCCCGAGAGACTGGAGAGATTGATGACTGAGTGAGGTTGAGGGCCTGATTATGAGTGATATTTATGGGATCGGGCTGCACCTCGCAGCGGTTATTCTGGTTTGTGATAGCTCTTGGGCTGAAGGAGACCTTTCGGAGTCTCCACACACCCACAGTGAGCGTGGTTGATTATATTGAGGGATGGATCTCCCCTACACATGGATCTTGTCTGAAGTATTTATATACCTAGGGATGGATCTTCCGTACAAGCTGGATTTGGCCCTACTCAGTATTGAGTACCTGATGGTTAGTTGATGTATATATTCCAGAATGGATCTTCCCTGGGCCGAATTGGCCATATACAGTATTGAGCGATTAAGCATGATGAGTGGAAATTGGGAGACAGTGAGATTGAGTACTCTGAGAGTGTGAGTACATGATGAGTATGATGTGACTGTGAGTTGTGTTCATATAGTTTGAATATGGCGAGAAGAGTTTGCGTGAGATGTAAAAAGGATTGTTGGATACTTGATTTCTTTCTTGATTTGACGTATTGGCTCGATTTGTGGGTCTGTTGAGGGATTTTTCATGTTGTTTAGTTATGGAGTGAAGTAGATTTTCAAGTCTTGCTGTGAGTTTAGACTCAAGAAGGTTAAGTGATCGCGTAGTAGTTGTGACTTTGGAAGGGTGTAGAGAGATGTCAGTTTGAGGCAAAGCAGGTGGGTTATCTCCTATGGGGCGTCCTAAGGTTGCATGATCCCTATGTTGTTTTTGTAGAGATTTCTCCTTTACCAGCTAATTATATGTGTTGCAATTTGAGTTTAGACCACTTGTGGAAGTTGGATTGACTACTACAAAGGTGAATCCGAGATTTGCAGATAATTTAAAGTATTAGATGGTTTGTGTTACACGAGCTTATGAAGGATTAAGTTGAATCTCACTACAGTAATAAGGTATGGTAGTTGTAAGTTATCAGATATTTTATTTCATGGCTTTGAGCCAAGTGGGGGAGTCTGCTATCGCTGATTTGATTGTATGGTTATGTGTCGTATCGGTTTCAGTCCGAGGCATACTTGTGGATCGTTTATGACTTGCAGATGTTGGTTTTGAGGATGAATTAAGCAAGGGAATTTCTGGATGCATGATGTATTACACTTTATGGGTATATGCAGATCACAGGATGATTTGAGTTTGTTATTTGTGACGGATGTAGTGCCTATGGAGTAGGGATTCACTTGGTTGCATAGAGGTGAAGATTACTTCTTAGGGTGTTGGTGTCCTAATGGGGCACTGGTTGTCCAGTCCGTTTGGTCGGTTTAATTGAGATTTGAGCAGAGTGGAAGACTCTTGAGAATGACTCTAATGAATTCAAGATTTATATGTAGCAATTGGGAATTTTCAGGATTTATATATGGCTAGAAACTAAGATTTACATTGGATGGTGTCGAGACTCGTGGTATTTCTATATCCTTATGGATTCTACATATCAGTATCAGGAAGATAAAGGAAATGGCTTCAGATTCGCAGAGGGTCTCTTTAGAGTGGGTTTCTTGGTTGTGGTACGTTGGGGTGCTTAAGAGAGAATTCAGCGGCTTATGGTCCTTAGGGCATTGTGGTTTTATGCTAGGATCTCTTGTGTGGTGAGCTTTGGGTAAGAATCGTGGTGTTCCGATGAGGAGAAAATGTCAACTTGAGGGTAATTTGGAGGAACTCGGAGAAATAGGGCATCTTGGTAATAGGTTGTATCAACATGGTAATGGATATGATTAGCTCTTTTGGTTCTTACGACATGCTGAATCTCTACAGGTGCTTCGTGGAAATGCTCTTGGGTTTTGGCAACCCGCGTGACTTGGTAGAGTTAGAGAGATTCAATTCTGTCGGTCTGGTTATGTGCAAATGGATTCCAAAGAGTTCTTGGTGATTTTTATCATGGTTCGAGGTGGATATTTCCTACTGGCGTGAGGAGCATGCTACATATTGTGATTTTCTCCTGGAGGGGATCAAATGGAAGGTTCCTAGCTAATTGAGTATGTAGTTTTCTTGTGACTTGGAGTGGATTATGAGATTCTCGTACTTTTCATATAATGGCATGATAGATATGGTGTGTTGCGTGGGATCGACATTTACATGTGCAAGGTCATGGGTCAGTTTTGAAGGGAAGGGAAATTATTCTTAGGCAGCATGGACAGTATCAGATGACTAGGTGAATGATATTACTATTTGTTATTTCTTGAGGAGTATGTACATTTCAGAAGGCGCATTGTGTTTTGATGTATGGATACTTCATTAGTATTGTGGCACTCTCCTGGTTGATCGTCTGCCGATTTTTAGATATTTCTATGTGGCACGAAAGAATTTGAGACGTATTCCTCGTGGGATGATCGTGTATGAGAGATGTGTTAGACATTCGGGGGTGGAGTTGGGATCAGATATGGTGATTCGTGTGTTCTATGGATTTGGAGACTGCGATTTCTCAAGAGCAGATTGTTTCATGGTTGTGGATTGTGAAAATGTGGCCAAAGCTAGTCAGAGGATCGTATGTGTTATGGTTAGGTCATTTTGGACCTTCGTAGGGTTATTTATCTATTTGTGGATGAGAAGAGTTGATTTGGGGACCATTGGTAGGCTAAATTAGGATGTGTATAGGTTGGATTGGTTGGCTCCATACTGCTATGGTTGAGGGATATGCCATTTGGTTGTTGTTGAGCTTATTCATGTTCTGATATAATCTGTGAGTTACTCTTCTATGCTACGAGAAGTTGTGATTCGTTGGTTATATGCACACATGGTGCGGTTCTATTAGGGCCTTATAGCGGAATTTGAGCGAGATGTGTATTTGGGTGTTGCATGATTGATTGTGTATTGGTTATGTTCTTTCGAGTTTGGTGTGGCATTGTGTCATTTGCTTCCCCGTGGTTATGGTAATTCACTTTGGGCACTTAATGTCGAATTTTGCATGGTTATTGATTTTGAGCAAGGTGGCTTGAGGTATATAATATGGACCAGTGTTGGGATGGGGTCACGCATTATAGTTATATTGAGATATGATCCTTTGTGGTAGTTTCGTGCGTCTTGGTTCTACTAGGTATGATGGGTTCGTAGCATTTAGGTTGTGGTGGTACTTGTTGAACTTGCAGGATAGTTCTCTCGTTTGAGTCATTTTCCATGATTTAATACATTTGGATTGTTGCTTATTGGTGCACGGATTATACGGGTTGTGGCTTTATATTGTATTGATGTGGCATGTCACTAGAGTGGTTGTGTTCGATGAGATGAGGTTATTGGACCTAAAATGGATACTATTAGATTTGATTACAGCATGTATGGAGGATAATATCGGAAATCGGCTTAGAAATTAGCTATAGTTCTTGTCGAAGGAGGGAGAGTTCCATTATTTGTTGGTTTGATAAGTGGTTACAAGTTTCTGCGTGTTTCTTTCATCATTAGCAGTGTACAAAGGTTCAGAACAAGATTTTAGTTGATATGAGGTTCGTTACCGGTGTCGAGTTGGTTATCGAGCAGCTATTGCGGTCGGAATTTATCGCTATGAGCATTTGAGTTCTGTGGTATATCCTGTGATTGTGTCTTGGGTCATGGTTATGGCCTGATACAGCTTGTTTAGACTTATACAGTGTGTAGATGCAAAGTTCAGGTCTTGTAGTAAATTCTAGATGATAGAAATTGGATATTGTGGTTTACAGACTAAGGATGGAGTAATGATACTCGACTGTATGGTGTTGTCGGGCCTAGTTAAAATAGGGTGACGTGGGATCACCCCCGGGTATGTGTATGGCAAGGTTACATGGCGGTTTGACGGCTTAAGAACAACTCTTGGCACGTTCAAGGACGAACATATGTTTAAATGGGGGAGAATGTAACAACACGACCAGTCATTTTGAGCATTTACACTTCCCTCGGTAGTTTGGGGGCACGAGTAGATCTGTATGATGTATTAGTACTTGTGTGCAAATTTGAGTTCATTCCGAGTTGATTTGATATGTTTTGGCACGATTTTTTTGGAAATCGAAAGTTCGAAAGTTCATTAAGTTTGATTTGAGGTGTGTTTCGTTGTTTCGATGTTATGTGTTATTTGAGGCCTTGTGTAAGTCCGTGTTATGTTATGGGACTTGTTGATATATTCTTATGGGGTCCTGAGGGGTTCGGGTGAGTTTCGGATAGGTTTGAGTTGTGTTGCGCTTGTTTTTCTTATGTTTCGACGTCATTTCTCCAAGCATAAATGGTACCACATTGAACAAATGAGCTCCGATTTCTATTTTGATTGAAGCATAAGATCCTTATCGTAATTATGGAGCCTTAGCAAAAAGAATTATCAAATTTGGACATAGTATAAGGATTTTGTGATCATATTACTAAGAATTGGGTTGCTAGATTTTTTTCCGATTAATTACGAAATTGTCACTGACTTCGTATTTACAAAATTTGCAATATTTTTAAATATTAAAACCAACATATCTCCTTTGTTATAAAGTCAAATGGAGTGATTCAAAAGCCTAGCTTGACTGAAATTTCACAAGAAATCCATCAGAGGCATCAAAAGCAAGTTTCAGGATTGCTTGGCATGCAAAATGAGGCAGAACAGCTAGGCAAAAATACTTAATATCAAAGGTTTGTTCGTTTGGTCATATTTTGAGTTGGGGAGCTCGGATTTGGATAATTTTTGGAGGCGATTTTAACCATATTGATTGGGGTAAGTGTTCTATACTTAATTTTTGTTATATTTCATGAATCCATCTTCGTTTTTGGCATTTGATTGATGATTTAAAAGTGAAATTTGGGGGTTTAGTCTAAAATTTTATAAAGTAAATTTTTGAGTTTTGAACATCGACTCGGAGTCGGATTTGAGTGGAACTAGTATGTTTAGACTCGTAATTGAATGGGTTATCAGATTTTGTAAGTTTTGTCGGGTTCTAAGACGCAGACTCGTGTTTGATTTTTTAGTCGATTTTGGAATTTTGATTAAAGACTCGACCTTTATCGATTGGGTTTGTTTTCTTTGGTATTATTTGATGTATTTGAGTAGCTTTTGGCTAGTTTTGAGCCATTCGAAGGTTGGTATGCGAGGGGTGGCATTTTCGGAGCATCGTTTGGCTTGCTGGGTATTGGATTTGGCTTGTTCGAGGTAAGTAACACTTCTAATCTTAATGTTGATGGTATGAAACCCCAAATTACGTGTTATGTGTCTGGTGGTGAGGTGACGCACATGCTAGGTGATTGACGTATGGGCGTGCACCGTGTGAATTGTGACTCCACTATTTCTGTGGTATTATGTAGTTACCTGATCTTACCTGTAACCATGAAATTTCTACATACTTGAGCTATTGAGCTGTGATCCATGTTAGAAACCATTTTAAGGCTACATGTTTATCTTGTTGGGACCCACTGAGATCATTTATGTTGCTGATTTATCTACTTTTATTGTTTTATATACTCAGTCATATGCATTCATATGCATATCATATCTCAGTCTCTATTACCATTTATTGACACGGCATATCATCATTTTGGGCTAGTTTTATGGCATTGTGAGCCCGAGAGAGTGGAGAGATTGATGACTGAGTGACGCCAAGGGCCGGATTTTGAGTGACATTTATGGGATCGAGCTGCACGCCGCAGCAGTTATACGGATTTATGATAGCGCTTGGGCCGAAGGAGCCCTTTCGGAGTCTGCACAAACCTCCGGTGAGCGCGGTTGATTATATTAAGGGATGGATCTTCCCTGGACATGGATCTTATCTGAAGCATTTATATACATGGGGATGGATCATCCCCACAAGCTAGATTTAGCCCTACTCAGTACTGAGTGATTGATGGTCAGTTGATGTATATATTCCAGGTTGGATCTTCCCTGGGCCGGATTGACCATATACAGTACTGAGTGATTGAGCATGATGAGTGGAAAGTGTGAGACAGTGAGATTGAGTGCTCTGAGAGTGTGAGTACTTGAGTTCATCTCTGAGATACATTGCATTGACATGAATACATGACATACAAGTATAGAGATGTATTTTTCTCATGTTGTACGGTATCATGTCATTCATGACTTCTCACACATATTGACATATGGGCATAGAGAGGTACTTTACACTTGCTATCTAGAATGAAAAGGAAACATCTTATTTATTATTGAAAGGATTTTTGGGAAAAATTACAGCTTTCAAACTTACTCGTATTTTCGACGATTTTGGTAAGGATTTGGGTTTTCTCTGATATACTTGAAAAGCGGAATTATTTTTCGGGAAACTAGGAAAAAGCTTAGCATTTTATCTCCGAATTACTTCTTTTATTACTCATTTTACGTTGTTATGGACTGTTGTTGGCTATTGGTGTTGGACCAGACCTTTGTTCCAGCTCGTCACTACTTTCAACCTAAGGTTAGGTTTGTTACTTATTGAGTGCATGGAGTCGGTTGTACTCATATTATATTTTTGCACCTTGCGTACAGATATTGACTGTTGATGTTGCTGTGATCGACGGGAGCTGGAATTAAAGACGTACTTATGTTCCGGTTGTAGCTGCCTTAGAATATAAAAATCTGTTTATGTACTTTTTAAACAGATGACGTATTTATTTCATACCATCTTTGTAAATTATATTCTTAGAAGCTCATGATTTGTACTACCAATCCTTGAGAAATGTAGGATTCAGATATTTTCTTTTACTTAATTGTCTTGTTAAATTTCTTTGGAATTAGATAGTTGTTAATTGGCTTACCTAGCAGGTTGAGTTAGGTGTCATCACGACTACTTGGATTTTTGGGTCATATCCTATACAACCATGTACATTCTCCTCCTCCATCCCTTTGCATTTTCTTAATGGAGCTTTAAACTATTTTTTAAGCTTTTGCCACTCTTTTCTTTGATGTAGACTGATGGTTATCGATTCCAATTTCTAAAGGCTTCTCTTTTTATATTCCAAATTTATTTGTAAAGTGAAAAAAAGAAATGGAAAGAGTGGTCCTTTTAAATTCTCTTATAGTTCACTTCCGATATATTCAACTTTAATTTGTTGGTTATATATGAAAAGCAATTTTCTCCAACTTTATTCACCCACAGAGCAATTATCAAATCAGATTCGATCCAAAGGGGAAATGCGTGATTCCACACTATATGGATTTGATGGAGTTGTGGGCTAGCTTGAACTACATATTTTTTGTTTTCTTGTGCTTTTCAAGAGGGCACTTTGGATGGTACTTGGAAAGGTTTGATATCATCTTTTACCTTCATATTTAATTAAATAAAAAAATAAATAAAATAAAATAAAAACACGGTTATATTCAACCTAATAATTTCCGCCCACCTCAATTATTTCAGGAGATATCATGACTATGATCACCAAAACATAGACAAATGGAGAGATATCACCAATCTAATACCTTTAGATTTGGTATGTAGTTGATTTACTCATTCAAAAGTTATTTATGTTTCTTAAATGATCTCATTTCTCTTTAATTGCAAGATTATAATAGATATTTCAAAAAGTATATTAATTATTATGAACTTTTAAATTTATTAGTGTCATGGGAGTAAATTCCTTGAATGGTCACCCAACTTATAAAAATATCCTAATAAAGTCACCTTTATTACTTTTAGGACAACAAAACCCAACATACGAAAATATCCTACTAAAGTCACTTTTATTTCTTTTAGTACAACAAAGTCACACAACTATTTCTGACTTAGAAAAAAAATTCTACATATTTAATAGGCCAAATACATAGGGACGCCCTTAAAGTTGGCATAATTTTTCATTTTAATATCTCAACTAGAATTTGTTCCTATTAGACACTCCAACATAATATAAAGGGTGTCAATTAAACACAATATTTCCAGTCCAAGAAAAAACTCGTCGCGTGTTCATAAGTGCTTCCCACTTGTAAAATCAAGAAAATAAAAACCTACCACGTGTCTTTTTTAATTCCACGTATATCAACCTGGGTTAAAACTAAAAGAGCCCCCCTTCCATAATCTTTTCTTGTTCATTTCAAACCTGAGAAGAATGACTGGGAGCCCAGCAATGGAGGTGAAAAAGATTCTTAGGCAACTTATTTTCCATTATAGGTGTTACCACTTTGCTGGTAAATACTTTATTTGCCTGTTTTCAATGGAATCAAACACAACGGGTGAAAAGCAAAATCTTTGCTACAAGAAAGAGGTGATGAAGAAGAAAGAATTTGTAACGATCCGACCAGTCGTTTTGAGCTTTTGCACTTCGCTCGTCATTTCTCGAGTGTGGCTAGCCCTGTGTGATGTATTATGACTTATGTAAATCGTCAGTTTGGTTTTTAGGGTAATCGGAACAGATTTGGAAGAACAGTTCTCAGTTTGAAGCTTAAAATTTGAAAGGTTGACCAAGTTTTGACTTGTTAGTAAATGATCTCGGATTGAAAATTTTATGATTTGGTTAGCTCTGTTAGGTGATTTGGGACTTAGGAGCGTGATCGAAATGTATTTTGGAAGTCCGCAGTAGATTTAGGCTTGTATTGGCGAAATTGGAATTTTGGCGTTTTTCGTTTGATAGGTGAGATTTTGATATATGGGTCGGAATGGAATTTCGGAAGTTGCAATAGGTTTTTTGGGTCATATGTGATGTGTGTGCAAAATCTCAGGTCATTTGGACGAGGTTTGATGGACTTTCTTATCAAAAGAGGAATTCGGAAGTTTTTGGAACCTTAGGCTTGAATCCGATGTTATTTGGTTGATTCGATGTTGCATTAGGTGTTTCAAAGATTGGTATAAGTTTGGATAGTGGAATGTGACTTGTTTGTGCTTTTGGTTGAGGTCCCGGGGGCCTCGGGGTGATTTCGGATTGTTGACGGGAAGTTAGAGTCGGGAAGTTATAGTTGAAGCTGCTGAAGTATGTCATAACCGCACCTGCGGCTTGGGGACCACAGGTGCGGGCTCGCAGAAGCGCCCAGAGGGTCGCAGATGCGTAATTGGCCATGGGGAGCTGGAACCGCAGAAGCGGCTATTCGAGCGCACCTGCGATAGCGCAGGTGCGGGTGTTTGATCGTAGGTGCGGAATTGGAATTTTAAGTGAAACCGCAGATGCGGTGCTTTGGCCGCAGATGCGGTACCACAGGTGCGGTATAGGGACCGCAGGTGCGAGAAGCCTGGGTCAGAAAGTATATATTTCATCCTTCGCGATTTTCAGCCTTTCTTCACCATTTTTAAATCGATTTTGGAGCTTTTGGGGGAATTTTAAAGAGGGAATCCAAGGGAACTTCATTGAGGTAAGATTTTTGAACATAAAACTCGTTCCTATGGTGTTATTTCATTGATTAGGCTTGAAATGTATAGAAATTTATGGGTAAATATTGAAGAAACTAGGGCTCGAGATTGGAGACCTTTGATTAAGGATTTGAGGGGTCATTTGTTGTCGGATTTTTGGCATTTTTGGTATGTATGGACTCGTGGGATGATAAAGAGTTTATTGATGTAATTTTATCGGATTCCGAGACGTGGGCTTGGGGGCCGGGTTTGGCCAATTTCGGGATTTTTGGTGTAAATTGGATATTTTCGAGTGGGCTTTGTCCTCTTAGCATATTTTGATGGTGTGAATCTGCTTTTGGCTAGATTTGGAGCATTCGGAGGCCGAGTCGAGAGGCAAAGGCATCGTGGGCTAGAGTTTGGACCGGATTGAGGTAAGTAATGATTGTAAATGTTTGTCCTGAGGGTATGAAACCCCGGATTTCACATCGTTGTGATACTTTGAGGTAACGCACACGCTAGATGACGAGCGTGGGGTCATGCACCGGGGATTGTGACTTATTCCATCCCGTATGACTGTTAAGTCGCGTATGTGATTGAAAATTTCTTGATATCATTGTGTTTTGGAAATTATTACCATGTTTTAGGTTGAAGGCCATATTTGGGCCTCGTGCCAATAGTTTTGGGACCCTTAGGGAATTTTTATTACTATTCCTTACTGTTTTGGACTTCATATTTGTACTCAGTCATGCTGTATTCTACTATTTTCATAACTTAACCATATTTACTCCGTTTTGATATTTTTAAATGATATTTTGGGCTGAGCCTCATGTTTTACTATTGCCCGAGTTGCTTGAGAGATTTCTGACTGAGTGAGGTCGGGGGCCTGTGTTGTGAGGATATTATGGGATCAGGCTGCGCGCCTCAACAGTGTGGTAGTGATTTATGATTATGAGACCGAGGGCCTGATTTGTTACGCCACGAGGTGGCTTGATATGAGGTGAGAGCCTGTTTGATTATGCCACGAGATGGCTTGTTATTGTGCTTGGGCCGTAAGGGGCCCCTCCCGGAGTCTGTACATCCCAGTGAGCGCGGGTACCCAGTGTGAGTGATGTGATATAGCCCGAGGGACTGTTGTTGATTCATATTGTTGCCCGAGGGGCGGTTCTTGATCCATGTTATGCCCGAGGGGCTGATTACGAGTGATTGTAAGGTAGCCCGAGGGGCTGGTTCGATTGATATTATGCCCGAGGGGCGATTTATGATACATGTTTTGCCCGAGGGGTTGCTTACATTTTCTATCATTATACTTACTGTTTTATCACTCGTTTCAAACTATTGAAAGTTGTTTTACGAAGTAAATGATTTGTGTACTGCTCTAGAAATGATCTACATTTGTTGTAGTGTTATGACGTGGTTTACGTGTTTTCTTACTGCTCAGCTTTCATTTGATTTTATTACTTACTGAGTTGACGTACTCACATTACTCCCTGCACCTTGTGTGCAGATTTAGGTGTTTCTGAACCCGGTAGCGGGTGTTGATTGCTCGGGGGCAGAGTCATCGGACTTAGCAAGGTAGTTGCCCGACATTCGCAGCCCTGCCCTTCTCCCTCTTGTCTTCCTTAGATTGTTTTAGTATATTTTCAGTCTCTTCATTATATTTAGACCTTAGTAGATGCTCGTGACTTGTGACACCCCGATGTCGGGCTTATATATTTATTCCGCATTATTCATTTAGACTTACATTATGAGATATCTAATTAATTAAAGGCTTAAAAATGATTGATTTTTTTTATTAAATGGTTAATTCGGGAGTTGTGTCGGCTGGCCTAGTTTCACGAAAGATGCCATCACGACCGGGTCGGTTTTAGGGTCATGACAAGTTGGTATCAGAGCCTAGGTTACATAGGTCTCGCGAGTCATAAGCAGGTTTAGTAGAGTCTCGTGGATCGGTACAGAGACGTCTGTACTTATCCTCGGGAGGCTGCAGAACCTTTAGGAAAAACTTCACATTCTTGATTCTTATCGTGCGTCCTTGATTCAGCTTGAAATGTAACTCTTTGAATTCCTTCCACGCATTCATATGCGCGCATGAGCTCTCAGTACCAGATGTGCATCGATGGCTTGCGATTCCCTTATCGAGGGGCGAGATGTGATCTTTGTGTGTTGATGTTGGGCCAGTCTGGAAGACTTGAGGCAGGATTTTGCCTATAGCTTGAGCCCTGAGTTGTTGATTGCGCGAGCACGTGTCTCTGGATCTATTTGTTCAATTGTGTCCCTATTAAGGGAAGTGATGACTGGATAGTTACGTGATGAGTGTGATGTGACAGCGAGATGTGTTCATATGAATTGAATGAGATGAGAAGGGTCTTCTTTGGGGCAGCAAGAACTATCTGGTGTTTGATTTCCATCGTGATTTGATGTGTATAGCCCCGAGTTGTGGGTGTGATGAAGGATCTTTTCATGTTGCCTAGTTGGGAAGTGAAGTAGATTTCACGTTGTGATATGAGTTCAGACTCAGGAAGATTAAATGACTGCGTAATGTTTATAACGGTGGAAGGGTATAAAGAGATGTTAGTCTGAGGCGAACCAGGTGGGTTATCTCCTGCGGAGTATTCTGAAGTTTGTGTGATCCTTATGTTGTTGTTGGAAGATCTCTTTTACCAGTGAAGTATATGTGTTGCAATTTAAATTTGGGTCGCTTAAGAGAGTGGGCTTGACTGTTACAAGGGTGAACGCGAGATTTGCGGAAGATTTGAAGTACTAGATAGGCTGTGTTGCACGAGCTTATGAAGGATTGAGTTTAATCTCACTATGGTATTATGGTAGTAATAGAGTATATTCATTATGAGTTATTGTGTGTTTTGATCTATGGCTTCGAACCAAGTGGGGGAGTCTGCTATTGATTAGTTGATTGCACGGTTATGTGCTATGATGGTTCCATTTTGAGGCGTATCGATGAATCAATTATGGCTTACGGAGGTTCCGAGGATGGCTCGAGTAAAGGAAATTTTAATAAAGGTTATGTTATGCTTTATGGGTGTATGAGAATCGTGGAATGACTTGAGTTATTATTGGTAAAGGATGTACGGTGCATAGATCATAAAGTTGCTTGGTTGCATTAAGGTGAGATTACATTCTGCGGTGTTAGAATGCTAATTGAGCATAGGTCGTCCGATCTATTTGATCGGTCTAATTGCGGTTTGAGTAGAGTGGATGACTCTCAAGAATGGTTCTAATGGGTTCAAGATTTTACATGTAATAATTGGAGATTTTCAAGTTGTATATTTAGCTAGAAACTGAGGTTTGCATTGCAGGGTGTCAAGACTCGTGGTATTCTATATAATTATGGGATTCTATATATCAGTATCAGGAAGGTGAAGGTAATGGCTTTGGGTTCGCAGGGAGTCACTTCATGGTAGGTATTTTGAATGTGGTGCATTTGGGAATATTTGAGAGAGTAGTCAGCGGCTTATAAGCCTTAAGATGGTGTGGTTTTATGCTTGGGTCTTGTGTGGTGAGTCTGGGTTGAGAAGTTGTGGTGTTATAGCGAGAAGAAGTATCAAGTTGAAGGTAAATCAGAAGGAACTTGGATGGATGGGATAGCTTGGTAGTAGGCCGGATCGGCATGGCATGGATATGATTAGTTCGTTGGATGCTTACGAGGTAATGAGTTTCTGCAGGTGTCTCACGGCAATGCTCTTGGGTTTTAGTGGCATGTGTAGCTTGGTTGATTTAGAAGGATTCCGTCCTGATGGTTTAGTTTTGTACAAATGGATTTCGGAGAGTTCTTGATGGTTGCTACCACGGTTAGAGATGTATATTTTCTACGAGCGTGAGGAGCATGGGATGTATAGTGATTTTCTTCTAGATAGAATCACTGGAAAGTTCTTGGCTAGTTGAGTACGTAGTTGCTTGTGGCTCGGAATGGATATGAAGTTCTCATGTTTATCCTAGGATGGTATGGTATATGCGGTATGTTGTGTAGGATTGAGATTTGCATGTGTAAGGTCACGATTCAGTTCTGAAAGGAAGGTCATAAAATTCTTAGGCAGTATGGGCAGCTTCAGATGACTAGGGAAATGATATTACTAATTGGTGTGGCTTAATGAGGGTATACGCTTTAGAAAAGGGCAATGTGATTGATTTAAGGATACTTCATTAGTATTGCGGCACTCTCTTGTTGGATCAACTGCTGATATTCGAGTTTGCTTGGTGGCATAGAAGAATAATAGGAGTACTTCTCGTGGAATGATTGGGTACTAGAGGTGTGGTATGTATTCGGAAAGCGGAATTAGGATCGGATATGGTGATTCGCGTGCTGTATGGATTTGGAGACTGGGAGTTCTCATAAACAGGTTAGGTCGTGGTGGTGGACCGCGTATATCTGTCTTGTGTGGTAACTATTGGAGGTTTGGAGACTCGAGTGGATCCTTACTACTTAGTATGTTGGATTTTGGTATGATATTGGGTATGGACTAGTTGTCTCCGTGTCGTGTTATTCTGGACTGTTGCGCTAAGGCGGCGGCGGCGGCTATGCCGGGAATGCTACGGATTGAGTGGTAAGATTCGACGGATTATGTTCCCAGTAGGGTGGTTTCATTTTGAAGACCCAGCGGATGGCTGGGGAGGGTTTTCTTTCTTATTTGGCCTTCGTAATGGATGGCAATGCAGAGACTCCTACCATTAATTCAGTTCCGGTGGTGAGGGATTTCTTCCGGATGTGTTTCCTGCTGCCAAGCATGTCGCCGGACAGGATTGTTAATTTCGGTATTGATTTGGTACCTGGCACCGTATCGTATGGCACCGGCGAAGTTAAAGGAGTTAAAGGACCAGCTCCAGGAACTCCTTGATAAGGGGTCCATTGGTAGGCCAATACTGATGTGTGTTCTACATCGAGTCGATTTGGTTGACTCCGAATTGTATTGTTGAGGGATGTGTTGATTCGATTGTTATTGAGCTTATTAGTAATCTGGGGAGATCTATGAGTTACCTTTTCGTGTCGCGAGGCGTTAGGATTTGTTGGTTATAGGCACATGTGGTGTGGTTTTATTGGGGTCTCTCAGTGGAATTCGAGCGGGAAGAGTATTGAGAATTGCTCGGCGGATGGCGTATCGGTTGTGTCCTTTCGGGTTTGTGTAATGTCATGTCAATTGCTTCGTCGTGGTTATGATGAGTTGCTTTTGGTTCTAGACATCAAATTGCGTGTGGTTGTCGATTTTGAGCATAGTGGCTTGAGGTGTTCCATGTGGACCAGTGTTTGGATAGGGTCGCGCATTGCAGCAAAGTTATGTGGAGGTATGATCCTGCGGGATAAATTCATGTGTTTTGGTTCTACAACGTGTGATGGGTTCCCAGCATTGTGTTGTGGGGCTACGGGTGAGCTTGGGGTACAGCTCTCTCATTTGAGTCATTCTCATGATTTGAGTATGTTCGGAATGTTGCTTATTGGTGCGCGGATTGCACGAGTTGTGGCTTTAGATCGTATTGATGTGCCATGCTACCAGAGTAGGTGTGTTGTATTAGAAGAGATCGTTGGGATCTAGAATGAATACAAACGGATTTGGTTTCAGCATGATTGGGAGGATGATATCGATGTTCGTCTCAGTAATTTGCTATGGCCCTTGCCAAAGGAGAAGTGGCTTCACGAATGGTGGATCTGAGGAATGATTATGACTTTCTACGTGTTTTATTTATCATTGTCAATATACGGAAGTGTTGGACTGAGGCTTTATTTGATAAGAGGTATTATCGATATTCGGTTGTTCTGAGCAATTGCTGTGATTAGAAGTTATCGCTACGAGTGTTTGAGTTATGTGGTGTATTATGTAATTGCATCTGAGGTTGAAGGTATGGTTTGTTACGGCTTGTTCGGGCTTATTAAGAGTATAAATGTGAGATTCTAATCATGTAGATGATTTCAGAAGTGGAAATGTGGTTCTAAGGTTTATGGGCTAGGTTGGACTGCAAAATTTCAGTTACATTGTGTTATCGGACGTATATGAGACAGGGTGACGTTGGATCACCCCCGGGTATGTGCATGGTAAGGCTACGCAGCGATTTGATGGTTTTCGAAAACAACTCTGGGCACATTCGAGGATGAATGTATGTTTAAGTGGGGGAGGATGTAATGATCCGACCGGTTGTTTTCAGCTTTTGCACTTCGCTTGCCAGTTTTCGGGCATGGCTAGCCCCTTGTGATGTACTATGACTTATGTATATCGATGATTTTGGTTTTCAGGGTAATCGGAACGGAATTGGAAGAATAATTCTTAGTTTGAAGCTTAAAATTTTAAAGGTTGACCAAGTTTTGACTTGTTAGTGATCTCGGATTGAAATTTTATGATTTGGTTAGCTTCGTTAGGTGATTTGGGACTTAGGAGTGTGATCGGAATGTGTTTTGGAGGTCCGGAGTAGATTTAGGCTTGAATTGGCGAAATTGGAATTTTGGCGTTTTCCGGTTGATAGGTGAGATTTGATATAGGGGTCGGAATGGAATTCCGGAAGTTGCAGTAGGCTCATTGGGTCATATGTGATGTGTGTGCAAAATTTCAGGTCATTCCGACGAGGTTTGATGGACTTTTTGATCAAAAGCGGAATTCGGAAGTTTTTGGAACCATAGGCTTTAATCCGATGTTATTTGGTTGATTCGATGTTGTATTAGGTGTTTTGAAGATTGGTATAAGGTTGGATAGTTGAATGTGACTTGTTTGTGCTTTTGGTTGAGGTCTCGAGGGCCTCGGGGTGATTTCGGATGGTTGACGGGAAGTTGGAGTTAGGAAGTTGCAGCTGAAGCTGCTGAAGTCTGTAATAACCGCACCTGCGGCTTGGGGACCGCAGGTGCGGGCTCGCAGAAGCGCCCAGAGGGTCGCAGATGCGGAATTGCCCATGGGGAGCTAGAACCGTAGAAGCGGCTATTCAAACGCACCTGCGATAGCACAGGTGCGGGTGTTTGATCGCACGTGCGGAATTGGGATTTTAAGTGAAAACCGCAGATGCAGGGCTTTGGCCGCAGATGCGGTACCGCAGGTATGGTATAGGGACCGCAGGTGCGAGACGCCTAGGTCAGAAAGTATATATTTCATCCTTCGCGATTTTCAGCCTTTCTTCACCATTTTTAAATCGATTTTGGAGCTTTTTGGGGAATCTTGAAAAGGGAATCCAAGGGAACTTCATTGAGGTAAGATTTTTGAACATAAAACGCGTTCTTATGGTGTTATTTCATTGATTAGGCTTGAAATTTATAGAAATTTGTGGGTAAATATTGAAGAAACAAGGGCTCGAGATTGGAGACCTTTGATTAAGGATTTGAGGTGTCATTTATCGTCGGGTTTTGGCATTTTTTGTATGTATGGACTCGTGGGAGGATAAGGAGTTTATTGATGTAATTTTTAGCGGATTCCGAGATGTTGGCCCAGGGGCCGGGTTTGGCCAATTTCGGGATTTTTGGTGTAAATTGGATATTTTCGAGTGGGCTTTGTCCCCTTAGCATATTTTGATGGTGTGAATCTGCTTTTGGCTAGATGTGGAGCATTCGGAGGCCGAGTCGAGAGGCAAAGGCATCGAGGGCTAGAGTTTGGATCGGATTGAGGTAAGTAATGATTGTAGATATTTGTCTTGAGAGTATGAAACCCCGAATTTCACATCGTTGTGCTACTTTGAGGAAACGCACACGCTAGATGACGAGTGTGGGGTCGTGCACCGTTGGGGATTGTGACTTAGTCCGTCCCGTATGACTATTAAGTCACGTATGCTTGATATCATTGTGTTTTTGAAATTATTACCATGTTTTGGGCTGAATTCCAAATATGGGCCTCGTGCCAACTATTTTGGGACCCTTAGGGGATTTTTACTACTATTCCTGATTGTGTTGGACTTCATATTTGTACTCAGTCATGCTGTATTCTACTGTTTTCATAACTCAGCTATATTTACTCCGTTTGATATTTTTAAATGATATTTTGGGCTGAGCTTCATGTTTTACTGTTGCCCGAGTGGCTTGAGAGACTTCTGACCGAGTGAGGTCGGGGGCCTGTGTTGTGAGGATATTATGGGCTCGGGCTGCGCGCCGCAGCAGTGTGGTACTGATTTATGATTATGAGTCCAAGGGCCTCATTTGTTATGCCACAAGGTGGATTGATATGAGGCCGAGAGCCTGTTTTATTATGGCACGAGATGGCTTGTAATTGCGCTTGGGCTGTAAGGGACCCCTCCCGAAGTCTGTACACTCCCAGTGAGCGCGGGTATCCAGTGTGAGTGATGTGATGTAGCCCGAGGGGCTGTTGTTGATTCATATTGTTGCCCGAGGGGTGGTTATTGGTCCATGTTATGCCCGAGGGGCTGATTACGAGTGATTATGAGGTAGCCCGAGGGGCTGGTTCTGTTGATATTATGCCCGAGGGGTGGTTTATGATACATGTTTTGCCCGAGGAGTTGTTTACGTTTTCTATCATTTATACTCACTGTTTTATCACTCGTTTGAAACTATTAAAAGTTGTGATAAAAGATACTGAAACTGAGCTTGATTTACGAAGTAAATGATTTGTGTACTGTTCTGGAAATGATCTACATTTGTTGTAGTGTTATGACGTGGTTTACGTGTTTTCTTACTGCTCAAGTTTCATTTACTTTTATTACTTACTGAGTTGGCGTACTCACATTATTCCCTGCACCTTATGTGCAGATTTAGGTGTTTCTGAACCCGGTAGCGGGTGTTGATTGCTCGGGGGCAGAGTCATCGGACTTAGCAAGGTAGCTGCCCGACATTCGCAGCCCTGCCCTTCTCCCTCTTGTCTTCCTTAGATTGTTTTAGTATATTTTCAGTCTCTTCATTATATTTAGACCTTAGTAGATGCTCGTGACTTGTGACACCCCGATGTCGGGCTTATGTATTTATTCCGCACTATTCATTTAGACTTACATTATGAGATATCTGATTAATTAAAGGCTTAAAAATGATTGATTTTTTTTATTAAATGGTTAATTCGGGAGTTGTGTTGGCTGTCCTAGTTTCACGATAGGCGCCATCACGACCGGATCGGTTTTAGGGTCGTGACAGAATCGCTGATAAAAAAATGAAGAAAATGAAGGAATTTTCTGAACTTGTTGCTGGATCCAAATGGAAGAATTTTACGAAAGGAAAATATTGTAACCCCAAGAAATCTTCAAACAAGAAGATGGTTTTGTAGAGAACTCTAGGTGTGTGGGTGTATAGTTGTCAATGAGTTGTAATTAACAGTTGTAATTAAGTTAAGATAGGTAGGTTGTTAGTTGTATGAGTAGTAGTTAGTTTGTTAGTTATAGGCACTGTACAGATTTCATATTTTATAGTTCTTCTAATGGAACCTCTCTTCTTCTTCTCTCTTCTCTCTGATAGCTTCTGTGTTTGAACTCGTTAGACTCCATAGCTGAGCTCTTCAACATGGTATCAGAGCTGTGCGTTAGATCCTTCAGCTCAGCAAGCAGTAGACGAGTGTCAAGCAGCATTCGTTGAGTCAATTTCTCAGCTAAGAGCAAAAGTCACAAAATTAGGGCTTTTCTGTATCTGGCTGGAACTCAACGAGCAGCTTGTTTCTTTAGATAGATTGCGAGTACAATCCAGTGCTCGATTGTGATTTTGTGAAGAGATAAGGAGGCGTTTCTGCTAAAACTGCGTCTCAACGATGCCAACTAATGAAGAAATACCATTTGCTCAAACCTCAGGTACAGCAGCTGCTCAACCACAGAACCTAGAGCTTGTTCATCACAATCATCCACTATACATTCATCCTTCAGACATTTAAGGTTCTGTTCTTATCTCATTTCAACTTCAAGGTTTTGAAAATTACTCGATTAGAGTAGATCTATGAAAATTGTTCTTCACGGTAAAAACAAATTAGAATTTGTGTTAGGAACCTGTAGAAATGAGATGTGTGATGTTAGTCTACATGGGTTGTGGGATAGGTGTAATCCAATTATGTTAGCATGGATAATGAACACAATCTCTCCAAGTCTAATAAGCACAGTGATATATGCTTCTAATGCATATAAGGTGTGGGAAAACTTAAGAGAGAGGTTTGACAAAGTGAATGCATCTAGAGCCTCCTATTTGCATAAGGAAATTGCCACACTTGTTCAGGGAGTGTCTTCAGTATCTCTGTATTTTTCGAGATTACATGAACTGTGGGATGACTCTATTCATAGAAGTATTAGATGTGCCTATGTTCTTGAATTCTCATGTGTCTTATCATTACATCTTCTACTCATGGGTCTCAGAAAAATACGTAATTTGAAATAAGTTTACTTCATGATATTACTCAAAGGCATAATGGTCTTATGACATTCCGAGGGATTTTATTGATATAATTCTCATGCATTGCATTCATTTATACATGTACATTGACCTATGACCAGATGGTGTTATATACGCGTATATATGTATATTATATGTATATGGGATATGGAAAAAGGTTACAGCGTTATATACGCACCACCACCTGGTCAAATGGTATACGTTGATGATTTTGCCCACAGTGGCCGAGATGATATGATGGAATGCCCTCAGAGGCTTGATGATGTTATGTACACCTATACCTATGCATGACACGACACTTATACGCACGTGCATGACATTATAAATGTTTCAGAATTTACAAAGTTATTTAGACTTACAGGCGGAATTCTTTATTCCATGCTTCATCTATGTCTCTTATATATTGATCTTCATGCCTTACATACTCGGTACATTATTTGTACTGACGTCCCTTTTCCCTGGGGACGTTGTGTTTCATGCCCGCAGGTCCCGATAGACAGGTCGAGAGTCCTCCAAGTAGGCTATCAGCTCAGCGGAAGATGTTGATGCGCTCCATTTGCTCTGAAGTTGCTTGTTTGGGAAGTATGATTTAGACGTGTATTATTTGGAATGGCGGGGCCCTGTCCCGACCTTTATGATAAGTATATACTCTTTGTAACGACCCGGCCGCTCGTTTTGAGAATTTAAGCTCCGTTCGGCAGCGTAAGGTCTTGAACAGCTTCATAATATGTGTATCAACTTACGTGCATGGTTGAATTCAGTTAACGGATGATTCAGAGTCAAATTGGAAGAAGGAAACTAGTTTTGGAAGTTTAAACGGTGGGAATTTGACCGGAATTGGACTCTTGAGTAAACGGCCCCGGAATGGGTTTTGGGTGATCTCAACAGCTTTGTATGGTGATTGTGGACTTAGGAGTGCGTCCGGATTTGGATTTGGAGGTCCGTAGGGTAATTTGAGGCTTTTCGGCGAAAGTTGGAAAAGTTGAAGTTTGGAAAATGGAGAAGATTGACCCATAAATGACTTTTGTGATATCGGGGTCGGAATGCGATTCCGAAAGTTGGAACAACTCCGTCATGTCATTTTTGTACTTGTCCGCAAAAATTTTGGCGTCCATTCCCGAGGGTTTGAGTTTTGATCGGGTCTTTC